>NC_141693.1:1768344057-1768681557 GCF_964263255.1 Lissotriton vulgaris | reverse complement strand
CGGGTCCTATCACGCACGCTTATGCTCCACCTCCTCAATGGAGTGGGCAAGACGGGTCGGTGGTGCGCGAAGCGGGATCCCACCTCAGCCGGCGCGTGCCGGCCCTCACCTATCGCCCTATCGCTAGGCTCCCTTTTCCTGCCAAAGTAGTAGAGAAAATAATGAACAACCAACTTACCCAGTTCATTCAGAATAATGAGTTACTCAATCCCAGCCAATTTGGATTCCGTGCAGGGTACAGTACGGAGACAGCCCTTTTCAAGGCCACTGAGGAGATCAGAGCAGTGATGGATAAGGGTGGCGCCGCTGTTCTGATTCTCCTCGATCTATCAGTGGGCTTTGGTACCTTGCTTATGCGCCTTGAACATATAGGGATCAAGGACTAGGCCCTTGCTTTACTATCATCTTTTCTGATGAACAGGAAACAGACAGTGTCCCTTGACCATTATCAGGCTACTCCCTATGTATTGCCATGTGGGGATCCTCAAGGCTCGTCGCTCAGTCCCTCGTTGTTCAATGTTTATGTCTCTGAATTTGCTCTATTAATACAGCAGTTCAATTTTAATTTGACATCTTATGCCGACGATACACAGATTGTTGTCGCAGCATATAAAAAACCTTGTCCCCGGCACTGCAGTTTCAGCATTGCATGAGAGAAATTAGTCTTTGGATACGAAGACATTGTTTAAAACTTAACTTGGATAAAACCGAAGTGGTGACCTTCGGAAATCTCCAACCAAAATGGGAAGGACTGTGGTGGCCAGCCGAATTAGGACAGACCCCTGAACAAGTAAAAAAGACCAAAAACCTTAGAGTGCTGATAGATAACAATCTCACTTATGCACAACAAACTAATGCAACAGTTTCAGCCTCTTTTTATTTATTGAAGAAACTCAAGAAGGTCTTTCCATACATTCCCAATGACCTTAGGAAAACAATTATGACTACCTTGGTGCTGTCCAAGTTAGACTACTGTAACAATTTGTACATTGGATTACAGAAGCAACATCTAAGGAAACTTCAGATGGTGCAGAATGCTGTGGCCAGGCTCCTATTGAATATACCAAGGCATCAATCTGTTAAAGAAGAGATCCGGAAGCTCCACTGGTTGCCTGTGATGCAACGCGTCAAATTCAAGGTACTCTGTCTCGCCTATAAAACCCTGAATGGGACGGACAGGTACTTTTGAAACAGCTCTTTTCGTGGTATCACCCGGGCAGACAACTAAGGTCCACAAATGTCAGACTTATGTCGACACCTGCGATTCGAACTGCGAGTTGGGGAGGTCGGAGCACTGCCTGCTGTGCTGCTAAACTATGGAATAATCTTCCTGCTGACATGAGACATGCTAACTCTCTCCTCTCCTTTAGGAAAAAGCTAAAAACGTGGCTGTTTTCAAGATAATCTCCCGCTCTTCCATGTCTAAAGGTCTTACTCGAGTTCAGCGCCAAGACACCTCAGTGTATTTGTGCGCTTTAAAAGTCTCTTTAACATTAGCATTATGCCACATGGTTTTGCTCGGCCCTCCGACTCGCGCACGTGTTAGACTCCTTGGTCCGTGTTTCAAGACGGGTCGGGTGGGTAACTGACATTGCAGCAGACCCCTGGTGCCCGGTGTGGGCCTCCCCACCCGGCGGCATAATGCGGTCGGAACGCTCTGAGAACAGTCTGCCCCAGTCGACAGTCGTGCTGGGAGCAGGGGGCTGTCCCCCCTTCAACCACCCCATAGCGCCCCAAGGGGCGGCTCGGGACGTGTGCCCGGGGAGGGCGCGGAGGTGGTCGAATCTCCCTTGGTCTCACGGACGCGCCGAAGCTGCTGCCAGGGGGGCTTTAACACCCTCCGGTGGGGAGGAGGGCCACCTGCCACCCCAGAGCCTTCCTAGCCGATCTTGAGCTGGTCACGGCGCACCGGCGCAGAGGATCTGCACCCTGCGGGGGCCGGGCATGGCCCAGGCGCCGGCCCTGCGAAGGGGATCCGGAACTCTCGGGCCACCAACCTTCCTGCCGTGTTGAACCCTCCGGGCGAACTGCATGGACCCCAGCAGTTTACTTCTCGACAGTTTCACACCCTCTTAAACTCTCTTCAAAGTTCTTTTCAACTTTCCCTTACGGTACTTGTTGGCTATCGGTCTCACGCCCGTATTTAGCCTTAGATGGAGTTTGCCACCTGCTTTGGCTGCATTCCCAAGCAACCCGACTTCGAGAAGACCCGATCCCTGCGCGCCGGGGGCCACTACTGGCCTAACACCATCCAAGAGGTGAGCCTCGATCAGCCTAAGCGACGCCGGGGAGTCGGTCTTCTGTGCGCCACATTTCCCGCGCCCGCCACCGGGCGGGGATTTGGCGCTTAGCTCTTCCCTCTCCGTTACTGGGGGAATCCTGGTTAGTTTCTTTTCCTCCGCTTAGTAATATGCTTAATTCAGCGGGTCGCCACGTCTGATATGAGGTTGTAGTCGGAAGAATGATGCCGGAGCGTCAAAGGGGGTTGCCGGGAGAGGCCAGGACCCTGCCGGAGCAGGGGGCCTGGCATCCCGGCAGCGTGCGCCCTCTTTCCCCGGATCGGATCTGGAGGGGTTTTGCCCTCCCCGGGAAACTGGCCGCGGAGGTGGGTGCCCTAGGCGCGTGCACACAGGCAGCTGGTGGTACACCACAGAAAGCTACGTGCGGCACGCAGCCAGATTCTCCGGGAGGGGTCCTGGGGCGTACCGGTCGCCAGACCCCTTTCTTGTGGGCCAGGCGCGCCGGTGACATACCTCCGCTGCAGGACCTGGCGAGGGACCCTGCCAAGGCGATCCGGGGGATCTGACCTTGTGGGGGGAGGAAGGGGAAGCAGAGCTAACCCTGTGACGGCCCCAGCCACGTCCCGGGGAAGCCCCCTTAGACAGGGGTAGCCCCGGTCCGCAAGGTGCATTCGAAGTATTGATGATCAATGTGTCCTGCAATTCACACTAATTCTCGCAGCTAGCTGTGTTCTTTATCGACGTGCGAGCCGAGTGATCCACTGCCAAAAGTCACAGGCAACTTTTTGAAAACGTTCACCCACCTGCGGGTGCAGGAGAGGCGGGAGGAAGGCGTCCATTCGCCGCGGCGGGCGAGATGTCCCAGGCGTCCTTTTCAAGGCTTCCCCTCTGGGAGTCAGACTGCACCGTTGGGAGAGAAAAACACTGCAAGACGCTCGGCCCGGGAGTCCCCACCACCCACCCATGGGCAAGGAAGGGGGCCTACGGTGCGACAGGAGCAGGAAGCCCCGCAGCCGCCGGTCCCTCCCAGGGTAACCGAGAGGGACCGCGCAAGTCTTCAAACCCCTCGGCCCAGCTGCACGGGACCCGGTCTAACTGCGTAGCTGGCAACGAGGGAGGGTCGCTCCACCTGCACGTCGCCGGGCGGCCGAGCCATGCCGGCGGGCTGGCGATCAGCCCACCCCACCCTTTGCCTGGGTTGGAGGCGCCGGAAGGGAAGAGCCAGGCAGCTCCCCGGGTCCCTTCGCAGGCCCTAGGCCCCTTCTCTTCCAGGCCACCCTGCCATGAGAGAAGGGCCACTCCTTGGTCGCCCGGTCCCCAGTCGGGCTGGGACTAGGGCCCGGGAGAGCCCAGCCGGTAGCAGGGCCTTTTCCAGGGAGGGGTGGTACTAGCCCGGGGATGTACTGCCATTCGGTTAACACCCCCACCTGGGGGGTCTGTGCCGGGTGAACTTGGGTTCTGTCTCAGAGAGAAACAGGAGACGGGGACGCCCCCCACGCCCGGTTCCTCACACGTCGGTCGGCCTTCCCCGGGGGAAAGAGGCCCGCCGAAGTCACGGGCCTAAACCCGAGCGCCCCATGCTGCCGCAGACCGCTCCACCGGTCGTGGCGCGCCAAGACAGGGCTGGGCCCTGTGCCTAGGGTGCATGCTTGCAGGAGTCGGCCGTGGGCTTCGGGCTGGCGCCGTCGGTCGCTCGAGCTGCTCCACCATTAATGATCCTTCCACAGGTTCACCTACGGAAACCTTGTTACGACTTTTACCTCCTATAGGTAGTCAAGTTTGATCGTCTTCTCAGCGCTCCGCAGGGCCGTTGCTGACCCTGGTGGGGCCGATCCGAAGACCTCACTAAACCATCCAATCGGTAGTAGCGACGGGCGGTGTGTACATAGGGCAGGGACTTACTCAACGCAAGCTTATGACCCGCACTTACTGGGAATTCCTCGTTCATAAGAAATAATTGCATTCCCCAATCCCTATCACAAACGGGGTTCAGCGGGTTACCCGCACCTGTCGGAGGATAGACACACGCTGATCCGTTCAGTGTAGCGCGCGTGCAGCCTTGGACATCTAAGTGCATCACAGACCTGTTAATTCTCGATCTCGTGTGGCTGAACGCCACTTGTCCCTCTAAGAAGTTGGAAGCCGACCGCTGGGGGTCGTGTAACTAGTTAGCATGGAGGAGTCTTGTTCGTTATCGGAATTAACCAGACAAAATCGCTCCACCAACTAAGAACGGCCATGCACTACCACCCACAGAATCGAGAAGGAGCTATCAATCTGTCAATCCTTTTCGTGTCCGGGCCGGGTGAGGTTTCCCGTGTTGAGTCAAATTAAGCTGGAGGCTCCACTCCTGGTGGTGCCCTTCCGTCAATTCCTTTAAGTTTCAGCTTTGCAACCATACTCCCCCGAAACCCAAAGACTTTGTTTTCCCCGAAGCTGCTTGGCGGGTCATGGGAATAACGCCGCTGGATCGTTAGTCGGCATTGTTTATGGTCAGAACTACGACGGTATGTGATCATCTTTGAACCTCCGACTTTCGTTCTTGATTAATGAAAACATTCTTGGCAAATGCTTTTGCTTTGGTTCGTCTTGCGCCAGTCCAAGAATTTCACCTCTGGCGGCACAATACGAATGCCCCCGGCCGTTCCTCTTAATCATGGCCCCAGTTCCAAAAACCAATAAAATGGAACCGGAGTCCTATTCCATTATTCCTAGCTGAAGTATTCAGGCAACTGGCCTGCTTTGAACACTCTAATTTTTTCAAAGTAAAAGCTTCGGACCCCCAGGACACTCAGTCAAGAGCATCAAGGGGACACCGAGAGGCAGGGGCTGGGACAGGCGGTAGTTCGCCTCGTGGCGGACCGCCAACTCAATCCCAAGATCCAACTATGACCTTTTTAAATGCAGCACCTTTAATAAATGCTATTGGAGCTGGAATTACCAATAATCGCGCCAGGCGGCAGGCCCTCGAATCGGACGGTCCATGTGGGGTGGAAGCTTTTTGCTTGAAATAACAGCCGAGGCTGGACAATTGGTCCATCCCTAAATGGAAGCCCGGCCATCTGGTCATCCCGGGCACTTTGCCATGCCATTGGCCTGGAGGAGGGAGCCAGGGACGTCTGAAGGAGGACTGCTCAAGACCCATGGAGCCCGTCCAGGGCACTTTGCCACGCCGTTGACTTGGAGGAGTGAGCCCCGAATGCCCGGGGGAGGACTGCCCGGGAACCATGGAGTCCATCCCTGGCACATTGCCCTGCCGTTGGCCTGGAGGAGGGAGCCCCAGACACCCAGGGGAGGACTGCCGTGGACCCATGGAGCCCGTCCCAGGCAATTATCCATGCCTTTGACCTGGAGGAGGGAGCCACGGACGCCCGGGGGAAGACTGCCCGGGACCCATGGAGCCCATCCCGGGCACTTTGCCATGCCATTGGCCTGGAGGAGGGAGCCCTGGGCGCCCGGGGGGGGAGGACTGCCCGGGAACTATGGAGCCCGTCCCGGGTACTTTGCCACGCTGTTGGTCTGGAGGAGGGAGCTCCCGACTCCCGGGGGAGGACTGCCTGGGACCCATGGAGCCCGTCCCGGGCACTTTGCCATGCTGTGGGCCGAAGCCCCCCAGACGGAGCAGAGGTGTTGTCCAACCATAGCCCATGTGGTCACTGGCAGAGAACCGCCAGCCCAGGATGGGTGTCCCGGCACACCTTGCCCCTAGTAATCCGGAGGAAGGCTACCCCTCTTTCTGGGAACCTGTGCGCACCGAGTGACGGAGGGGACCCAGGGTGAGGAGGCGCCCGACCTCCTGCAGCCCTCGCTGGGATCAGGGAGGCGAATGGCACCTCATCGGGACTTACAGGGAAGCCCGGCCTTCTGGTCATCCTGGGCACTTTGCCATGCCATTGGCCTGGAGGAGGGAGCCCCGGACACCCAGGGGAGGACTGCCCGGAACCCATGAAGCCCATCCTGGGCACTTTGCCATGCCGTTGGCCAGGAGGAGGGAGCCCCGGATGCCCGGGGGAGGACTGCCTGGGACCCATGGAGCCCGTCCAGGAAACTTTGCCACGCCGTTGACTTGGAGGAGGGAGCCCTGAACGCCCGGGGAGGACTGCCTGGGAACCATGGAGTTCATCCCTGGCACATTGCCATGCCGTTCGCCTGGAGGAGGGAGCCCCATACACCAGGGGAGGACTGCCCTGGACCCATGGAGCCCATCCTGGGCAATTTGCCATGCCTTTGGCCTGGAGGAGGGAGCACCGGACGCCCGGGGAGGACTGCTTGGGACCCATGGAGCCCATCCCGGGCACTTTGCCACGCCGTTGGCCTGGAGGAGGGAGCCCTGGACGCCCAGGGGAGGACTGCCCGGGACCCATGGAGCCCATCCCGGGCAATTTGCCATGCCGTGGTCCGGAGCCCCCGGGTCACCGGCAGAGAACCGCCAGCCCAGGAGGGATGTCCCGGCTTACCCTGCCCCTAGTAATCCGGAGGAAGGCTCCCCTCTTTCTGGGAACCCGTGCGCACCGAGTGACGGAAGTGACCCAGGGCGAGGAGGCGCCCGACCTCCTGGAGCCCTCGCTGGGATCGGGAAGGCGAATGGCACCTTATCTGGACTTCCAGGGAAGCCCGGCCATCTTGTCGCCCCATTGGAAAGCATTGCGTGCGACCAGATGGCTGAGGGGAAAGGTGCGACCAGATGGCCAGGACCGAAATAGCGCCAATCTGATGGCTGAGGGGAAAGGTGCGACCAGATGGCCAGGACCAAAATAGCGCCAATCTGCCTGCCCCGAGCCTTCACGGGATGGCTCCCGCCTGCCCTTGCTGGGCTCCGGGGCTGCAGGGCTCTGGGTCTGCAGGGCTGCAGGGCTCTGGGACTCTGGGGCTGCAGGGCTCGGGGCTTGCAGGGCTCTGGGGCTCCAGAGCTCCGGGGCTGCAGGGCTCAGGGGGGTTCTGAAACCCCATGCTGGGCTTTAGGCACGGGGAGGACCACTGGAGCTCTTGGGCCCGGACGGCCGGGGGAGGAATGTGTGGTAACCATAGAGCCCGTCCCGGGCACTTTGCCACGCTGTTGGCCTGGAAGAGGGAGCCCCAGATGCCCGGGAACCATGGAGCCCATCCTGGGCACTTTGCCACGCCCTTGGCCTGGAGGAGGGAGCCCCGGACGCCCGGTGGAAGACTGCCCGGGACCCACGGAGCCCGTCTCGGGCACTTTGCCACGACTTTGGCCTGGAGGAGGGAGCCCCGGACGCCCGGGTTGGACTGCCCAGGACCCATGGAGCCCGTCCCGGGCACTTTGCCACGCTGTGGGCTGGAGCCCCCCCGGACGGAGAAGAGGTGTTATCCCAGCATAGCCCATCTGGTCACCGGCAGAGAACCGCCAGCCGGGGAGGGTTGTCCCGGCATGCCCTGCCCCTAGTAATCCGGAGGAAGGCTGCCCCTCTTTCTGGGAATCCGCGCACACCGAGTGACGGAGGGGACCCAGGGCGCGGTGGCGCCCGACCTCCTGGAGCCCTCGCTGGTATCGGGAGGTGAATGGCCCCTCATCGGGGAAAGCGCGGAAAGCCCGGCCATCAGGTCACCCCATTGGAAAGCATTGCGTGCGGCCAGATGGCAGAGGGGAAAGGTGCGACCAGATGGCTGGGACTGAAATAGCACCAATCTGCCTGCTCCGAGCCTTGCAGGGCTCAGGGGCTGCAGGGCTCGGGGCTGCATGGCTCGGGGGCTGCAGGGTCCAGGGGGCTCCAAAATCCCACGCTGGTCCTCAGGCATGGGGAGGCCCTTAAGCGCTCCTGTGGTCCAGCCGCCCAGAGGGAGGACTGCCCGGAACCCAAGGAGCCTTGCAAGTCTCCGGGGCTCTGCACCAAGGACCCTTGACACAGGCAGATGGACTTGGCAGGCCGCAGGACGGGAGCTCCCAAACCAAGGCCCCGAGGCCGGTCCCTGCTTTCCAACCCAGCCAGGCCAGGGAGATCGAGGAGCCTGCCCAGGCATGAGGGACCCCTGTCCCGGGCACATGGACCCTCAGGACATGCCCTCGTATTCCACACTTTTTTTCTGAAATTCTGCATAGTGGCGCTACACAAACTACGCCCAGCCCTACATGACCTGCATCCCACGTATATGCTGATGTACCATGCTGGTAAGTTATATATTGCTCTAAAGCACCGTTAAGCTTCTGAGAACTTTTAACATACAGTCTCACTGTACCGGTGGCCCACACCCTCCTGCATTGTCCTTCTGTGTCCCTCACTGCTGAAAGGTCTCGATAAGGATTTGGGAGATCTGACCAATCTATTTGTCATATATCAGAAAAATCGAAGTTGTTGTAATTTTCCCAGCTTCACGAAATTCTAGGTGTTATGCATCGAGTATTGGAGACAAGTGCAGTTTGATGAAAGTTTATTGCTGCTATGAGAGGAAAAGGTCAGATCACTTATTGTCTCTAGCTAATCATTGAAATTGATGTGTTGCTTGCAAAGCTAACTTTTTTCATTCTCTGTTTCAATTTCTCTCAGATATGAAGCAAAATTTACTTTTACAGTTTCTGCAAAACCCTATCATTAAAACAAAGAGCCTGATTTACAAAGGGACTCTGCATTTGTGGCAAAGACCCCACACTAGTGGTGGGGGGGGCTACACTCACATCAGATGGCTTGCACTCACGGTGGCATGTCCACATTGCAGTTTCTCATTGTGGAGGTACCGCCACGGATGCGACCCCCGTCACGACTGCAAGGCCTCCACCACGAGTGTGGAGGCCCTTCGTGAATTGGGCTCAAAGTATTACTGCGGATACCTGTAGGTACTTACCTTCTTACCATTGTAAAGTAACCTGTTCTCATGTGTGTCTTTCATTCAGTTCTGGCTTGTAAGCCAACAATACTTTGCATCAAGGATCCTGTTAGTTTTGCATTTTTGAGTTAAAGTATGGGGCTACCATTGCTAGCACCGGAAGTGTTAACTAAATTGCCAGGACCAACTGAATAGTGCCAAACATGACAAGGGCAACTGGCAGGGGATTAGCGGCATGTTAGGTTAAGGCCGGGTGGGGCGGTCTCCAGTAGCAAGGAAACCCCCTTTTATAGCGTTTTAAGTACCCCTAACAATCAACACTCCTCTCTCTTTCCACTTCCCTTTAAGCCCCCCCCTGATGACCTGTTTCTCATGTAAAGTAATTTTTACAAGGTGTCCCAGCATGAATGTTGGGAAATTTGAAGCTCTCTCCCCCACCCCCCAACCATACTGACTAAGCTACGCCCCTGGATGAGCTGTTAGTCTTCGGAATGAAGTCTCACTCACTGCTCTATGAAAATTGGTTTATGAGCTGCAATCTCCAAGGTCCACTTCTTAATATGAGGTCAGTTGCCTGTAGACAGCGAGGATAGGGAGATTTGGCTAGGTTGTGCATGATGTGTAGCATAAGTATACACATATTCGCTAACCAGGGGTGTGGAATGGGAATGCAATACAACAAATATAATCACAAGGGTTTGCAAAATGCAGGTTACAGTTTGCAACCCCCCTATGATTGGTCGCAAATGGGCACAGCAGACCTTCATCCCTTCATTTGCTTTCCCCACCAGGATGCAAATTATTTTTTTGTAGCAGTGCATTTCCACTAAAGGCACCGATTACACTTTCAAAAAAAAACATTTGTCTTTCAGAAGACATGGGGCAGGAAGTTATCCTCTTGCTGCCACAACAGGATTCCCAAATCCTTTGGGACAACTTCCCCTTTGCTAATAAGTTACCACCCAAATTCATGGGGTTGGTAACTGATCAATGGTTTGTGCTGATGCTATCACAAACAATTAACACATTCTTTTTCAAATTACAAATATGAGCGGAAACCCCTTTTAGAGCTTGTCCTATTTGTGTTGGGTCGCAAACACCCTTTTAGGAGTCGGACAGACGTGCTGATTTGTAAAAGGCCTTTTTACATCGTAAAAAGCCCTTTTGCTAGCACAAACCCTGTAGTTTTGTGAATCATATGATTTGGACAAAAATAATTTTACCTCTGGATCCTTGTAAGCTAGCAATGCATTTCCACAGGGGAACTTAACAAAAGGAATGGAATTTGGCTGCCCCTACTAAGTAACCTTTGAAGCGGGGTGTGGCTTGGACGGCAGAGCCAATGGCTGGTCGATCGCGTCTCTCTGCCTCGAACGGAGTCTATATGAACTGGTTCCAGAGCTAAAGCGCTTGAATCCCTCACAGAGTGCAAGAAATCGAGAGATGAGGTTCGACTGCATCTATGGATGCAAACGTTAGAGAAAATTGCAGGAGAATTCGGGCGTAATCCTTGAAGCAACTTTTACTTCGGAAAGAAGAGGACTTCTCAAAATGGTGGTTCGTGAGCGCTTCTGCACCGGACCTCCGAGCGCGCTGCTGTGCAAGTAAGGAGTCTGGTTTGCGCTCGATTTTGACTGCACGGTCCTTGTTCATACACACAAGAAGGTATTTACACTTGGAATCAATCTCTCTACGGAAGCAAAGCTTTTTCTGCCGACCTCTGCCTGACTTTAAAATGGCGGATCAGGAGCGATTGGAATATTAAACAATATATACTCCTGCAATATCATAACGATCCTTGCCCTATCTGAAACTAGCATCTCTGGGCCGCATCTTGCATCTAACTACTGGAACGTCCATTCTGTTCCTGTTATGCATACGCTAGCTCTTATTTGGTTGATGCCAGACCCTGTCATGGCGGCGCTTGTGATCACTCTCTGACCGATACGCCGATTGATCTGTGAAGAGTAAGGAAGGGGAGTCAAGTGAGACCTTCTGAGCGTGCTAGATGAATATAATGTGTTGACCCCAGGTACTGTGACTCTGGACTCACTTTGCTAACACCTGTGGATCCCTTTATCTCTACTTCCTGCTTCAAGTATGCTGGTTTCATGTTGATAAGTGACAGTGCCTAGAATGTGCATGATGTAGCCATGGAGTGTTAGCCCGATCCCCTGTCTCAGCACCTGGTTTTAAAGGTGATCACCTTATCAGATATCAGCTGTTGTAGCCCATACCAGGGAAATACCAGTCATTTTCAGGTTCTAAGTCAGTGTTTATTTCAACACGGGAGCACATGATACAATAGTCATACTCTTACTCCTGATTTATAGAAGATCACCTATCGGTCACTTGAGGCTGTGATTTGACATTTGGTTGCATCGGCCACTGATAGGCTTTGAGGCTGCGCTTGGTTGTATAGAAGTGCAATTTATCGCACACTCAATAATTTTCTCCTAATCTCAGGCAGTTCTTACCACTTACTATTTGGTTACATCCAGGTGTGCCATCTTGCTGATCTAGAAGGTTTCTTTCAGGGTGTAGTGCTGGTACCTCCATTAGTTTCATAAAGCCCAATTTGCTCTGGGCCTTATCTATCCTTCTTCAGTACAGAGTATTTAAAATGGCTGAGAAAGAGTCTAGACTCCAATATAAAAAAAATAAGGGGATCAAGGCCAAAGCGGACATTAGTAGTACCATGGAAATGATTCTTAAAAAATAAGCGGAAGTTCATGACCTTGCAAAGTCCACCAAGCAGAACACGAACACTATGCAACTAGAACTAACTGCTAGTTGTGCTGACATGTGAATTTTAAGCTATCAGGGGTAGAACAAAGGATTAGCGATGTTGAAGATGTTTCTTTTAAGTTCTGCAGGTAATTGAAGTCGCTCAGAGACTTGACGACCAGTCTTCTAAAACAATCAGCTGAATTGAAAGATAGAAATAGGAGCAGCAATATTAGAATTCTAGGAATTCGGGAGGGGTCAGAAGATGCTGCGTGCTCTTGCGTAGCTGTTTTAGAGTATTGGTTACCTAAGTTCACTGGCTTAAAACTATCAAACCCTCTAGAAATTGATTGTGCTAACAGAATTCCTACTTACACTTCTGCTTCACGTCAAAAGCCTTGGCCTCTCATTTTCAAGCCATTGAGGTTTCAACATACTGAAGGCATCCTTAACTATGTCTGTTCAACTAAACAGCTTATATGGAATGGACATAAAATCATTTTTACGTAGGACTACTCTAAGCCTCCTGTGGATACAAGGAAAGGCTTCCTCAAATTACAGGACAAGCTCATCGATAAGAACATTAAGTTTTCCTTTGTTGGGGCTTCTAAATTCAGAATCATAGTGAATGGTCATCACCATTACTTTACAGACCCTGCCGATCTGTCTAACTTCTTGGAGGGCCCTCCTGCTCCTCATCTTTGTCCAACAAGAGGAAGTCATGATATGCACAAGCTTTTAATTTTCTTTGTTTACAGGTTTGATTTCCTTTGGGGCAAATCCATGGTTCCATGTAATACAAGTTCCTTCTGTAATAGATTATTTTTCCTTATACCATTTGAATATATTACTAGTCTATTATTCAAGTTTGCGTTTTCCGATGAGTATATATTTGAGAATGTCTATTATTGCTATTCTTGTCCCATCTACATAATGTTAATAGAGAGAGAAGGTTGCTATCTATCAGTCCAAAGTTTGGCCTACTATGTCTTTTGCTAATAGATTTACCTCATTTTGTGATATCCCAGTTCTCTGGAAACTGTTTTCTTCTAATAGAATTGATCATAGAGTTGCACTGTTGGCAGTTTGATGCTCCTGCCATCGCACCTCCTACATTCGAGATATGGTGGAGACGGTGGGAAGGGAGGGGGTGAGGGGAGGCTGGGGGAAAGTCCTGAAATTGTGGTTGACCACTGGATATGTAGTCATTTGCTCTTCCGGCACTCCCAATTGTTATTCTCTTCTTTTTCCTGTCATCTTTTATCTTAATCTTTTTCTTATTCTCTCTTTCCTCTGTTTTTTTCGCTATTAGATTTTCTGAATATTAGTTTCATTAATTAAGAGTATCTAAATGCTATATATGTAATGATTACTATTGTGTGTTTTGAAGTGTTTATCAATATCATGGAACTCGTTTTATAGGTCGAGATTCTCTATACAGTCTACAAGATCCATACACCGTACTCTCAGCTTTCTATGTGATTGTTCAAAGTAGGTCATATAAATTAGCGTAAGATTCTTATATAATATCATTAACCGTCAAAGGTCTGAATCATCCAGTTGAACGCCGCAAAATATTTGATTATTGGGCCAAAACAAAAGGGGATGTATTTTTGTTACAGGAAACAAAACTATCTAAAGAAGATGCTAACTTTATTAAATATAATTGGATTTCTCGAATGGCTTGCTCTCCGCCAGAACATAAAAAAAGAGGTGTAATTACTCTGATATATAAAAAAACAAATATTTTGTTGGACTCACAGACTCATGATAGTTAGGGCTGGCTATTGGTTACCCACTTAAAGAAAGGTGAATATTTCATTCATGTGGTGAACATATATGGACCTTGTACAGATTATCCTGTCTTTTGGAAAGGTATCTTTCGTTCACGTGCAGCGGGCGCACCGATTGTGCGCCGAAGGCGCGCCAAAGGCAAGCCCGTCTGCGCCCGTCTGTGCCTGGACCGCGCCGAGCGCCAGAACCCCGGCCCCTGCAGATGCCATCCCACCCGCCAGAAGTACGACGCCGCCACACTCAACGCACTCAACACCGGCCGGATCCCCGGATGCTACCGAGCCACCCCGCGACGCACCCACGGACCCTTCTGCTGCCGATCCTGCAACTTTTCCTGGATCCGGACCTGCACTGCACCCGCCAAGCTGAGCACCAGCAGTAACAACCTGAAGTGCATCCTGCTCAACACCCGCTCCGTCCACAGACACGCCGTGGAACTCTGGAACCTGCTCGACACCACATCTCCAGATGTCACCTTCCTCACAGAAACATGGATGAACGCCTCCTCAGCGCCCGACATCGCCATCGCCATCTCGGACGGATACAAGATCACCCGGAGGGGCCGCGTCAACCAGACAGGAGGAGGCATCGCCATCGTCCACAAGAACACATCCGCATCACGACCAACTCCGACGACACCCTCACAGCCGCCGAACATCCCCACTTCCAGATACACACCGACCCCAAGACCACACTCAGAGGCACCCTCATCTACAGACCCCCAGGACCTCGCACACAATTCAGCGAAGACATCGCAGACTTCATCAGTCCGCACGCCCTCTCCTCCGCTGACTACATCCTCCTAGGGGACCTCAACTTCCACCTAGAGAACAACAAGGACAACAACACCACCACCCTGCTGGACAACCTCACCAACCTCGGACTCAAGCAACTGGTGAACACCCCCACCCACTACGCCGGACACACGCTTGACCCCGTCTTCTCCTCCAGCAAGGGCGTCTCCTTCAGCCACTCCACCGGACAGACCACAGCTGCGTCCACTTCAGCTTCAGAAGACCACGACCCACCACCACCCGCAACAGGTTCCCCGCAGGAGCTGGAACAAGATCACCTCCGACCAGCTCTCCACATCCCTGAACCTGACTCCTCCCGCCTGCTCAATGGACCCCAACCAGGCAGCCAACAACCTCACACAGTGGATCACCAACTGCGCTGACGACCTCGCACCCCTGAAAAACCATCCCAGCAAACCCGGCAGCAAGAAGTCTTCCTGGTTCAACGACGATCTCATGAACTCCAAGAAGAACTGCTGTACCCTCAAGAAAGCCTGGCGCAAAGACCCGACTACAGACAACATGACTGCCCTCAAGCACGCCACCCGCAAACACCACCAGCTGATCCACGCCACCAAGAAGACAGCATTCAAGGAACGACTAGACAACAACGCACACAACAGCAAAGAACTCTTCAGCATTGTCAAAGAGCTCTCGTACCCCAGCGCCGGAACCAACGACATCACCCCCTCGCAAGAACTCTGCAACTCACTCACCTTGTTCTTCCACAGCAAGATTGCCGACATACACAACAGCTTCGGCACACAGCCCACGCACCCAACCACCGAACTGACGCCCCCCACCGCCACCCTCCATGCCTGGACCCCGGTCAGCACCGAAGACACCATCCACACAATGAACACCATCCACGCCGGATCACCAACCGACCCATGCCCCCACCACGTCTTCAACAAGGCCGCCTCCGTCATCGCACCCCAACTCCGAGACGTCATCAACTGCTCCTTCAACACCGCCACCTTCCCGGAGTGCTGAAAGCATGCCGAACTCAGCGCCCTCCTGAAGAAACCATCAGCAGACCCCACCGACCTCAAGAACTACCGCCCCATCTCGCTCCTCCCGTTTCCTGCTAAAGTCATCGAGAAGACCGTCAACCGACAGCTTGCCGCCTTCCTCGAGACGAACTGATCCCTCGACCCCTCGCAGCCCGGCTTCCGAGCCAACCACAGCACCGAGACTGCCCTCATCGCAGCCTCTGACGACACCCGAGCCCTGCTTGACAACGGGGAAACAGCAGCCCTCATCCTCCTGGACCTCTCCGCAGCGTTCGACACTGTCTGCCACCGCACCCTAGTACAACACCTCAGCAACATCGGAATCCTAGAGAAGGCACTGGAGTGGATCATCTCGTTCCTCGCCGGAAGAACCCAGAGAGTCCGCCTGCCCCCGTTCAGATCCGAGGCCACCAAAGTCATCTGCGGCGTACCACAAGGATCATCACTCAGCCCCACCCTCTTCAACATCTACATGAGCCCCCTCGCGGCCATCGCACGCCAACACAACCTCAACATCATCTCCTACGCCGACGACACTCAGCTGATCCTCTCCCTCACTAACGACCCAACCACCGCCAAAACTAACCTACACAAAGGGATGAAAGAAGTAGCTGAGTGGATGAAGAACAGCCGTTTGAAACTCCACTCAGACAAGATGGAAGTCCTCATCCTGGGACCATCTTCCTGCGCCTGAGACAACTCCTGGTGGCCCCCTGCCCTGGGCAGCGCACCCAAACCAACGACCACGCACGCAACCTGGGCTTCATCCTGGACTCCTCCCTCTCGATGACCAGACAAGTCAACGCAGTCTCATACTCGTGCTTCAACATCCTACGCATGCTCCGGAAGATCTTCCCATGGATCCCCACCGAAACCAGGAAGACGGTCACACAGGCACTCGTCACCAGCTGACTGGACTATGGAAACACCCTCTACACCGGAACCACAGCCAAACTACAGAAAAGACTCCAACGCATCCAGAACGCCTCCGCACGACTCATCCTGGACATCCCCCGTCACAGCCACATCTCCGGACACCTGAGAGACCTGCACCGGCTCCCCGTCAACAAGAGAATCACGTTCCGACTCCTCACCCACGCACACAAGGCCCTCCACGACCTGGGCCCCAGGTACCTCAACAACCACCTGACCTTCTACACTCCCACCCGCAAGCTTCGTTCGACCAGCCACGCCCTCGCCGCCATTCCACACATCCGAAGAACCACCATGGGAGGAAGATCCTTCTCCTACCTGGCAGCCAAGACATGGAACTCCCTCCCCATCCACCTCTGTCAGACCCAAGACCACCTCTCCTTCAGGAAGCAACTCAAGACCTGGCTGTTCGAGCAGTAGCAGACCCCCCTCCCCCAAGCGCCTTGAGACCCTCCGGTTGAGTAGCGCGCTATATAAATTTCTTGATTGATTGATAATCTCAGGCACCATAGAACATCTTCCTCAAGATGATCTTATCATAGTTGCTGGTGACTTTATTATTTCATTAGATCCAATAATCGATATACAGTCTACTTGCCATTATCATCCTACCTGCTCACGTGCCATAATTCAGACTATATGTTCTAAATTTTAACCTCAAAGATGCTTGGCGTCTTCAACATCCAGACACCAGAGATTATACTTTTTACTCTTTTAACTCTTATACTAGAATAGATTACATTCTCATTTCTAGTTTATTTACACATTTCATTGAACACTCAGATATACTTCCCAAGTTAGTGTCCGATCATTCGTGTATTAGTGTCAAGTTGGCGGGTAGCCACAATGAATCTACACCTAAAAGATGGTGTTTTAATAATGATGTTCTGACAGACCCGGAGGATAAAAAGAAAACCGAGGAAGCTATCATAGGTTAACTTACATATAATGACTCTGCAGAAACCAATGTCAACACTCTTTGGGATGCCTTTAAGGCTACTATTAGGGGAATAAGTATTGAGATTAAAACGAAGATAAATAAACATATGAATGCTGGATTGATTTAACTAGGACAAGAAATAAAAACTTTGGAGTCCTCTCATGCTATGTTTTACATGATACTACTCTCACTTTGTTAACACAAAAGAAATATGAATATACCAAATTTTGAGCAAACGAGCGGGAGTATGGATCAATAAATTCAAACCCTTAATTTATGTCAAGCCAATACAGCGGGTAAATTACTTGCTTATCTTAAACATAAGCAGAACCAGAATGTTATCTTATCTATTAAAGATGCTAGTAACCAAATTCATAAAAGCAGAAGGATATCCTTAATACTTTTAAGTCATTTTATGAGGGGTTATACAAAAATGAACAAAACTTTAAATTTGTGGAGTGTACCCGATATTTAAATAGGTTTAAACTTCCCCAATTGTCTGAAGCAGACAAGATTACGTTACGACAACCTATTTGCCTTTCGGAAGTTGAAAAGTCGATCAAATCCTTGAAACATAATCAAGCCCCTGGTCCAGACGGTTTTACAGCCACCTTTTATAAATCCTTTTCAGATCAACTAAAATCGACCATGTCGAAAGTCTTCAACCATATAGCGAATAATGGGGCTACGACAGACTATGTCGGTGGCCAATATATTTGTTATTCACAAAGAATGGAAAGATCCCGCTTTACCTAAGAATTATAGGCCAATATCTCTTATCATTGTAGATTGTAAAATGTATGCAAAAATTCTAGCTACACGACTTAATACTGTCCTCCCACAATTAATCAGTAATTCCCAAGTTGGCTTCCTCAGGTCTTGTATGTCTAATGATAATACCCGGTTGTTGTGCCATGGTTTAGAGAATGCCACTATATAAAAATGGTTATGTCCCTTTATCTAAAACCTTCGGCCCATATTGCTGTTACTCGCTTTCTCTCTGAATCTTTTACCCTTCTACAAGGTACTAGACAGGGTTGTCCCCTATCTCCATCTTTATTTTTGTTGGCATTAGAATCTCTTGTCCAAGACATTAAATTAAATAAGAACCTAAAGGGAGTTCATTTGAATGGTGTCCAGGTTAAATTAGCTGCTTATGCAGATGATATTCTGATAATGTCAGAACAGCCGAGATCTTCAATTGAAGCTTTGATGTACACGATTGCAGTATACTTCACTCATTCTGGACATAAACTTAATAGAGACAAATCGGAAGTAAAACCACTGAATGTGCACTGTACCAAAGATGTTTTAGGTGATTTGGGTTTGACGTGACAATTGAGATATATAAAATATTTGGTAATTGAATTTGGAAGTAATATTATTGACACTTTTCATCATAACAAGAAATTATTACTGGAAAAGTGTACTAAACGTTTGGACTCTTGGTCTCCGGAATGTATTTCGATGGTGGGGAAGAATAGAAACTATAAAAATGATGATCACTCCTTCAGTTAATTATCTTATAAGCATGCTACCACTCCTCCTTACGGATGACTTCCATCATAGATTAGATAATCTTCTCACTAAATTTTTATGGCGTGGCAAAAAGGCCCGAATTAGCATTAAAAAACTAAGACTTGATAAATCCTTGGGTGGTGTGAATTTGGCTGATTTTAGCATATATCAATTCGCTTTTTTAGCTAAGCAAGGTTCTTATTGGATCTCTCCCCCTGCCCATTATATTCCGGTGTGGTTGGAGGTAGAAAAGGCTACTCTTGATACCCTTGATCCTCTGTCACTTCTCACATCTAATCAGCTTTATCCGACTAGCTCTAAATCGATCTTTAAAAACACAAAAATGGCACTTCTGCAGATAAATAAGAAACTCGAAAAAAGTATTAGGGGATCCCAAATGGAATCCTTATGGTATAACCGTACAATAGTATATATGGGCAAAAGTCTAGCTTTTGATACCTGGAGTCACAAAGGTATTTGTTTTCCTTATCAGTTGAAACATGCTTTGTATCCATTTTCGGATCTTCAAACCAAATATAATCTAGATAACATTGAATTTTATAATTTTTTAAGGTGAGAGCAGCATTAACAAAAGCCAAGCTATCAACACACAACCATCCTTACCAATGTTCGTGACAAAAATCAACAAGTTAGGCCATCAGGTTTCCCATATTTATTAACTTCTTCGCCCCAAGACCTCTACCTTCAATAAAAATCTTATCACTGTTTGGGATTCACATTCCTCTAACCCACTATCTGAATCTTTGTGGACGCAGGTGTGGAGTTCGGTATCAAGTAAATAAATATCTCCAGTACTTTCCCAAACAAAGGGGCCCATTAGGATGGCGGGAGGATTGCCCCCGCCAGGGCAGCGGTGGTCACCGCCGGCCTGGCGGGGGCAATCCTCCCGCCATCCGCTCCGGAATGAACCCCCACCATATTAGTATGGCTGGGGCGTCCGCGGCGGACGGAAAGACAGTCCGCCTTGCGACCGGGGCGGAAAACGGTTGATGTGGTGCGGTGTCTATCAGACACTGCCAGCCATATTAGGATGGGCCTTTGAAGATGCTTTGCCACCACGGAAAAGCATGCAGTCTTTACTATGGGGGCCCCATGCGGGCCCCCATGGTGAAGGCGAGGTGGGGGGTGCACATGGAGGGTACCCGTAGTACCTCCTGCATGTGCATACACAATGCGGCAGGCACGGCGGGGTCCCTGCTGCTTTGTGTATGCAAATGCATCCAATGCTTTCATAACATTGCGGCAGGTGTCGGTGTGAACACCTCCCGCCGCAATGTTATGAATCCGGACGCATCATAATAGCCATGGCGGGACCGCCGCTCCGATCGCGGGCGGTCTCGTTTTGCACAGGGATGGTGGGCGGGCAAAGTCTGCACGCCATCCTAATGGGGGCCTAAGTGTTGGCTTCTGCATAAAGCTTTTTGGACTCCTGCTTGGTTACACTCCTTAGGTATTCAAGAGGATCCATTGTGTTGGAATTGTAATTTAGAAACAGGTGATTTATTAGCCCATCTTATTTTACACTGCAAGTCTGTGTTGCCATTTTGGGATCAGATTTTTGAATTTCTATTGAAAATATTTAAATGTGAATTGAAGAGAGAATTCTCTACATTATCTATGGATTTTCTAATGGTTGGCACGTGTACTGATACGGACAAAGCCCTACTCGATCTATCGCTTACGTCATCTGTGAAGATGGTTCTTATTAACTGGAAAGACATGAGAAAGACTTCATATAAGGGTTGGTTAAATTGGATCACGCATGTTAGGGGCGCAGACAATATTGCTTTACAGAATTCTTCATGGAAACACTCATCTAGGTCACAGTGGACTACCTTGGACAATTATTTCAACTACCATAAACCTCTGTGAATTTACAAGTATTGTTTGCACTCTATCTCAAATATATTGTATTTTTGTTCTTTTTCTTTGTTTTGTTATTGTATTTGCGTTTACATTTATAATGTTGGTTCATTTCAGTTCCATAGGTCTACTGGGAGAATTTATCAATTGTCATTAGTACATGATACTCGTATTTTCCTTTAAGTTGCCTGATGTTGCTTAGGTATATAGGAAATCTTTATCTTTCTTCTTCTTTTCTTCTTTCTCCCCTTTTCTTTTTCTTCTATCTTTTTCTTTCCTCTTTATTATTGCTTATATTTGGGTTTAGTTTATTAAGTATTGTAATTGTGCGGATATTTCAGCTTATGTTTTAATATACTACATGGTTGTTTGTTTCACTTATATGTTATCCTAACCAGGACATGCTGATACTTTGTCTATTTGAAAATTCAATAAAGCATTTGAAATTTAAAAAAAAGAAACCTTTTGAAGCACTACGGATTTCATTGTAAAGACAACACGCTGAAGGTTTTAAAGAAGGTTCTGAATGGTATATCAAAGTCATCCAATGTTGTACGGGTTGACTTTTTATCTCCACCCCTACATAAGGTATTCTATAGCAGGAAATTAGTTTACTGACCTGCCTACATGAGCTACACTTAGGGAGCTTCAACAGTAAACTCTTCAGATCAGATTGTCTGAGTTTCTGTAGTGAGTCATCAGTGGAGAAGAATAAAATGAAGGATCTCAGAGGCACAGATATGCTCTGGGAACTTTATAGGAGAAAAAAGGAAAGGAGAAGGTGAATCTTCTGTGAAAGAGGGGTGCAGTGTTACAGCTCTATGTTTGGTGGCTAGAATGCTATAGCTGTACAACCTGGTCGACCAGAGCCTTGCTTAATGTAAAAGCTGGCAAGGCAGCAGTATAAGGGTCCCTCCTAGAGGTAGTTTGAAACTACAGCACAACATCTAAAAATAATCCTATTTAGGTCGAACCTACCAAATGGAAAATACCTATTGTAAGCTTACCAAGAGCACACAGTGGCTTTGAAGCCCAACCATTTCTTCCCATTGGTTGCTTTGCCATTCTCATTTGCTAGTTTCTTTTACAACCGAATTACCAATACAGGGTTTGGCTAACGCGCAGCAAGGCCATGCCAACATAGAAATTAACAAAGTGAAATGCCAATGCTGCCACTAAATTAAACAACTTTCAAGAATGAAAAAAATTCGAACAGGTCCTTTTCAACCACTTTTTCAGTTTGAATTAATCAATTTTATTTATACCAATTTTGAGCTATTTAATTCCATGGAACATTATACAAAAATGTATTACCATCACTAAATCCGGACAATTACAATGACCCCCACACCGACAAAATCATCCTTGGAAACCCTTTCCGTGCTCTCCTTACAAAACCTCACAACTTCAGTCTCTCATATCATTCATATTCTCTACATATACTTCATACCCATACTCAACTAGTTGCCACACTCATACTCGCATATTTTACACATTCACACTGAACCCACCCTAGGGAGCCTAAACAAAAGTCTTTTCTAAAAGACAGGCAATCTATTCTAACAATATACTAACAAAACCAAATTGAAAATAAGGCCATCAAAATGTTTACACAACAATCCAAAGAATCAAAAAAATCGAATCTGTTGATTGGCCTAAAAATGATGTGGTCAACGCGTTTCGAATCTCTTTCCTTGGCGAGATTCTCCTCAGGACCAATAGTTTCTGAAAGGCATGAAACAGTCTTGAAGTATATGTAGAGAGTATGAATGATATGAGAGACTGAAGTTGTGAGGTTTTGTAAGAAGAGCACGGAGAGGGTTTCCAAGGATGATTTTGTCGGTGTGGGGGTCACTGTAATTGTCTTGATTTAGTGATGATAATAAAGTTTTGTATAATGTTCCATTGAATGAAATAGCTCAAAATTGGTATTAATAAAATTGACTAAATCAAACTGAAAAAGTGGTTGAGAAGGACCTGTTCGATTCTTTTTCCTTCTTGAAAGATGTTTAATTTTGTGGCAGCATTGGCATTTCACTATGTTTCTTTTACAGGGCTTGCCTTGTCCATCTTGTGTTTGACTGTCCCCTGAAGCTTTGCTCACTTTTAGAGGCCTACTTTTTTATTTTTTCTTAAGTACTCCACAAGAGTGCATCTGTTTAACAGCTGTTTCTCTTGTGTGCTTCTCTTCCCCTCCTACACCCGGTTATGCTCTCTTGCTGTGTGCTTCCCTCCTCCCGCACTGCTCTTATTTTGTCTGTGTTCTTCTCTCCCCCCTACCCCAAGCTCCATGTTGAGCTCTCACCTGTGTCTGTCTGTGGTGTTCTGTACCTCTTCTGCTTCTCCCCCTCCCAAAATCCGTTGACTGGTTATCTGCTTCTTTTCCCCCCCAGTTGCTCTTATGTTAACCACTTCCAAACCCTCCCCAACCTAGATGGTCCTTTTCCCCCCATTTTTTTCTTTACGGACCCTAGTGGTGTGTGCCATCTTAAGCAAATGGCACTCACGTCATTCTGTTAGTAGTGCATGCATTAGTTCTGAAGCATGTGCGGGCCAGTAGAATAACACAACAACCACTGCACCTTTTTTACTATTTTTTTGACGAAGCGGCACACAATTCGTACACTAACAACCCTGACAAAAAGCAATTAGCAAAGTGAAGGTGAGACATATTGGCATTGCTAATGCTTGTTTTGTGTGGTCGCACAGAGATGAAAATCCTCACAAATACAGTTTTCATGCGTACACACAAAGGATTTGATAGCAAAAAGAAAAAGAGGGGGGTAACTAGTTACCCCCTCTTGTGCTCCTAGAGGACACCTTGGGTGTGTGCATCCGCCCTACATTGGAGTATTACTGCTGACCATGTTGTTTAGGGTGACCAGATTTGTAAGACCCCAAAAAATACAGGAGAATTCACAAAAACAGTAAGTCGACAGAAGAGCACAGAATGACAACTGACAGCTCTCATCAACACAGAAACACGACGACAAGGCACTAAGGAAACACATTCAATGCAACTTTTAAACCCAGCATCATGTGTGTTAATGGAATTGCTGCTACCTAGCCCGGTCTTGGAACACAGAAAAAGGTGCATCTCTCAGTTCATTGTCAACCCTCTCTGAAAACCAGGACATGTGCTAAATACGCAGAAATCTGCTGGGACCGCTGGTGATTTTTTTTCCTAATGGCGGTACTTGAAGTGCTGCGCCTTTACGTCATCTGTCCTGGCCATAACATGCTCGGCCATCCCTGGGGAAGAGCTAATCTCCACTCAAGGGCATCTCTGGGTGAAAGAATGCATCCTTGTTTGACTGATTGACGGCAGCAGCATCTTAAATCACATCTGCAGGCCGAGACGTTATACATAAACAATGCAAGGTCGTGACAAGCCATCCTCGCCTTGCAGCTCTTGGGCGGATGTCTTCATCAGTCCACGCCCCTCCATGCACGCATGTCAGTCAGGGACCACAGCACATTGAGCCAGAGTTTGACATGAAAACTAATAGGAAATGCTGACCAAGGTGCAGGGGCGCAGCTTGGTCAGTAAGATTGGGAAGGGGAGAGGAGTGATCTCCAGATTTCCCAACAATCACACTAGTTAAAATACATTACAGGAGAAGTCGGGCAGGAGGGGCGCCTTAAGGAGAAGTAGGAAGGGATAGAAGTGCGGATTTGTGAACGGTTCTTATAACTCAATATTTTTTTAAATATCAATTTTTAAGACATTTAAAAACAGAGTCAAGAGTGTGCATGTGTTTTTGTCTGTGTGTGTACGTAAAAATTCCAAGTGAAATCTGACAAACACCTCACCATCCCCGACTTAAAGCACCTGTACTCAACTATTTACAACAGAATATATTTATTAGGGGGGGTGGGGGGGTGTAACAGACCAGATACCTCCCCCCACCCGAATCTATCCCCCTGCCAAGGTGTGTGCAGTTTTGATGCACACAGTGAATGTTATAAACTTAATTTCTGGCTTATGCTAGGCTAGGATGGCGTTCCGTGTTAGTTTTGTTTTTGCCCTAAACACTAGGCCTTTCTCTGGGACTACTTTTATTGGCCAATCAAAGGATTTACAGTGGACCATAAGGCTTCTATCGATCTCTGAGGCATGGCTCCTAGGCCTGCTCCTAAGATCAGCCTGAGTACCAAGCAGGAATGGAATACCTTTCAGTACTGCATGCAGTGCCTAATTTGAGCCGGTGGGAGAGCAAGAGAGAAAAACACACACAACGGAAAGACGGAAATCTGTCACCAAGGGATAATTCATAAACCTGTAAGAGTAAGATAATGGGGCAGGGAGTGCCTAGCAGCCAATTAAAGAGTCCTCAGGTGGATTCAGGGCAATGCACCCTTGGTATTCAGCACACGGCTATTTTATGCAAAAACAACAGTTGATGGACAGAATGCAAAACAATGTCATACATTTACCCCAGTACAGAGATTTGGGTCTAAATCCATCATTTTTGCTCACCACACCACCCCAGTTCAGACATGGCAATATGCAAATCAGCCTTGACCCTGTGCTTCATGGGAACAGTCCAGCCCGAACTGCCAAGCCATGTCTTCCCTGGACCGGAATCAAGCATCCTAGGACCGGTTTCTGGATATCAGCCGTCATCAGCCAGGATAGCTTGACTCCAGTGGCGTGGAGAGCACGGGACTCACGTCTGAGCATACCCGTCCCACTCGGGGTGACAAACGCAAAAACAACAGTTGATGGACAGAATGCAGAACAATGTCATACGTTCACCCCAGTACAGAGATCTGGGTCTAAATCCATCGTTTTTTTGCTCACCACACCACCCCAGTTCAGACATGGCAATATGCAAATCAGCCTTGGCCCTGTGCTTCATGGGAACAGTCCAGCCCGAACTGCCAAGCCATGTCTTCCCTGGACCGGAATCAAGCATCCTAGGACCGGTTTCTGGCTATCAGCCATCATCAGCCAGGATAGCTTGACTCCAGTGGCGTGGAGAACACTGTACTCACGTCTGAGCATACCCGCCCCACACGGGGTGACAAATGCAAAAACAACAGTTGATGGACAGAATGCAGAACAATGTCATACATTCACCCCAGTGCAGAGATCTGGGCCTAAATCCATCGTTTTTTTGATCACCACACCACCCCAGTTCAGACATGGCCATATGCAAATCAGCCTTGACCCTGTGCCTCATGGGTACAGTCCAGCCCAAACTGATTCCGGACCAGGGAAGATATGGCTTGGCAGTTCGGCCTGGACTGTTCCCATGAGGCACAGGGTCAGACTGATTTTCATATGGCCATGTCTGAACTGGGGTGGTGGAGTGAGCTAAAAAATGGTGATTGATTAAACCCAGATCAGTTGACTGTGGGTGAATGTTTGATTTGCTCAAACGCTCCGTTCATCATCCCCTTTTGTATCGCTTTGTTCGCCCTAAGTTGGCAGGGAATGCTCAGATGTGAGTCCCTTGCTCACTTTGCCACTGTATTCAAGATAGCCTGGCTGATGAGGCTTATGTTATGTTATGTTATTCAGAATTTGTTAAGCGCACGGGCACCCAGAGATTTCATGGCGCTAATGGTGAGGAAAGATGACAAACAATTACCTAACCGTGCGCTTGCTTGAATAACCAGGTCTTCAGTGCGCCCCTGAATTCCATAAGATTAGTGCAACTCTGGAGTGACAAGGGAAAAGAGTTCCAGATCTTTGGGGCCAAATAAGCAAAACGACATCCGCCAAGACGTTTCCTTTTGAAGGAAAGCAAGGTGAGTAGGGACAGGTGGGCGGAGCGGAGATTGCGGGTCGGTTCATGTTTGGTTATAAGGTTGTAAATAAACTTAGGGCATTTTCCTTTGAGGGCCTTGAAGGCCAAGCAGCCTACCTTGAATGTTACCCGTTGGGCTATGGGAAGCCAGTGCAGAGTGGCCAACAGTGGTTTCGCCGAACTCCTGCCGTTGCTTTTGAAAATTAGTCTGGCCACCTGATTTTGCACGATTTGCAGGCGTTTAGACAGACCCAGGGGGAGGCCCAAATAGATGGAATTAGAGAAATCTAATCGGGAGAGGACCAAGGCGATAACCACCTGAATGAGGGCAGGGTGCGTAAGTAGATGAGCAATTTTCTTAATCTTACGTAGCTGGAAAAAACTGGACGAGATCACCGCTCCCACCTGATTTTTCAGAGAGAGATCGGAGTTGTTGGTGATACCGAGGCTTTTCACAGAGAGAGAGGGAGACCGAGGAGATCCCATTGATGACGGCCAAAAATGAGGGCCCCAGCTGGTTGAGCTTTTACCCGGGAGTACCAGCTCGGTCTTTCCGGGCTTAAGTTTTAGGTGGTTCAGCTTCATTCACCCTTGAATGTGCAGCATGGTAGCCTGAAATTCCTCGACGGAGTCTGTTAAGTTTAGTGGGAAAATAAGCTGCAGGTCGTCCACATAGTTGTAGATAGTAACCTTCCTGTTTTTTAAAGAGTGTAATAAGGGTTTGAGGTACAGATTGAACAGGAGGGGGGACAATGATGAGCCTTGCGGGACGCCGCAGGTGGTGGGCAATTTGGGCGCTGTGAAGTTCTCAAGCTTGACTGCCTGCGATCGGTCGCTCAGGAAGGACTTCACCCAGCCGAAGGACGCGCCTCGTAGGCTGGCTTGTTCGACACGGTGTAATAAAATGGTATGGTCCACCGTGTCGAACGCTACTGACAGGTCCAGGAGCACCAGGGCCTGATGTATGCCCTTATCAGCAACATCGGAATCCGAGAGAAAGCACTGGAATGGATCATCTCGTTCCTCGCCGGAAGAGCCCAGAGGGTCCGCCTCCCTCGTTCAGATCAGAGGCCGCCGAAGTCATCTGCGGCGTTCCTCAAGGATCTTCACTCAGTCCAACCCTCTTCAATGTCTACATGAGCCCCCTCGCAGCCATCGCACACCAACACAACCTCAACATCATCTCCTACGCCGACGACACCCAGCTGATCCTCTCCCTCACCAACGACCCCACCTCCACCAAGGCAAACCTACACGAAGGGATGAAAAACGTCGCTGACTGGATGAGGAGCAGCCGCCTTAAACTGAACTTAGACAAGACGGAAGTCCTCATCCTGGGATCATCACCCTCCGCCTGGGACGACTCCTGGTGGCCCCCGGCCCTGGGCACCTCTCCCAAACCAACGGACCACGCGCGCAACCTGGGCTTCAACCTGAACTCCTCCCTATCGATGACCAGACAAGTCAATGCAGTCTCATCCTCGTGCTTCAACACCCTGCGCATGCTCCACAAGATCTTCAGATGGATCCCGACCGAAACCAGGAAGACCGTCACCCAGGCACTCGTCACCAGCCGACTGGACTACGGGAACACCCTCTACGCCAGAACCACAGCCAAACTTCAAAAAAGACTCCAGCGCATCCAGAACGCCTCCGCACGACTCATCCTGAACATCCCCCGACACAGCCACATCACCGGACACCTGAGAAATTTGCACTGGCTCCCCGTCAGCAAGAGAATCACGTTCAGAATCCTGACCCACGCACACAAGGCTCTCCATGACCTGGGCCCCAAGTACCTCAACGACCGCATGACCTTCTACACGACCACCCGCCAGCTTCGATCAACCAGCCACGCCCTCGCCACCGTACCGCGCATCCGCAGAGCCACCGCCGGAGGAAGATCCTTCTCCTACCTGGCGTCCAAGACCTGGAACTCTCTCCCCACCCACCTTTCGGCGAACCCAGGACCATCTCTCCTTCAGGAAGCAGCTCAAGACCTAGGCTGTTCGAGCAGTAACTTACCCCCCCCCCCACCCCCCCCCCCCCCCAGTGCCTTGAGACCCTCCCCGGTGAGTAGCGCGCTCTATAAAAACATTGATTGATTGATTGATTGACCTCATTGTGTCCAGGACAGCGAGGATCACTGCCTCGGTAGAGTGCGCCTGGCGGAATCCGGCTTGGTTGGACTCCAGGTAGTCAGATGTCTCTATGAAGTGAGAGATACAGCTAGCCACATGGGCTTTTAGGATCTTTGCACCGAAAGGGAGGAGGGATATGGGCCGGTAGTTCGACAGATTAGATGAATCGGCACCTGGTTTTTTAATTAATGGGACCAACGTAGTGTGTTTAAAAGAAGTGGGAACTATTCCTTGCCAAAGGGACTCATTCAGGAGAGGGAGTATGCCTAGCGGGAGTGCAGAATAGACTTCCTTTAGTACATGCGGGGGCAGGGGTCATTGGGAGACCCAGACTTCACACTGTTCATCAATTCAGCTAACCTGGATTGATCTATCGGGGGGACAACCTCGAATTCGGACGGGTTTCTGCAGATATCCGCTCTGTCCGCCGTGGTAGAGCTGATCGGAATTCTTTATGAACCCGAAAATGGTCCCAGGGTGCTTGTTTCTGGTCCAGGGAAGACATGGCTTGGCAGTTCGGGCTGGACTGTTCCCATGAGGCACAGGGTCAGACTGATTTGCATATGGCCATGTCTGAACTGGGGTGGCGGAGTGAGCTAAAGAATGGTGATGGATTAAACTCAGATCAGTTAACTGGGGGTGAATGTTTGATTTTCTCAAACTCTCCGTCCATCATCCCATTTTGTATCACTTTGTACGCCCTGAGTTGGCAGGGTATGCTCAGACGTGAGTCCCTTGCTCACTTTGCCACTGGATTCAAGATAGCCTGGCTGATGAGGGTTATGAACCCGAAACCGGTCCCAGGATGCATGTTACCGGTCCCAGGATGCTTGTTTCCGGTCCAGGGAAGACATGGCTTGGCAGTGCGGGCTGGACTGTTCCCATGAGGCACAGGGTCAGACTGATTTGCATATGGCCATGTCTGAACTGGGATGGCGGAGTGAGCTAAAGAATGGTGATGGATTAAACCAAGATCAGTTGACTGGGGGTGAATGTTTGATTTGCTCAAACGCTCCCTCCATCATCCCCTTTTGTATCGCACTAATATTTTATGGTGCTTTGGGCACCAGCACTTATTCTAAAAATAAAGCACTGACTGTGCGTTCTGCCACTGGCAAATCCTTGTGATGATTTGCAAAGATGTTTTACAATGAGTTGCCCCAGACAAGGCATGAGACCACTGTCTTTTCAGGTTTGCAATTTGCTCATGGAGATCCCGGTTAAAAATAAAATCTCCAATTAAAGTGGTGAGATTAGTGAATAAGAAAGAAGGCTGGGTTTAATCAATGAACTGGAGGGTACGACAGTACCAGAAAAGAAAGACAGAGGAAAAAAATAAGTATTGAGCTCAAACTGAAGGTGTTCTTCGCGGCTTTATGTACATACAAATTTTTCTTTCTTCCTTTGGACTTTGATGATTTTAAACATTTTTAATGACAGACTGCTTCACACTTATTGCTTAACCATCACATTGTTTTCCATTCTACACCATGCTTGCAGTGTTTATGCTAATTATCTTTTCTTTCTTGTTTCTTTAAAACATATCCAAGCATTTATTGTGGCATTTTGAAATAATGTTTAACCCGACACACAACTCCTCTAGACTGCTCCTAAGCATAAGCTTACCTATATATAAAGGAGTTAATAAATTCCTAAATTGCTGCTGCTTCTGAATTACTTGAAGCTGCGCAATCCAGAGGAAAGCAGATTGTCTATCCAACAGACCTCAATCTCTTATTAGAACATTGGAATGTTGAGCGCTCCACTGAATAAAATAATGGAGTAGCTCCAGGCTTATAATGGCTGGTATAAGCCCGAACATTCCAATGTTTGTCTGTGTGTTTCTCCCTTTTTAATTTAGAACATTCTACCCTTAGTGGGTGGAATGTTCTAATCACTTTATAGCCCTTCAGCCTCAGGCTATACCAGTTGTTAAAGTCCCTCATCCTCATAATAGGCCAGAGCTAGTCAGGTTCAGGGCCTTTAATAACTGGTATAGCCATCGGAAGCGGGCCATAAGGCGATACTAGAACATTGGAATGTTGAGAGCTCTATGTTTATGTTTACAGATTTCTAGAGTGGATGGCTGCCCGTAAGTGTCCCAGCGCTAGTGATAGAATAAGCAAGAACAACAGAGGAAGGGTTTAGGGGAATAGCCAGGTCTTTAAGAGTCGGTGAAAGGAGAGGATATTGGGCTGAGCACGAATGTCTAACGGAAGCGAGTTCCACAGTTTGGTGGCATTATACGAGAAGAGACGGTCTCCTGAACGGGCCCTTTTGATCCTAGGTATTGAGGTCAGATGAAGGTGCGTGGATTGAAGCAATCTGTTGGTTTATGGGGAACAATCAGGTCTTTTAGAATGGGGGGGCCTTTCCGTGCAGAATTTGGTGAGTGGTGCAAAGGCTTTAAAATGTATGAAGCCAGTGAAGTGATCTGAGGGCTGGTTTGGCAGAACAACGGTTGTTGGGGCCCATAAGAATCTGGGCAGCAGTGTTTTGTACAACCTGTAGTTTGGCTATCACTTTCTTTGGAGCACCTAGGTATACGGCATTACCGTAGTCCAATCTGGACAATATAAGGCCCTGAATCAAGAGCTTCCTAGACTGAGTGGGGAGCAGAGGTAAAATTTTGCGAGAGGTGCGACGGAGGCCGTAACAAGCTCCAGCGGTTTTTCTAGCTTGGGTATTGAGCGTGAGGCCTTGATCCAGCCAGATCCCCAGACTTTTGATGTCAGACTTTGATGTCGGGGCGAACCCATACACGGGGGCCACAGAGTCTCAGGGTGAAAATGTGACTGATTGCCTATGACCAGAATCTCCGTCTTATCGCTGTTGAGCTTTAGATGAGACCTGTCCATCCAGCTAGTTATATCCCCAAGGCAGGAGTAAAGGTCGCTGGAAGGATGGTCCTGATGGCTTAGAGATACAACAAGCTGGGTGTCATCGGCATAGGTCAGAAGCTTGATTCCATATGGATTGATAAGTTTTTCAAGGGGGGACATGTACACATTAAAAAGCGTAGGGCTCAAGGATGAACCCTGAGGGATGCCACAGTGCACTAAAGTAGTTTTGGAGATGAAATTGTCCTCTGCCACCTGAAAAGAGCGGCTGTGTATAAAAAATCTCAGTCAGGACAGGGCAAGACCAGAGATACCTAAGTCACTAAGCCGACGGATCAGCGTAGCATGATTCACAGTGTCGAAGGCCGCACTCAGATCCACGAGGATCACTGCCACTGATCCCCCTGAGTCTATGATCTTTCTGGCCTCTTAGACAACCGCTATCATCGCGGTCTCCGTGACCTGGCCAGGGCGAAAGCCCGTCTGTGAGGGTTTGAGCCGGTCGCTTGATTCAAGGTAGTCAGATAACTGACGGTTAATTAATTTTTTTGCCACCTTACAGATACCCGGCAACAGGGAGATGGGCCGAAAGTTGTTCAATTCCAGAGGGTCAAGGTTGGGTTTTTGAGTAAGGCTCTCTTCCAACTCGGGGGTACAGTGCCCTGTGAAAGGGAGATGTTAATCAGATTAGCCATAGGGGCAAGGATGGTGGGTGCAACTAGTTTTATGACCTTTAATGGGGCAGGGTCTAGCCGGGAGCAACTTTTAATTGACTGAAGAATAGGGAGGAGAATGTCTTCTGTAATAGGGGCGAACGTATCCAGTCTGGGCTCGTCTTGCTGAGGTGCTGACGAAGACAGTTCGGGTAGGTCAGCAGAATTATACCTAGGGAGGTGCTTCAGAATTTTTCGGATCTTCTGGTCAAAAAACTCGCCTAGCTCATTGCAGCGTTTGTCCGAAGAGTCCACGGGACAGGGGGGGTCAGGAGTTATTAAGAGTTTTTTCACAATTTGAAAGGTTTCTCTTGACGAACTCGAGGAAGATCTAATTTTTTCCTCGAAGAACACAGCTTGCGCCGATTTAAGGGCCCTTTTTATAGTTTAGGATTGTAAGTTTATAGATTTGCTTTCTATTAGGTCCTTCCTCCAAGCCCTTTCAGACTTTTTACAAATTTTTTTAGGAGACGAACCTCCTTAGTAAACCAGGGCGAGGTGTTTTTTTCCCGTGGTTTAAGGTTATGTTTTATGGGAGGACTATGTCCAGGGAGTTTTTGATCCACGAGGAAAACTTGGTGTCTGCGGATATAGGATCTGCCTCACAGGTAGGGGGAGAGAGCTCCAAAGTGAGCTTCCATTTATACGGGTCAAGTTTTTACCATGGGCGTACAGGCCTGTGGGGGACTGTTCTGGGGCGGTGGGTGATCGAAATCCACCAGCTGAACAAAATGAGTGAGTGGTCCGACCACGGGACCGGAATAGGTACCATTACTTTGAGATCAGAGATGTTGGAGAAGATCGGATCCAAAAGGTGCCCCAGAATGTGAGTGGGTTGATAATTTCCCAGATGGAGATGGTATGTCGCTAAGTCCAATGATAATTCGGTAGCTAAATTGTCTCTGCAGTTGTGGAAATGAATATTTAAATCCCCTAGGATCATGAAATTAGGATAAGTACTGGCCAGGGCCAGTGCAGTTTCCAGGTTTGAACTTCAAAATTGTCCAATGGCACCTGGGGGGCGGTAGATAAGGATTCCAGAGAGGGATTTACACGGGGAGACTTGGATAGTGAAGTGAACATTTTCACAGTCAAATAGCGGGCTACCGTGGAGCCGGCAAGAAAGGTAATCTTTATAAATTATAGCTATCCTCCTTCCCTTTCCCTTCGATCGGTCAAGATGTTGTATAAGGAAGCCCAGAGGCAAAGCCTGAACGATGTCCGAGTCTGGGGATAGCCATGTCTCTGTTAGAAACAGAATCTCCAGTTGATAATCTTCTAGGAGTATATAGATTTCCTGCGCGTGTTTAAGCAGGGATCTGCAGTTTAACAGGGCCATGTTAAATACAGTGGGAGGGGGAGGACTGGGCTCATAAGTGGGTAGCGTGTAAGGGCAGTGGAGGCATCGATTACTAGGGCCGTTAATAGTGATAGAATGTGCGCAGGGGGCAAGAGGGGCGGTCTCCATTGGAGTAGGGAGTCCCTAGAATATTCAATAGGGATATAGGGGGTAGAGGCTATGATGCTGGGCCCTATGCCCGGTCTGGCGTGGACGGCGCAGACGGGCTAACCTGTGGCGCAACTCCGGCGCGCCATCGTCGCGCCCGCTGTGCTCATCCACTGCGCGTACGATGTATAGAGGGAATTTTCTAGTGGGAGGGCCAAATAGCCCTAAGCACTAGTCCGCCAACCGTAACTACCTCCAAGATGGCACCTGTGCAAAGTGCTCGAGTGCCTGATCCCGCGTCCCAAGTGACCCAAGTCGGCCACCTGAGACCGCGTGGACCCTCGGTAGGAGCGCGCGAGTAGGTAGGGGGAAAGTGAGGCAATTTAAAAAAGGTGCACAGAAATCACCACATTCATCAACATTTTTAAAAATTGCTAAGGCAACAAAGATCGATTATTCTAAACAATTAAAAAAGTATTCAGCTCCTGACTCCCGGCTTCCGCCTCAAGAGTCTCAATTTCTATCAATGAGTGCTTGCTCTCATCGGCCCTATATGTAGTGGGAGGGCCAAATCGCCCTAAGCACTAGTCCGCCAACAGTAACTACCCCCAAGATGGCGCCTGTGCAAAGTGCTGAGTGCCTGATCCTGCGTCCCAAGTGACCCAAATCGGCTACCTGAGACCGCGTGGACCCTCGGTAGGCGCGCGCGAGAAGGTAGGGGGAAAGTGAGGTAATTTAAAAAAGGTGCACAGAAATCACCACATTCATCAAAATGTTTAAAAAATTGCTAAGGCAACAAAGATCGATTATTCTAAACAATTAAAAAAGAAGTATTCAGTTCCTGACTCAAGAGTCCCAATTTCTTTGTCTCTATTAAAGACAAAGGAGTGGCTCTGGGCTTAAAGTGGCTGGTATAGGCCTTCTGTTCGAACATTCAAATGTTTTTTTGTGTTTCTCCATTTTAAATTTAGAACATTCTATCCATAGTGGTGTGTCAAAATGACAAAAGAGTGAAGTAATAGATTACAAAATGGGTTGCATTATACAGCATAGTTTGCCTTTTCTTGCCACATAATTTAGTCAACCCTGATGCCTAATTTGGGCCAACGTGCTGCATTACTTCAGTGACCCTGGTTGTTTTTTAGATAGAGTATACCTGCTGCCGGTTCCAGGACACTCTACATGTCAGTGGGAGAGAGATGTGTAGTTCTTCCCTCTAGTGAAGGAGCAATACAGCTGTGTACTGCAGTATGTGCTACCTAGTCTAAGGGTCTATTTGTCTGATTGTTTTTGCTGTTCATGCCTGCCTCAGTCCATGGCCAAACTCCCATTAAATGTCACACACAATTGCTCGTATATTTGAGTGTACAAAGGAGAAACCCTGTGCTCCTGCTGTGGCTCTTAGCATTGGTCGATTCTGGAAAGTCTAAATGGCTTTTCCACCGATAAAAGCACTCACATCTTTTTATATGAGCATGCTATCATTCCACACAATAAGCACACGTTTTTTGTGTTCCTAAAAGCAAATGTAATTGTTCGACAAAATGCCCCATTTATATTTTATCGATGAATTAGCTTGTTATAGCCCCATAATCTTTATATTAATTCAGTAGAAAGCATTCCTGTCTAGCAGCCAGTAACGATTGGCCCGTCAACTAACATTGTGACAGAGAGTAACAGCAATGGCAGTAGCACAATAATTTAATACAGTTTGTTTTATTTCGATTTTATGTATTTAAACTTATATTTAATATGAGCGTGTGTCCCATAAACGGTGATGGCGAGCTGAATAGCTGATACTGTAAAACAAGGTGCAAAATACATTAACCTCTCTATTAAAATAATTAGTCAACATGGGGTCAACATGGGATATAAATATCCATCTCCGAACTTGCTGAGAGGGCGCCCAGACCTAGGTGCCGTCTCCTAGGCCTGTGGACGATCTGCAGTCTTAATGTTTGTAACTTAGGCCCTTATGCAATGGGGCCTAAGCGGACCACCGACCGCCATCGCATCTGGTAGAAGACCGTCCGACAATGAGTTGGCGGTCCCACCTGCCCTATTATGATGAGACCACCAGCACGGCAGTCGGAAAGTGCTTTTTTATACTGCAGCTTGTTCTGTGGCCCAGGAAAAGGGCTGCAGCACAAGCCGCAGTAGAAAAATGCCATTTGTGCATATCAATGACAGTGTGGGTGGACACTACATGTGCCCCAAAGGACACTTAGTAGTCCACAGGGGATACTGGCCCTGTTTGGGGCCCCCAAAGTCCATTCCGTCTGTCTTTTCATATGTTTATGGCTATGTTTATGCAATTTTTAAAGCGCACAACTACCCGGAGGTGTCTCGGCGCTCAGAATACAGAACCATAGCTACAGCAGGTAGATTATAGTGTAAAGAACCAGGTTTTTAATTTTTTCCTAAAGCTGATGAGAGTAGGGCAGTTTTGATGTGCAGGGGCAGTGTGTTCCAAAGTTTGGCCGTGGAAACTGTGAAGCACCTGTCACCCCAGTTGGCCTTCTTTGTTCGCAGGACTTTAAGCAAGTGAGCAGAGGAGGAGCGAAGAGTTCTAGAATGTGCCAGGGGACAAAGGGCTCTTCTAAGGAACTGTAGGCCCAAGTTGTTGACTGCTTTATAGGCAATACAAAGTGCCTTAAATGTTGTTCGGCTCCTGACTGGGAGCCAGTGAAGTTACCAGATGAATGGGGAAATGGGTGTGAACTTGGGAACTCCCAGTAAAACTCTAGCAGAAGCGTTCTGGACTAGCTGCAGTCTGTTCATGACTTTTTCCTGGGCATTTAGAAGGAGGGCATTACAGTAATTTATTTTGGAGAAGACCAAGGTGCTGATTAGAGTTTTGCCGGCTGAGGAGGGAAGGTATGGCAGGAGTTTTTTTTATCCTTTTCAGGATAAAAAAAGATGAAGAGACCACGGAGTCGACGTGATGATGAAAGGTCATTTTGTCATCAAATATAACTCCCAGGTTGCGAACCTTAGTGACTGGTTGGGGTGGAGCTCCCATCTCTGGTGGCCACCATTGAGGGGACCAAGCAGGTTCCAGTTTCCCGAATGTCATCACCTCTGTTTTGTCAGAGTTTAATTTGAGACAGTTTGATGACATCCAGTTAGGTTGCAATGAAAAGGCAGTCGGAAAGAAACATCCTAATCCCTGCAGCGGTGCCTGATCAGGCACCGCCTTTTACATTGAAGGGATGGGATTCCAACCTCTGCCCTGTCGGGATCTTCGATCCTGTTGGAGGCAGCAGTCTTTCCCCCGACCTCTCCTGCCAGAGCGCCTGCATCCAATTGTGGCGTTGGACTGATGGCCTGTATGTCACTGGGACAGCCACCAACGGCCTGTTAGTGGGGGCCCACCGACTTCGCAATTAGGCCCATAACTCATGGTAAAGTAAGCCCCCCTGATTGCAGCAAAAACAATGAATTGACGTTTGTGACTGTGTTGCAATCCCTTAGGATTAAATGTAGATTAAACATGTCTTCTATGTCTGCTTATGTTAGTTTCTGGTGAGTTGTTACCTGATGATGTTTAACACAACACAGCGGAGAATGCTGAAGGTTTCATTAATTGTATCTAATTAATTTATCACACTTTACAATGTTTTTGAGAACTTTGTCATTGCTGCAAACAAAACGGAGAGAAAAAAAATACAGCATTTTTACTTCCTTGTTACGTTATTTTAAAAGAACTTGTAAAGCGCACGTACAGACGGTTTCATGGCGATAGAGTCCAGGGAATGCTGCAGCAGTGAGAGGATTAAATTAGTCATATGCCTGGAAGAACAGCCAGGTCTTCAACTGTTTTCTAAACTGCGCGTAATAGGTCGCTGTTCTAATCTCCACAGGAAGAGAGTTCCAGAATTGAGGGGCTAAAACCACAAATCTTAGTCCCCCTTGTTTCTTATGTTTAAAGAACGGGGTGACCAACAGATTCATATGAGGGGACCTGAGGTTCCAGAGAAGGGATGTAGCACTGATTTCCAGGGGATATAAATGCTGGAATATTGCCATGAAGAGCTTTAAAGGTGATATACCCCAGCTTAAATGCACAGCGCTTGGCCACTGGGAGCCAGTGTAGGCTTTTCATTAGAGGTCTAACACGGTGCCATTTGGGTTGATGGCAAATTAATCTGGCCACTTGCTTTTGCACCAGCTGTAGGCGATTTAATTGCTATGCCAGGAAACCTGCATAAAGTGCGTTGGCATAATCAATGCAGCAGATTAACAAAGCGAGGATGACTCGGGTCATGGCTTCTGTTGTCAGAAATATACAGATCTTCCTGATCCTTCGCAACTGGAAGAAACAGGAAGAGACCACTGTCCCAAACTGGGCTTTCATAGACAGGTCATTGCTGATGATAATACCCAGCCTTTTGATAGAACATGCTGGGAGTGGGTGTTTCCCAATTGGGGTGGCCAGAAGTTGGAGTTCCAGGGGTTAGCTGGCCCACCCGTTAGGATCAGCTCTGTTTTATTAGGGTTTCGTTTTAGATGGTTACTGTTCATCCATTCACCGATAAATCTCTTGGTGGATTGAAAGTTTAGAACAGAAGATGCCGATTGATCGATATCAAATATCAATTGGAGATCGTCAGCATTGAAGGTGCCATCCTTCTTTTCTCAGAGAGAGCGGATCGGGGTAATAGATACAAATTAAAAAAAAGAGGTGAGAGAGAAGAACCCTGGGGTATTCCGCAGGTCAATTTAATTTTGGTGGAAGAGATGTTGGCGAGGAGAACCGCTTGAGAGCGGTTACTAAGAAAGGACAAAAGCCACTTAGGAGCCAGGCCCTGGATCCCGAAGTTACTGACACCGCCAATCAAAAGGTCATGGTTGACCATGTTGAAAGCCGCAGAGAGGTCAAGGAGTACCAGTAATGCCTTTATCAACCCTCCTTTTAAGCTCCTCCATGACCGTGAGGTTGACCGACTGTTGAGTATGCCAGTCAAAAGCCTGTCTGGTGAGGGTCAAGATAGTGGGAATGTTCAATAAAGGAGCTGAGGCAACTAGCTACACGAGCTTCTAGAATTTTGCCTAAATAGGGAAGCAGAGAGATGGGACGATAGTTAGTTAGGGTTACGTGTCTGAGTCTGGTTTCTTTAGGACTGGAACAATTTCTGCATCTTTAAATATGTTTGGAACTATGCCCTTCTTAAGGGAGTTATTCAGGAGTGAAAGAAGGGGGTCCGAGCAGGTGACAAACGCTTCCTGTAATATGTGTGGGGGACAGCATTCAGTAGGGGAGCCAGATCTGACCTTCCTTAGCAAGCCAAATAATACTTCCCTAGAAAACAAAGGGACTTGATTTAAAAAAAAAAAAAGGGTTTCTACATATGGGCAGAGGAATTGTAGGAGAAGAATTAGTAGGAATGCTAGATGTAATAGTGCCAATTTTTTCAATAAGGTAGGAGTCAAGACACTCACATAGAGTTTGAGAAGGGGCAGGTTTTGCTGTAACCCTATCTGGCTTAGATAGTTTGTCCACTATAGCAAAGATTTGCAAAGACTTATTAGCCGAGTTTAACGTCTTGTTGAAAAAATAGTCAGCCTTAGTTTTTAAAATATAATTTTTATATTCCTTGAACTGGGTTGCAGGGCAAGTTTCTTTAATTTAAGATCATCAGAAAACCAGCGTTGAGCATCATGAGGTCTCATAATCTTGTTTTTCTTGATGGGGGCTATACTGTCACTGGCAGATTCGAGCCATGATTTAATACTTTCTGCTTGGTTGTTTAGCGACTCCTGTTCTGATAGGGCTGTGGTAGCCTGCAGTGTGCTGAGGCCGCCTATGTTAGTCCGTCTCCAGTTTCTTGCCATAAGGCTCTGCTCCCCTTCACCTGGTGGCTTGGTTAAGTGAACGCTGGAGAGAGTAAATGTTATAAGATAGTGGTCTGACCAAGTGCACGGAGAGATCAGTCACTTAGAAATCGTCAGATTCGATATCCAGGCTTGGTCAAGAATGTGGCCTTTTATGTGAGTTTCGGCATTCACATGCTGGGTACAATTCATCCCAGAAAGTAGATCTGCCAATTCAACAGAGCTAGTACTCTCCCTAACATCATTATCCCCAAAAATTAAAATCTCCAGTTATGAGGATTTTTGCATAAAAGGAATGGAACACACTGATTTGGCTCTCCAGTCTTAGAGAGCCATATCACACAGAAGGATTTCATTCCGGCACAAAAAACAAAAAAAAAGTTGCCCTATTTAAGGAATAAGTATCAGGGCAAATGGATTTTGCTACACTTGCTTTAAAGGATGCAAGCTTTAACATGAAATCAGTTTGCTCCATTTGTTTTTGTTAAATTAACAAATAAAGCAGTGCCAAATGAGTATGCATCTATTTAACCCCATGGATAAATATTTACAAATACCATGTTTTCATGTTGCTGATGCTTAACAAAGATTTTGTATGGCATGCACCATATGTTTTATTATCGAAGTTCGTTACTAAGATAAGCTGTAAATGCTTAATTTTTGCCTCTATTTATCAAACATTTCTCCAAAGAAAAACCCTTCCCCTGTACCCCGCCAAACCCGCCTTGGGTTAGAGGGACTAGCTTACTTCAATCACTTGCTCTGACAAAGTCATGAACACCATTACACCCCACACTTACAAAAGTCAACAACTGGCACTGGACAAGCTCCTCCAGATTTACAGGAACAAATTCACCCTCCTAGAACTTATCCTCTGTCCCAACAAGGAGATCACTCGCCCCTAAAACCTTCTTCACCCTCCAAAGATTGTTTTCATTCCCACTGGTTTCAATGGAGTCTCCTACATTTGGCCGCCATCTTTGCTTTTTCGGATATTAGAAGGATTAAAGGAATGGTTTACTCATCCGGCTGCCACCAGAATTTTCTGTTCATCCAGGTGCACTGACAGAACAACAAGTACCAGAAGGCAGAGCAGAAAACCTGGACCGCATGAGCTTCTTGTGCACGGACTGGCCAGCGGCAATGGGGCAGCAATTTAATTTGACAGCCAGTGAGACATAGTTAGCTCTCGGTCATCCATCTATCAGTGATGTAGTTGGTTTTGGTCACCTACGCCCAGTGGTAGAAGTGGGCGGGATCGGAAGGGCACGGCGTGCCCCTACTTTTAAAAATTATTTCCATCCGTTCCCCTACTTCTTTCTTTCAAAAAATCGTCCCGGGACGGCAAGAATAGTCCTACTTAATAACGATAACTTTTTCTTTCAGCATCCAGGGGCTGCTCGCACTTCTCTGTTGAACTCCAGAGGCTGCAGCAGCCCCTCCCTGAGCTCTCACGGACTGAGGGCAGGCCCATTGTCATTCCGATTGAGGCAGATTAGCCTCTTTCGAAAGACAATGCGCCCGCTCTCTGCCTTTGACGATGGTGTGCTGATCTTGTGTGGATCTGGAGATTGAGGGATGGTGTTCTGCAAGACAAATCCCCCTCCTTTGAGTGTCCTGGTGTGAAGACCTTTTCACTTTTAGGATACTGCGTCATCAGTAAATTAAATTGATCGTTTTTCAGGATATAATATGTCTTCTGTAAAAACCTCTAGTGCAGATCCTTCAAATATACCACAGTTTACAAAGTGCCCTTATTGTCTGATTGTTCAAGCTTACAAAAAAACCTCTAACACGATGCACGCCAGGTGTTATCGCAGTCCGGTGGAAAAGGCACACGCAGGGAATTTGTGGTACAACGCGTTTTCCTGTTTGTAATGAGGTCAGAGTTAGTAATGACAGAGGAGCTTTCCCCAAACAAAGTACTCTGGGGAACTTGCCCCCTTGTGTAATTTGTCCATGTTGTACACAGAGTGAATAGGGCAGGAACAGTGACGGGACAGAAGAGGCGACAGGAAAGGGGAGGTAATGGGGCAGGAGAGGTGACCGGGCAGAAGAATTAACGGGCAGTAGAAGTGACAGGCCAGGAGAAGTGACAGCGTACGAGCAGTGACGGGACAAGAGCAGTGACGGGGCAGGAGCAGTGACGGGGCAGGAGAGGCAACAGGAAAGGAGAGGTGAGTGGGCAGGAGTGGTGACCGGCGGGAGTGGTGACCGGGCAGGAGTGGTGACCGGGCGGGAGTGGTGACCGGGCAGGAGAAGTGACCGGGCAGGAGCGGTGAACGGGGCAGGAGCTGTGAACGGGGCAGGAGAAGCGATGGGGCAGGAGAAGCGACAGGGCAGGAGAAGCGACAGGGCAGGAGAAGCGATGGGGCAGGAGCAGTGACGGAGCAGGAGAGGCGACAGGGCAGGAAAGGCATCAGGAGAGGCGACAGGGCAGGAGAGGCGACAGGGCAGGAAAAGCGACAGGGCAGTAGAAATGGCGGGCAGGTGACGTGACGGGCAGGTGACATGACGGGGCAGGAGAGGCAACAGGAAAGGAGAGGGGAGTGGGTGGGAGTGGTGACCGGGCGGGAGTGGTGACGGGGCAAGAGTGGTGACCGGGCGGGAGTTGTGACCGGGCGGGAGAAGTGACCAGGCAGGAGCGGTGAACGGGGCAGGAGCGGTGAATGGGGCAGGAGTGGTGAATGGGGCAGGAGAAGCGACGGGGCAGGAGAAGCGATGGGGCAGGAGCAGTGACGGGGCAGGAGAGGCGACAGGGCAGGAAAGGCGTCAGGAGAGTCGACAGGGCAGGAGAGGCGACAGGGCAGGAAAAGCGACAGGGCAGTAGAAATGGCGGGCAGGTGACGTGATGGACAGGTGACATGACGGGGCAGGAGAGGCAACAGGAAAGGAGAGGGGAGTGGGCGGGAGTGGTGACCGGGCGGGAGTGGTGACGGGGCAGGAGTGGTGACCGGGCGGGAGTTGTGACCGGGCGGTAGAAGTGGCCGGGCAGGAGCGGTAAACGGGGCAGGAACGGTGAGCGGGGCAGGAGTGGTGAATGGGGCAGGAGAAGCGACGGGGCAGGAGCAGTGACTGGGCAGGAGCAGTGACGGGGCAGGAGCAGTGACCGGGCAGGAGCAGTGATGGGGCAGGAGAGGCGATAGGGCAGGAGAGGCGACAGGTCAGGAGAGGCAACATGGCAGTAGAAGTGACGGGCAGGTGACGTGATGGACACGTGACGTGACGGGTCAGGAGAAGTGACGGGGCAGGAGAAGTGACGGGCAGGAGAAGTGACGGGCAGGAGAAGTGACGAGGCAGGAGAAGTGATGGTGTAGGAGCGGTGATTAGACATGAGCAGGGGTGGTAACCGGGCAGGAGCAGTGAACGGGGCAGGAGCAGTGACGGGATAGGAGAGGCGACAGGGCAGGAGAGGCGACTGGGCAGGAGAGGCGACCGGGCAGGAGAGGTGACTGGGCAGGAGAGGTGACTGGGCTGAAGCAGTGATTAGGTATGAGCAGGAGAAGTCATAGGGCATCAGCGGTGAACAGGGCAGGAACAGTGAACAGGGCAGGAGCGGTGAAAAGAGAAGGAGAAGTGACGGGGCAGGAGAAGGGAGGAGGTAGGGAAATTGATGAGGCAGTAGCGTTGATCGTGCATGAGCAGGAGTACTGACTGAACAGGAGCAGTGAAAGGGCAGGAGCAGTGAAGGGGCAGGAGCAGTGATGGGGCAGGAGCAGTGACGGGGCAGGAGAAGTGACGGGGCAGGAGAAGTGATGGGGCAGGAGAGGTGACGGGCAGGAGAAGTTATTAGGCATGAGCAGGAGCAGATAACGGGTAGGAGCAGATAACGGGTAGGAGCAGTGAAAGGGCAGGAGTAGTGAACGGGCGGGAGCAGTGAACGGGAAGGAGCAGTGAACGGGCAGGAGCAGTGACGGTGCAGGAGCAGTGAACGGGAAGGAGCAGTGAACGGGAAGGAGCAGTGACGGGGCAGGGGAAATCTCAGGGAAGGAGCGGTGATGGGGTAGAAGAAGTGACCGGGTAGGAGAAAGTGACAGGGCAGGAGAAGTGACTTGTACTTATGTTCCTTGCCTATTTATTTATATACTATTGCATGACATCCACTGATGTGTCTGCAAAGCATACCGGGTGCCCTGAATTTTTGTCCTGAATTTTGACCTCCTGTCCTGAATTTTTTTTGTGAATTTTACCCCCTTCTCCTGAACTTTTACACTCCCCATTCTGAATTTGCACCCATGCCAGTTGGCCACCCTACTCTGCAGTGCCCATGACCTCCTGCAAAGCAACACTGTAAGGGCCATCAGACAACTGTGAATTAACTGGTGACACAACAGAGCAGAGCAGACTGTTAACAATGCAATATCGGCCCTTGATTAGCAGTGGATTCCAGAACAAGGAATGTAAAATCCTCTGTGTAGAGGATACTGTGGTGCAGGGAGGCACACAAACTAGTTTATTTTAACAAACTGACTACACTGAACGGGGTACCTGTGCACCCTAAACTTGAAACACAGTGATCCATGACATTTATATCTAATAAGCATACATATCTGCAGTACTGCATTGAAAAAGGTAACAATGCCGGACTGGCCGTTCCAAGCATCAGGCGTTTCCCAGGGCGACTGGAAGGGTAGGGGGCCAGTTTAGTTTGCGGGGGCCGGTTTTGTACAAGTGCAGCAGTTTTAAAAACACTGCAAAGTTCTTTGTATATTCAGCAGGTTTCGGTTAACAATGCAAGTGCCAAGATAACTTTGGTGATCAATGCACCTGCTGGAGAGAGATAGGAGCATATTTTGTCTAGTAGCAGTTTTACTCACCTAAGGTAGCGCAGAGGGGTAATATGCCTGCTGGATAGAACGTGTACCATGCATATCAAAGAGCAATATTTTATGTGCATAGTTCAGTAGGTACTGCTTTGTTTTCACTTCCCGAATGAAAGGACACTTGAATACATATGGCCTGGCAGTTCGGGCTGGACTGGTCCCATTGGGCGCAGGATCAAGACTGATTAGCATATGGCTGGGTCAAACTGGAATGGCATGGTGAGCAAAAAAAACGATGGATTTAGGACCAGATCTCTGTACTGGGGTGAATGTATGGTATTGTTCTGCATTCTGTCCACGAGGTGTTCTTTTTGCTACATTATGATTGAGCAGCTAGCTGGCTGACATGAATATGAAGGAGCCTTTGTGGGTTTCCATGAGCCTAGATTCTCCTGACAGTCCCTTTCTCTTCTGAGCCCTGCTTAACACATGTGTAAAGGAGGAGCCCTGTATTCATGTCCCTAATGTTTGAGACAAAAAATACTCATGGATTTCTGAACAATGAGAGTAAAAGCATTAAGCAGACCCTCCAGGATTTCGTGATTTCGCGGTTTGCCGCGAAATCGGCACCTTTGAAAAAAATGCCGCGATTTTTACAAAAGTTCCTGCGAAAATGGGCAATTTTGAACAAATCCGCTCACAGCAACAGATCAAATGTCCGTCTAATCGATTTCCCCGTCTTACGCACTCCCCGAGCTTAGAAGTCAGGCAAACACAGTAGTTTCTGCCAGCATCCTAGGCATTCGGATTGGCAGAGTCAATGTCGGCATTCCGTGGGCGGTGCTAAAGTTATTTATGGCGCCTTTTCATTAAAGCACTGTGCAATGTAACAAACACATCAAGATCAACCAACCACACGATGAAAAGATAAAAAAGCGACTCCAATGGTAGGTGGAAAGTAAGAGAAAGGAAGTGAATATGAAACGCTGATATTGAAGGAAGGGGCGAAGAGTTACAATTTGGTGGAGCATTGATGGTGACCGAATGGAAACAAAATGGTGCCCAAGGGATGCACGGTGTAACTGAGACTGTCTGAGAGACCAGCAGCGACAGCGGATAGCAAAGAGGTCAACCATCTGGCTTTCAAATGAGGGTGAGGTCAGATGTTTATGAGGGTCAGTCCTGCTAAGTTTTGAGGACTATGCATGACTAGCTGCTTTAGTCACAGTTTTTCCTTTCAATTCTGGGCGCCTCATTTATAACAAGCATTTGCAATGCAATCAGTATCGCATTGGTGAGAGTTAGAGCTATAAGCGTTGTAAATGGTAATGTCTTTTACCATTGTGTTTGGTTTGTAGTGGAGTGGATGTATGTGGTTGGACAGAAGACTTGACACATAAATTCTTGTAACTATGAAAAAGCTATCAATGTCAGCTGATGCGTTTAAGAACCTGGGGGGTTACTGACACAATGCTTATGCCAGTAACAATTTCATTTATAAAGTACAGTCAATAAGTCATTTTTTTCAAACTTCTTTTCTGCTTGTACCATACATTTTGTAATGTAATGTTTAGTTGAGTATTCTCTCTGTATAAACATTAAGGGCCTCGTTTATGAGGCTGTGCGTCACTTTTACGCCGCTGGTGCTTCACTTTTTGTGACGCACCAGCAGCGTAAAAAAGTTGCCTTGTTGCACCATATTTACCAAGTGATGCATCTAGGTAGATGCCTCACTTTGTAAACCCATGCTGCACATTATACCTGCACCAGGTATAATCAGACCCTCCAGAATTTCGCGATTTGCAAAAAAATTGCGAAAGCGGCAGTTTTGTAAAAATGCCGCGATTTTTACAAAACTGCCAGCGAAATTTGGCCAGTTGGTGAGCTCATAGAAGTATTCCTTAATGCACAAAAATGTACCAGTCCTGTACACAAAATACAAAACAGAGATGCCGCGGTCCACTAAGAGTGTTGCTGTACTAATCACTAAGAACCAACAAGGATAATACAAAAGAATAATGAGTTACATCTGGCTGAGAAATTAACATCAGCCCACCCTTCTGGCGGAATCTCATCATGTGGGAGTTGTTAACCGCATCGCTGCGGCGGTTATTTTTCCCCTACGCGGCTTTTAGAAAAAAGCCGCGTAAGATGACGAGTTCAGCTCGTCATCCGCACACGCCCCCCGTGGCTGATGACGAGCTGAGCTCGTCATCAGCATCGAAGGGGTTAAACAATCCAAACACCGCCCAAACCATCAGTTGATGGTGCGGATATGGATGTCAAAAAGAGACTCTAGCCAGAGTTACTCAAAGAAGGTGATGCTAATGAAGTGCAGTGCTATAGTGAAAGTGATGCTTAAAATTGGCTACTTGGACAAAAAGTATGTTTATTAAGGATCGCCCAAGTGTCAAGATTAAAACCACGCCGGGTAGTCTGAATCTATAACTACACTGTGGCGCTGATCAGGACGGTCAGCATGTTTCAACCGAGATGGAAACTCTGTCCGGCTTTCTTCAGGACCCTAGTGATGGAATGCTACTGCAACAATCAGTGAGGTGATAGTGATGTGTGAAAGAATAATAATAAATTATATACTTTACAATACTTATATCGACCAGGAACTTGGAGCCCCAATGAACTCTGAAAGAAGAAAATTGTCTTTTCCTGTTTGGAAAGAATACATAGAAAACACACATATTTACATGTATATATCCACATAGTTACAAAGAGACTGTACAGACAACACACCTGCATGAGTATTATATACCCAGCTTTATCATGGGCATAATAACCCAGGTACAGAGAGGAAATACCTCTCAGTAGTACTCACCCAGCTTTTTGTGGGAGACAACCTCACCTCACGCGGCAACCGCTCGGGAATGTGAGGCCCCACTCTAGTGTGTAAGAAAAATAAAGAACATAATTAGGAAAACTATCTCATATGCCCACTTGAACTGATTCACATCTAAACCCTAACAGTTTGTAATGGACACTGTCTTGTCAACCTATGGCTTAACCTACCCAAATGACAGACACATGAGGCAATGAACTCACATGTATTACAAAAACAATTTTTACAAAAAATGTTTAAACTAGTTTCATGGCTTGCGACGCAACTCCAGCAATGCGCCACCTTTACGGCACAGATGCGTCACGCATCTGTGCCGTTTTTGCCCCATGGTGCGCCACATTGTAAATGCGGCGCACCATGGGTGGCGGAGCTGCGGCGCACAATAACTGGCGCATCCCTGGGGATGCGCCAGTTATTGTAAATCTGCCCCGGTATGTTTTGCCATTTCTAGCCACACCCCTGATTCCGCCCACTGATCTAATCTTTGGTTATTCCCGCCCCCTGATTCTCCACCCACAGTTCTCCTACTTTTTTTTCCCACTTCGACCACTGCCTACGCCACATCGTTGCAGACGTAATTTCCCATCTTGAGTATTAATATGACAACAAACTGCATTGTGCGTATTGCAGCCTTAGTTTGTTTCCATTGAAATCGCATCCACAAAACTGCATTCTGGGTGTTGTAGTCTTGGTTTGCTTCCATTGAGTAGTTACACCAACACACCTGACAGTGATTTGCAGGTGACTGGAAGCAGTATTAAAGGCGACGCTGTGTGAGGTGGCTAGGCCATGAGGCCCAGTGCACGAGCCTTCACGGAGGTGAAAAGCTAGCGCTGGTCTCCAGTGGGGTCCCTGATGCACTACAACAGGTTTCTCGACAGACGGCAGCGCCCCGCTAGAGATTTCCCCCGAGGAGCAGCAGTGCTTAGCTCTGCACAAGCTTTAACCGGAAGAGCTGAATACACAGCGCGCGCGCCGCTGAATACACAGCGCGCGCGCCGCAGCTGGGAGGGTAATGATAATATATCTCAGCACAATCACACGCGCCGAGCAAGCGGAATCCAGTGCAGAGAACAGCCTCAGCGCCTCTCTGCTAATGAGAAGTAATTAAGGAGCCGCGAGGCTGACGTCAGCGGCTTACGGCGCGCGAATGCACGCAGGGGCGCAGCTTTGGCAGACACACCATTAACCGTGAGTAGCATGGAGGAATCGGAGAGGACAATATTGGAACTATGCACAATTGTTGAAGTTGACATAGCACATGACCTGTGCCATTTAACTGGACCTTATCCATAGCTGCCAATCAACCCTGGGCTATGGGTGACGCCTTAAGGCAGCCCTGCCTTTCCAGTAGACAAAATAGTACATTCAGGGACTTGCAGTTTCTCTTTTAACATAGCATGAGTTGAAATTCTCATAGTGTATAGGTGGGTTTGGTGATTGGGGCTATGCAATTCTATAAGAATGTGAACTTCCATCTGTAAGGCCCACTAATGGCAAATGTCTTGACCTATCAGTTCTTGGAGATGAGTATTTTAGGGAGTTGGTACATATGATGCTACAGTTAGGATCCTATGGAAGTTATTTGCATAACCTGGTCCATTTTCCTTCAATTGGCTAAATTACAGGGTTATCAACTAGCCCCATGGCAAGGGGCTGACTTTCAGGTGGCCCTGGTTTTTCAGTCAACTACGCTATGTATCCAAGAACTAGTAGGTTTAACTCTAACAAGAGAACAGTAAAATCACAGGTCCAGCATTTTCTGTGCTGTTAGAGAAAATACACAGAGCTAGCTGAAAAATCATGTGTATGATATGGGGCAAATAGAAGCTAAAACGTCTGCATGAAAAACCTGCTGGTGATGTCAGAACTCTCGTTTCTAAGGGCAGTGAGTGACTAAATCATCCATAGCGGGCACTGTATTCTGAGACGTGTATTCCTGGTTTTACAATGGTCTCAACTTTAATACAAATGCCTGACTTTAAAGAAAAAACACAGTACCGACTAAGTTGCTCACCCATGGAACTGGGAAACTTGTGACCCGCTGTTATTTACAAAGCAAGCTTTGAATTCAGAGGTGTCATTTATGCATGTGTGCAGTTTATGCAGAATAAGCTCAGATTCCGCAGGTAGATGCGTAGAAGTGGGTGCTCCTACTGGAGGGCCAGAGAAGTGGTCTGGGAAAAGCATTGCATGTCCACTCAATTGTAACTCTGTCAGTATCCACAAGTATTCCCCACTGTTATTTGTGTTTCCGTACATTCAAGTCAGCAATCTGGGCATAAGTGTGGTTTAAGAGTGTGAAAGTGCACTCAGTGGCGTAGCTAGGGTGGGGCGGTCCGCCCCAGGCGGCACAAATTTGTGGGAGGCACCTGCGCGGCACTGGTGCAGGCCTGCCAAGTATCATGCATCAGTTGTGACTACTGCATTTCAGTGTGGTGTTCCTCATCACCTCACTGAAATGCTGTCACGCATTTTTAATGCGAGTCTGAAAATGACACGGGGCAATGCCAGTGCACGCCGCTGGCGCCTCTTCATCTGTGCGCCGGCTCTGTTGCTCCCCACAGACTTGCCAGCAGTGGCTGGCCCAGTGAGTTAATAGTTAAAGATCTTAAACAGTCTGTTCAGCTCTGGAGTCAGACTGCTACAATGTTACATTTAATTTGCTGCCTGCGGCACCGCGCAGCTTTCAGACACCACTATGACTCACACTCTCAGGGGTGCGGGGAAGCTGCTCTCAGCCGTGGTTGCTATTGGCAGCTTTAGCACCGTGGGGGCCCCCGGAATTGGATGTGGGTGACCTCGTGTGTCTCGTCACCTCCTGGAGGAAGTGAGGTAAGGTGGTAGGCAGGTCACGAGAAGCTGCGGGGGACTCAAGAGTCGAGGAGTCCTGGTGGTTGTGCGCTGCTGTCGGCGCAATAAAAACCCATGTTACCCCTGGCATCAAACATCGGTAAACACAGGCATGATTGGGCCTGTCTGAGAGCACCATGAAGAGGTTAGTGCCCTACAATCGAACATCCAGTACTGCGCATTAGATCAAGGCTGACAAAAATTGAGTGAAAAAATCCTCAATTTCAAAGACCACTCTTTCAGTCTGACTTATCAATTATATTTCTTTTATTTTTATTTTGCTTTTATCGTATTTTTTATTTTGTTGTACAGTTTTAGCAAAGATTGTTTTTTAAGGGGGAGGGCACTGGGGGGATTCTTTAGTGGTGGCACACAAAGTGACTCAGACTGGGTCACAAGACTTTATACAACTCAAACAAAGTATAATCATAAGCTATACTCAAAACATTGGTGAAGAGACACGTAACATTGAATAGACAACACAAAGTGCACTTATGGACATATACAAGACAAGACTTGACAATTTTTTAGGTGGTGAGGAAACAGGAAAAGTACAAAACACTATCAAAGGTGTGTAAATGCCCTGCATTAATACAGTTTTTTGAATGCAGGTGCAGATACCTCTACTCAATAGAAAAACACTATTGTAATTTCTCAAAAGCAATAGACCATCAACAAGTTTGAATTTTTATGTACAATAGTCTAACGATTGGTCTATATTTTTCAAAAAGAGGTCGACGCGTTTTGAATCCCCTAAATTGGTGGGATTCTCATCAGGACCGTGTGGGCTCAATCTTAAATATAGACCAATCATTAGACTATTGTACATAAAAATTCAAACTTGTTGATGGTCTATTGCTTTTGAGAAATTACAATAGTGTTTTTCTATTGAGTAGAGGTATCTGCACCTGCATTCAAAAAACTGGATTAATGCAGGGCATTTACACACCTTTGATAGTGTTTTGTACTTTTCCTGTTTCCTCACCACCTACAAAATTGTCAAGTCTTGTCTTGTATATGTCCATAAGTGCACTTTGTGTTGTCTATTCAATGTTACGTGTCTCTTCACCAATGTTTTGAGTATAGCTTATGATTATACTTTTTTTGAGTTGTATAAAGTCTCGTGACCCAGTCTGAGTCACTTTGTGTGCCACCACTAAAGAATCCCCCCCGTGCCCTCCCCCTTAAAAAACAATCTTTGCTAAAACTGTACAACAAAATAAAAAATACGATAAAAGCAAAATAAAAATAAAAGAAATATAATTGATAAGTCAGACTGAAGGAGTGGTCTTTGAAATTGAGGATTTTTTCACTCAATTTTTGTCAGCCTTGATCTAATGCGCAGTACTGGCATCTTGTTTGTTGACTCTTGAATTGGCGCAGCCTTACTGCGCTATAGCCAGAACCCTCATTGTTCTCATCTTTAATAGCGGGTTCCCACTCGCGAGGTTCTCATCACGCTCTTGAGTGTTTAAAAAAATAGAAACTCTATTTCCTGTTCACTATTGGGATAGCTCCCTTAGATTGAACATTCTTTTTCCCCCAAAATTTTTCACCCCCTTTTGTTTTTGTGATTATAGATTGAGAATTGGTTATTATTTGTGTATGTATGTATGAATGTACGTGTCTGGGTCTACAAACAATTTAAACACGACCAAAACAGACCAGATTACCCCTTAGACTGTAAGCCTATTATGTCAGAAGAACAAACATTCGCGTACAGCGAAGATCACATCAAAAAACTCTTAAGCAACCCTCCTTCATTTGGCTCTGCCACCCTCAGTAGTACCGCACAAACAAACAACGAATCAGACAAACTTATTCGTTTAAAGAAAAAACAAATTCAGACAGACTTACATGGCCACTACTTACTCCAACATCTCCGGTCAGGCACTATTCCAGCTGGTCTGATAGTCAAAAACATACCTGTCATCTTTACCGAAGATAACATCTACAAAAAGGGTTTTAGCTTCATCGAGACCAAATGCATTAGAGACCTCATGGTCTTAACTATTGAAACCGCACAAAGGCTATCTAAAGCTCAATTGGAAGAGATTGAAAAATTAGAAGCAGAAATCAAAGCAAATCCCATAATCCAAGACTCTAAAATCCTTCTTGAAAAAGTTGAAAAAGACATCTTGGAGTTTAAGGATTATACTGTGCAACAAAAGGAAAACAACTTTGACAGAGATAAACAGAATTTTTCGTTTGAGAAAGCTTATCCTTATTTACAACAGGACTTTTATTCTGGCCCGGCAGCGAAACGCTTTCTACCAGACAATCAAGGACGATCACGAACTAAATATCTGACTTTCTCAGACACATCATCTTCGGGAGGAAGTGATTCCGAACAAGGTACTTATAGATCTCAATTCAATTGACGTGGAGGATATCAATCTAATTATCAACACCAACAATACCAACAAAATTTCCAACAAAATATCCCACAACAACAGCCTTTTTTAGTCCAAGGCCAACAAAAAACTCGCTGCAAAACGCGATACCAGCAACCATGGGAGATGTCCACGAGGAGGCAAAACTACAAAAGTTAGAGAAATCATCAATTATTAATCTCTCAAACAAAGTGCTTACCCCGTCGGAGATAAGTGTATTGGAAAAAGGACTGACTTTTGTCCCTTCAAAATCTACGGACTTTGTAAGAATGAAACTGGAATTCATCGAGTTCTGCAGGAAAATCCGTCTAATTTCATTCTTTTCAGATAAAGAAAAGATATCCCAAACAGAAACCACGGGATTAAAGAAAAAATCAACCTTTTGTCCACCAGCTTTTAAAGTACCCAAGGAAGTGATCTACTTTGAAAAAAACAGTCCTGTCAGCAATTGCATCGCAGGAGAAAAAGAACAACTCTTTTTTCAAATCAAACTTGTCTAAAAAAGAAAAAGACGCGCTTTATTCTCTCAAAAATGATGAGAATATCATAGTTAAGCAAGCCGATAAAGGCGGCTCTATTGTCATCTGGGGCACAAATGAATACATATCGGAAGCTAATCGGCAACTACTAGACATCGAATGTTATCGGGAAATACGAGCAGATCCGACTACAGATCTCCAAAATGAACTAGGCAAAATCTTGAACAAAGGCTTCGAACAAGGTTTTCTAGGCAAACAAGAATTCAACTATTTAGCCAATAAACATCCACGAACACCTTTGTTCTATGTACTCCCAAAGGTAATTTGACACAATGTCCAGCACTCTATAAACGTATGGAGATGATCTATTTCTTTATCGCATAGTGGCAAATTAAACAATAATTATCAGAGAGCACCATATAATTGCAACATTTCAATCATTCCATCCAAGTAAGTTAGGAGTCTTCAATAGTTGGGTAGTCAGGTCTTTTATTCTGTTCAAAATGTTATCTTCATAAAAACAATGTTGTAGCCAGTGCCTACGCGTTTCGTCCAACCGGACTTCTTCAGGGCTACAAATAACACATATATATACATTATTTACAATTTTAGATATTTTTTGCACATCATAACAACATATACATTTTTACCAAATTTAAAACCTATTTTTACTATCAAATACTAAAAGTCACAAAAAAACACAACATTTCATTACATATCACAATCAAATAGAAGACTCCATTGAAGACCACTTTTCTTACGGAATTAATAATAAGTTCGTTTATGATTTGGGACTATAGAGATTGTGTATATCTTGTCATTGTGGACACATTCACTTATCACAATTTCTTTGGGTACGGTGGGCAAAACAGAACCTGTTATTAAAGCTGAAATAATCAGTGGGAATAGTAACACACATGCTAAGTTGGGCATTTACAGACTCCATCAGAACAAACGCCACCTTTTTTAAACAGAATAACCCTTTTCCAAATTGAGCTTTGTATTCCCCTTCGATAGAATTGGCCAGTGATATATTTTTTGGTGACCAAAGAACATTATTAAAAATTCTGTCTTTATACTGTGCACATTACTTTATAGATATCTCAACATACATTCATTTTCTATTTCTTACGAACCATATTAGCCATTTCTCTTACCAGGTTAGTCACTGTTTTATTGTTGTCTAGTCTGATGCTTCGTCTAAGGAGTTTGTCTCTAAAACTTCTTTCTCAACGTAGTTGTGCAAGTATTAAAGCGAATACCTGGGAAAAAAGGGTATATCCCTCCTTAGATTTAAAGGCTATATAATATGTACAAGCTTGCGCATAGAGAGATATACATGCGGTGTATATTACCGGGCAAATAGTTGTCAAGTATTATACGAATATTAGCATACCTTGTAAGCAGTGAGTATGTTTTCTTAGTTGGGGGTCCCGTAACTTAGAGAGATATTTTCATGCTTTATTTGATGAAATAGTTTTGCTGAGCCGGGGCGTTGTAGGTCCAACTTGCTATCAAGGGAAATGATATACATGTATTGTGCATTTTGCTTATCTTTATATTGTGAGCCACAGTTTATGAGCGTTTTTTTTAAAAAAAATGCTTAATATTAGATAAAGCAAAGTAGTATACTCCTCAGCAGATTATTTGAGCAGGGCGGGTTTCTAAAAAAACATGTTCATTATTAAGGCTTAGAAAATTTCAGGCAGTCATTAAATGAAAATTGAATAGAAATGGGTATCAATAGTTATAAGTTTTTAGTTATCTAAAAAGTTATGTGTAGAAGGGGGCATGATTATAATCCCAAAACATCCATTGCTTTGAAACTGACATCCGTTTTTTAAAAAACACAACTTGGCTCTAGTCTGGCTTTGTACTTCTTGGATTGCATGGGTTAGATTTCCAAGTATCCCAAATTAAGGTTCTAAGTCTAGGCACCTAGCACAGTAGTTCCTGCATTTACTTTGCTTCCCAGATTAAGTTCTAAGGCTAAGCATCTAACGCAGTGTATCCCACACTTACTTGTTGTTAGCTGTAGAGTCGAAGCGTCGTGGCATCATAACCGCATTCGTTTCCAAATGGGTTTGTTCTTTCCCCCGTTTAAATACCCCGCTTAGATCTCTTAACTGCGCACAGCTGATCTCTTACGTGATTCTAAATAATCACCGCCGAAACAGGGCGCTCCACGCATCATTGCGTAGGCGCCATCTTGTAATGTGTTTTCCTGCCTCTATCTTCAATATGGATATCGAGGTTTTGTTTAGAGCAGAGTATTGTCTAGTTGGAGAAAAGCATTCGTATTTGATGGCATTTCATCTCCAATATGCTTTTGGTATTTTGACACATTTTAGGGCCGTGAATATTATGTTAAAAGTCGACGCGTGAAATAACGAGCACCATTTTGGAATGGGTTTGTTTCGTGCAGCAAAAGGAGGCATGTTTTGCCTTGTGAATGCCCAAATTTCGCGCAAAGTAGTATTCAAACTGATGGTAAATTATGGTTAATAATTTGTAGATTCGTTTCTAAATTGCCGAAAAATTTATGGGATAGCCATGAACGGTGTGTTGGGTTTAAGGCAAGAAATAACGGGTGCCATTTTGGGATGGGTTTATTGCATGAAATGAAAAGAGATAAATTCTCCCTTGAGGTTGCCCGTTTTTCTGCGAAAAATAGCGTTTGAAATGATGGAGAGATGTTATTAATAATTTACAAGTCGTTTTGAAATATTGGAAAATTTATAAAGTAGCCGGTGAAACACTGGTGATCCGTACATCCTACGCAAAAACTGGCATTTACTTAAATCTGGTCCAATGCCACTTGGAACTATTTCTGAAAGACCCAGAGTTGTTTACAGGAGAGGAGAAACACTAAAGAAAAAACTATGTCCTAGCTATGTAACTAATGCCAACAACACACCCTCCTCCAAAAACTGGCTACCAAGTAGGCCGGCAGGATTCCACATTTGTGGCTCATGTAGTGTCTGCAAGATTGGACTTAATAAAAAGATCGAGTTCAAATATAACACTCAGAAAAGCTACACAATACGAACCTTTATAAATTGCAACACAACCCATACAGTATATGTCTTGGGCTGTGCTTGTGGCAAAATTTATGTGGGGAGTAGCACCAGAAACCTCAAAATCAGGATACAGGAGCATGTACGAGCAATTAAAAACAGAGACATTAAGTATCCCGTAGCCACTCACATCCAAACAGAGCATCCTGAGAGAAGTGACATTTGGTTCCATGCTTTGGAACATATAAAGAGTCCGCCCCGAGGAGGTAATAGAGAAGTAAACTTAAGAAAGGCAGAGGCAGGGTGGATTTGTCGTCTACGGGCGACAACTCTGGGACTTAATGTCAACAATGAGCTGCATCACTTTCTATAAACATGCTCTCCCTCTCCTAAGACATAGATCTTGAAAATGCACCATTGCAGAGAAATATGCCTAGATAATATGGGCACCCCTCCTATATACACCTGGTTTCAAACTGAGTTAACAGCTAACAGGTTGGCAGGAGTGTGACATAGAATTATAGGCAATATGTCCTGACACAATGCATACTCTTTCAGCAAACACCAATGTTCTAACTATATTTAGAGGAGACAGAAGGTAAGGTGTGCCATATGGACTCCTAAGAGCACATACTTATAAGTTAGGCGCATAAAAGAAATTACCACAAAAATAGAATAGCTGATATACTCAATAACCTTGAACACTTGCTGACAAAGGATTCTGAGCATAATATGATAATCTGCATATATTTTCCTTTTGAAATAAATATAAAAAGTGACTGTTGGCCATTGACGCTAATCTATTCGAACCCCTCTCAAAGATGGCGCCAAATTTAATCCGGCAAATAACACTAATACATGTACGGATCACCAGTGTTTCACCGGCTACTTTATAAATTTTCCAATATTTCAAAACGACTTGTAAATTATTAATAACATCTCTCCATCATTTCAAACGCTATTTTTCGCAGAAAAACGGGCAACCTCAAGGGAGAATTTATCTCTTTTCATTTCATGCAATAAACCCATCCCAAAATGGCACCCGTTATTTCTTGCCTTAAACCCAACACACCGTTCATGGCTATCCCATAAATTTTTCGGCAATTTAGAAACGAATCTACAAATTATTAACCATAATTTACCATCAGTTTGAATACTACTTTGCGCGAAATTTGGGCATTCACAAGGCAAAACATGCCTCCTTTTGCTGCACGAAACAAACCCATTCCAAAATGGCGCTCGTTATTTCACGCGTCGACTTTTAACATAATATTCACGGCCCTAAAATTTGTCAAAATACCAAAAGCATATTGGAGATGAAATGCCATCAAATACGAATGCTTTTCTCCAACTAGACAATACTCTGCTCTAAACAAAACCTCGATATCCATATTGAAGATAGAGGCAGGAAAACACATTACAAGATGGCGCCTACGCAATGATGCGTGGAGCGCCCTGTTTCGGCTGTGATTATTTAGAATCACGTAAGAGATCAGCTGTGCGCAGTTAAGAGATCTAAGCGGGGTATTTAAACGGGGGAAAGAACAAACCCATTTGGAAACGAATGCGGTTATGATGCCACAATGCTTCGACTCTACAGCTAACAACAAGTAAGTGTGGGATACACTGCGTTAGATGCTTAGCCTTAGAACTTAATCTGGGAAGCAAAGTAAATGCAGGAACTACTGTGCTAGGTGCCTAGACTTAGAACCTTAATTTGGGATACTTGGAAATCTAACCCATGCAATCCAAGAAGTACAAAGCCAGACTAGAGCCAAGTTGTGTTTTTTAAAAAACGGATGTCAGTTTCAAAGCAATGGATGTTTTGGGATTATAATCATGCCCCCTTCTACACATAACTTTTTAGATAACTAAAAACTTATAACTATTGATACCCATTTCTATTCAATTTTCATTTAATGACTGCCTGAAATTTTCTAAGCCTTAATAATGAACATGTTTTTTTAGAAACCCGCCCTGCTCAAATAATCTGCTGAGGAGTATACTACTTTGCTTTATCTAATATGCATTTTTTTAAAAAAAAACGCTCATAAACTGTGGCTCACAATATAAAGATAAGCAAAATGCACAATACATGTATATCATTTCCCTTGATAGCAAGTTGGACCTACAACGCCCCGGCTCAGCAAAACTATTTCATCAAATAAAGCATGAAAATATCTCTCTAAGTTACGGGACCCCCAACTAAGAAAACATACTCACTGCTTACAAGGTATGCTAATATTCGTATAATACTTGACAACTATTTGCCCGGTAATATACACCGCATGTATATCTCTCTATGCGCAAGCTTGTACATATTATATAGCCTTTAAATCTAAGGAGGGATATACCCTTTTTTCCCAGGTATTCGCTTTAATACTTGCACAACTACGTTGAGAAAGAAGTTTTAGAGACAAACTCCTTAGACGAAGCATCAGACTAGACAACAATAAAACAGTGACTAACCTGGTAAGAGAAATGGCTAATATGGTTCGTAAGAAATAGAAAATGAATGTATGTTGAGATATCTATAAAGTAATGTGCACAGTATAAAGACAGAATTTTTAATAATGTTCTTTGGTCACCAAAAAATATATCACTGGCCAATTCTATCGAAGGGGAATACAAAGCTCAATTTGGAAAAGGGTTATTCTGTTTAAAAAAGGTGGCGTTTGTTCTGATGGAGTCTGTAAATGCCCAACTTAGCATGTGTGTTACTATTCCCACTGATTATTTCAGCTTTAATAACAGGTTCTGTTTTGCCCACCGTACCCAAAGAAATTGTGATAAGTGAATGTGTCCACAATGACAAGATATACACAATCTCTATAGTCCCAAATCATAAACGAACTTATTATTAATTCCGTAAGAAAAGTGGTCTTCAATGGAGTCTTCTATTTGATTGTGATATGTAATGAAATGTTGTGTTTTTTTGTGACTTTTAGTATTTGATAGTAAAAATAGGTTTTAAATTTGGTAAAAATGTATATGTTGTTATGATGTGCAAAAAATATCTAAAATTGTAAATAATGTATATATATGTGTTATTTGTAGCCCTGAAGAAGTCCGGTTGGACGAAACGCGTAGGCACTGGCTACAACATTGTTTTTATGAAGATAACATTTTGAACAGAATAAAAGACCTGACTACCCAACTATTGAAGACTCCTAACTTACTTGGATGGAATGATTGAAATGTTGCAATTATATGGTGCTCTCTGATAATTATTGTTTAATTTGCCACTATGCGATAAAGAAATAGATCATCTCCATACGTTTATAGAGTGCTGGACATTGTGTCAAATTGTGTTGTTTGAGACTTCTTAGTCTCAGGGAGACCTAGGGGTCTGGATCTCCTGTCCTTAGCACCTAAAATTCTCAGATATTCGAGTGACACTAGTGGATAGGTGCAATTTCATATAGCCTCAAACCCCTGTGCTTGGTGTGTGTTGTACGAAATTATTGGGCTAAATTAGCACTATCCACTCACAAAATGGATTTTGATGACAAGCGGGAAGAGATGCTTGGTGACCTATTCAAATCAAAAGGTCCAAGTACAAGTGCTCCTAAAGTTTCAGCTCCTAAGAATGAGGGACTAAAAGAGAAGTTTTACAAACTAGAAAAGTTAAAGAAACAGGAACTCGCCAAGTGGTGGGATGGGGCGACCCTGCGTAAATATATTGAGAATAAGAAGATACCCCGGGGGTTAAGAATCCTCATCTTTCCAAACTATGAGGATTTGGAACAAGATCTGCTGGACGACTGGGAGGAGGGTCTTTATGACGCCTCCTACCGTATGATGAGGATTCTTATAACTAATGCAGAAAGAAAGGTGAATAAGATAAAAGAGGAAATTTCTAAACTTGAAAAAGAAATAGCGGATATGAACTTGAAGGATGCAACACTTAAAAACTATGACATCCTAAAAACTGAATTGGCAGCATATCAAGTGTATCTGAAAGAGAAAAAAATGAAAAAAATCCTGAGAGACGAAAAGGATTACGCTAATGGGCGCATCTTCACTTTTTCCAAAAAGTATGATGATGTGGCACCAAGACCAACCACTGCACAGAATAGCACCAATAGAACTGTTAGTGTATCATCAAGCAGTACTTCCCTGTCTTCCATAGATAGTGATCCGGGTGAAGGAACAAGCAACCAAAATACTTCTAGTTCCTCTGTTTTTTTAAGAGAGGTCCAGCGATACAGGCTGGGAAACAAAAAGAAAAACGCAAATTCAGAATCAGAAGGGGAGGGAGGAAACAGAAAACAAGGAGTACAAACAAGATTACAGAGCAAGACCCAGCTGAGGAAATAGGAAGTGATGGGAACAACCCTTGTGTCTCTAATCAACTACATATTGTTAATTTGTCAGATAGAATCCTCTCCAATGAAGAAACTGCAGCATTACAAAAAGGCCTCAATTTCTGTGTAACAAATACTTGCAATTTTGTGAATTTACATGTTGATCTGTATCACTTTGTAAGGAAATTGAGATTAAAAAAATTTTTTGAGCAACAATCTGTGGTATGTGATGTCATGCGTACTGAAACAAATCTGTCTAGTATGTCTATTAATGATCTAAATGCCACACATCTCTTGGCTACCATGGATGGGGAAAATGACAACATTGATATAGCAGATACGGCCAGCATGCTAAACATAACTGAGGATGTCAGTAATGACAGTGGCTTAAGATTAAAATCAAAATTTGTACCTATTAGACCGCAGGACACGTTTATTGATGATTTCTATACTAAAGTCACACAACAGTTATATCAATTAGAGGATAAGCATGGCACTAACTCGCATTGCAAACATACCTATAATATGTCCAAAAAGGATAGAGAGATCATCAATGCTCTGCAGGACGATAAAAGCCTAGTCATTCGAGAGGCTGACAAGGGTGGGAATATCATCCTCATGAACCGCTCTGACTATCTAAAAGAAATAGATAGGCAATTGGGTAACACAAGTTGCTACATGAAGTTGACTGAAAATCCAATCAAAAAAATTGAGCAAAATATTAACTCACGGCTAGCAGATTGGCATGAATCTGGACTATTGTCCGATACAGAACATAGATATTTACAAGCCCAAGACTCCCGCTTTCCGTGTATCTATGTACTTCCTAAAATCCATAAGGGGGGGGGAGGCTTTCCCCCCGGGAGGCCCATAATATCAGGGAATGGAGGACCAACAGAAAATCTTGCCGAATATGTCGACAAATATCTGCAGCCTTTTGTAAAAAACTTACCAGCCTATTTGAAGGATAGCAGTGATGTTCTGTGCAAATTGGAAGATTTCCCCTGGGACAGTCCAGATCTAATGTTTGCCACACTGGATGTGGAAAGTTTGTACACTTGTATTGAAACTGAATGTGGTTTAAGAGCCCTAAAACATTTCCTTTATAAACGGAATGCTAGCAATTTGGGACACACCATCATGCTACTAGAGATGGCTCGCATGATCCTAGACCTGAATGCCTTTTTGCATGACGGCACGTGGTTCTTGCAAAAGCAGGGGACAGCTATGGGATCCCGGTTTGCTCCGTCTTATGCGAACCTTTTTATGGGTCTGTTTGAGGCGGAGCATGCCTGGGGACCAGGATCCGAAAAATGGAGTGACAACATAATATTTTACGGAAGATACATAGATGATATTCTGTTAATTTGGAATGGAAGTGTCTTAGATCTAACTAGCTACCTTGAATATCTCAATAACAATAAGTTCAATGTAAGATTGACCATGAATTGCTCTGAGAAAGAAATTGATTTCCTTGACTTAAGGCTATATATAAAAGATAAAAGAATACACAGCGATATACACAGGAAATCAACAGCATGCAACAGTGTACTGCATGCCGAGAGTGCTCATCCCAAGAGCACTATCAATGCAATACCTTACGGAGAAATGATTAGGGCTCGTAGAAATTGTAGTGAAAACCCAAACTTTTTAAAACAACTTAACATAATACAAAACAATTTCGCTGAGAGGGGATACTCTAAGCAGTGTTTGAAAAAAGCTGAATCAAAGGCCATTCAAATATATCGAAAGTCCACTCTAAAACCTAAAACAAAGACCTCCAACAAGAAAGAGGAAGTATTATTCATAACAGAATATAATGCGTATAGTGATCACATCTACAACATCCTACGCAAAAACTGGCATTTACTTAAATCTGGTCCAATGCCACTTGGAACTATTTCTGAAAGACCCAGAGTTGTTTACAGGAGAGGAGAAACACTAAAGAAAAAACTATGTCCTAGCTATGTAACTAATGCCAACAACACACCCTCCTCCAAAAACTGGCTACCAAGTAGGCCGGCAGGATTCCACATTTGTGGCTCATGTAGTGTCTGCAAGATTGGACTTAATAAAAAGATCGAGTTCAAATATAACACTCAGAAAAGCTACACAATACGAACCTTTATAAATTGCAACACAACCCATACAGTATATGTCTTGGGCTGTGCTTGTGGCAAAATTTATGTGGGGAGTAGCACCAGAAACCTCAAAATCAGGATACAGGAGCATGTACGAGCAATTAAAAACAGAGACATTAAGTATCCCGTAGCCACTCACATCCAAACAGAGCATCCTGAGAGAAGTGACATTTGGTTCCATGCTTTGGAACATATAAAGAGTCCGCCCCGAGGAGGTAATAGAGAAGTAAACTTAAGAAAGGCAGAGGCAGGGTGGATTTGTCGTCTACGGGCGACAACTCTGGGACTTAATGTCAACAATGAGCTGCATCACTTTCTATAAACATGCTCTCCCTCTCCTAAGACATAGATCTTGAAAATGCACCATTGCAGAGAAATATGCCTAGATAATATGGGCACCCCTCCTATATACACCTGGTTTCAAACTGAGTTAACAGCTAACAGGTTGGCAGGAGTGTGACATAGAATTATAGGCAATATGTCCTGACACAATGCATACTCTTTCAGCAAACACCAATGTTCTAACTATATTTAGAGGAGACAGAAGGTAAGGTGTGCCATATGGACTCCTAAGAGCACATACTTATAAGTTAGGCGCATAAAAGAAATTACCACAAAAATAGAATAGCTGATATACTCAATAACCTTGAACACTTGCTGACAAAGGATTCTGAGCATAATATGATAATCTGCATATATTTTCCTTTTGAAATAAATATAAAAAGTGACTGTTGGCCATTGACGCTAATCTATTCGAACCCCTCTCAAAGATGGCGCCAAATTTAATCCGGCAAATAACACTAATACATGTACGGATCACCAGTGTTTCACCGGCTACTTTATAAATTTTCCAATATTTCAAAACGACTTGTAAATTATTAATAACATCTCTCCATCATTTCAAACGCTATTTTTCGCAGAAAAACGGGCAACCTCAAGGGAGAATTTATCTCTTTTCATTTCATGCAATAAACCCATCCCAAAATGGCACCCGTTATTTCTTGCCTTAAACCCAACACACCGTTCATGGCTATCCCATAAATTTTTCGGCAATTTAGAAACGAATCTACAAATTATTAACCATAATTTACCATCAGTTTGAATACTACTTTGCGCGAAATTTGGGCATTCACAAGGCAAAACATGCCTCCTTTTGCTGCACGAAACAAACCCATTCCAAAATGGCGCTCGTTATTTCACGCGTCGACTTTTAACATAATATTCACGGCCCTAAAATGTGTCAAAATACCAAAAGCATATTGGAGATGAAATGCCATCAAATACGAATGCTTTTCTCCAACTAGACAATACTCTGCTCTAAACAAAACCTCGATATCCATATTGAAGATAGAGGCAGGAAAACACATTACAAGATGGCGCCTACGCAATGATGCGTGGAGCGCCCTGTTTCGGCGGTGATTATTTAGAATCACGTAAGAGATCAGCTGTGCGCAGTTAAGAGATCTAAGCGGGGTATTTAAACGGGGGAAAGAACAAACCCATTTGGAAACGAATGCGGTTATGATGCCACGATGCTTCGACTCTACAGCTAACAACAAGTAAGTGTGGGATACACTGCGTTAGATGCTTAGCCTTAGAACTTAATCTGGGAAGCAAAGTAAATGCAGGAACTACTGTGCTAGGTGCCTAGACTTAGAACCTTAATTTGGGATACTTGGAAATCTAACCCATGCAATCCAAGAAGTACAAAGCCAGACTAGAGCCAAGTTGTGTTTTTTAAAAAACGGATGTCAGTTTCAAAGCAATGGATGTTTTGGGATTATAATCATGCCCCCTTCTACACATAACTTTTTAGATAACTAAAAACTTATAACTATTGATACCCATTTCTATTCAATTTTCATTTAATCACTGCCTGAAATTTTCTAAGCCTTAATAATGAACATGTTTTTTTAGAAACCCGCCCTGCTCAAATAATCTGCTGAGGAGTATACTACTTTGCTTTATCTAATATTAAGCATTTTTTTTTAAAAAAACGCTCATAAACTGTGGCTCACAATATAAAGATAACCAAAATGCACAATACATGTATATCATTTCCCTTGATAGCAAGTTGGACCTACAACGCCCCGGCTCAGCAAAACTATTTCATCAAATAAAGCATGAAAATATCTCTCTAAGTTACGGGACCCCCAACTAAGAAAACATACTCACTGCTTACAAGGTATGCTAATATTCGTATAATACTTGACAACTATTTGCCCGGTAATATACACCGCATGTATATCTCTCTATGCGCAAGCTTGTACATATTATATAGCCTTTAAATCTAAGGAGGGATATACCCTTTTTTCCCAGGTATTCGCTTTAATACTTGCACAACTACGTTGAGAAAGAAGTTTTAGAGACAAACTCCTTAGACGAAGCATCAGACTAGACAACAATAAAAAAGTGACTAACCTGGTAAGAGAAATGGCTAATATGGTTCGTAAGAAATAGAAAATGAATGTATGTTGAGATATCTATAAAGTAATGTGCACAGTATAAAGACAGAATTTTTAATAATGTTCTTTGGTCACCAAAAAATATATCACTGGCCAATTCTATCGAAGGGGAATACAAAGCTCAATTTGGAAAAGGGTTATTCTGTTTAAAAAAGGTGGCGTTTGTTCTGATGGAGTCTGTAAATGCCCAACTTAGCATGTGTGTTACTATTCCCACTGATTATTTCAGCTTTAATAACAGGTTCTGTTTTGCCCACCGTACCCAAAGAAATTGTGATAAGTGAATGTGTCCACAATGACAAGATATACACAATCTCTATAGTCCCAAATCATAAACGAACTTATTATTAATTCCGTAAGAAAAGTGGTCTTCAATGCAGTCTTCTATTTGATTGTGATATGTAATGAAATGTTGTGTTTTTTTGTGACTTTTAGTATTTGATAGTAAAAATAGGTTTTAAATTTGGTAAAAATGTATATGTTGTTATGATGTGCAAAAAATATCTAAAATTGTAAATAATGTATATATATGTGTTATTTGTAGCCCTGAAGAAGTCCGGTTGGACGAAACGCGTAGGCACTGGCTACAACATTGTTTTTATGAAGATAACATTTTGAACAGAATAAAAGACCTGACTACCCAACTATTGAAGACTCCTAACTTACTTGGATGGAATGATTGAAATGTTGCAATTATATGGTGCTCTCTGATAATTATTGTTTAATTTGCCACTATGCGATAAAGAAATAGATCATCTCCATACGTTTATAGAGTGCTGGACATTGTGTCAAATTGTGTTGTTTGAGACTACTTAGTCTCAGGGAGACCTAGGGGTCTGGATCTCCTGTCCTTAGCACCTAAAATTCTCAGATATTCGAGTGACACTAGTGGATAGGTGCAATTTCATATAGCCTCAAACCCCTGTGCTTGGTGTGTGTTGTACTCCCAAAGGTACATAAGAATGCCAAATCACCACCAGGCCGCCCAATTATCTCAGGGTGTGACTCACTGTTCGAGCCAATTTCAAAATTCATTGACTTTTTCCTAAAACCCTTTATGGTAACCGTCAAATCCTTCCTGAGAGATACTACTGATTTTCTGAACAAATTACAGGAATTATCATTTACCGAAGGTCAAGACTTTCTAGTAAGTATGGATATAGTTTCACTATATACTCAAATTCCTCAAGATCAGGCTTTGGAAGTGGTTAAAATCTTCTTGAGCAAAAGAGACCGTCCATTCAGAATACCAACGGAATTCATTCTTGAGTTGGCCAAAATGGCTTTGACTAAGAATTATTTTAAATTCCATGACGATTTCTTTCTCCAGATAAAAGGAGTAGCCATGGGCTGTCCTTTTGCCCCGGAGCTTGCTATCCTATTCATGAGTGAATACGAGGACAGATATGTCCATAACAACAACCATTTCCTACAGTGGATAGGAGGTTGGGTACGTTTTATTGACGACGTCTTCTTCACATGGTCTGGCACAAGTGAACAACTCTCGGATTTCCATGGATGGCTTAATAGCCGCACAAGGGAAATCAAATTCAGTATCCAATCGTTCCACACAAGACTTTCCTTTTTGGATGTTGAGGTTTATTGTACCAATGGCCAATTAGTCACCACTCTCTTTAGAAAAGAGACTGATCGCAACAAAGCTCTGCATTACTCGAGCAACCATCCACGAAGTCTAAAAGAAAACTTACCTATTGGTCAATTTCTACGTATACGAAGAAATTGTTCATTTAAGGATGAGTACATGCACCATGCGAATTTGTTAATGGAGAGACTAATAGACCGTGGATACCCATCAAAATTAGTCAAACAAGCGATCAATCTCTCCTCATTAAAACTGAACGGGTCCAAGACCGAGATCCTCCTGATGGGCCACAATGGGCCCTCTCTACCATCTCACCTTTGGCCCAGGTGCCTCGGGGACCCTCCCGCACCCAAGGAAGAGGTCAAGAGCCTTGGTGTGTGGATTGAGAAAGACATGAGTTTTAGAACCCAGGTAAAGAGAACCGCAGGGACATGCTTTGGATTACTCGGAGCCTGCAGGAAGATCTTTCCCCTGCTCCCAGATACCGCAAGGAGGCTCCTCATCCAGGGTCTAATCCTGGCAAGATTAGACTACTGTAACGCTATATACTTGGGAGCCCCTGAAGCCACCTTGAACTCACTACAGAAAGCCCAAAATGCCGCAGCCCGCCTACTCACGGGCACACCCGGAAGATCCTCCGCCAGGCCAGCCCTCAACTCTCTCCACTGGCTCCCAGTCAGAGAAAGGGTCTTCTTCAAAGCCCTCTGTCTGGCCCACAAAACACTCAACAACAACGGCCCCCCTCTTCTGAAAGGACTTTTAATCCCATACAAAGCAGAGAGGGATCTCCGGTCCAATGCAGAAAATCTCATTGCAGTCCCTAGAGTGAGAAAAGCCAAGACCGGTGGCCGTCGCTTCTCGGTTCACACTGCGAAACGATGGAACCAGCTACCCCGGAAACTTAGGACTGAACCGAACTATCTCCAGTTCAGAAGGACCTTAAAGACCTTCCTTTTCCCGCAAATATAATCCCACTAGTTGGCTAAACCCCTGGAGAAGCAGATCAGCGCTGGGATGCTCTTCGGAGTTACTACGCGCTTTACAAAACCATTAATAAATAAATAAATAAATAATAAATCAAACGGGCGTGGTGGACACCACGGGAAGAACTTCTGAAAAAGAAAGAAAAGCAAAATTTGGAGCGCACAGTGTGCGTAACAACCTTTTGTACATCATCGAACTTTCTCAAAAAAGTCATTCACCAAAACTGGCATCTACTTAAAGATATTGATGTTCAGTTGATGGCTCCCCCACTTTTTGCCTTCAAAAAGGATAAGAGCATAGCCAACCAAATCATACGAGCAGCAGTCCCCGGAAAAAAGGCCTCCACACTACGTGACTATGTTTATCTGCCTCCAGTCACAGGACATAAAAAATGTGGAACGTGCCTATGCTGCAACTCCACAATTGAAGGAAACGTATTCCAACATGAAGGAATTTCATGGAAACATAACATCTTTACAAATTGTAAATCACGAAATTTGATCTATGCTATTCTTTGTCCATGTGCAAAATTGTACATAGGTAAAACCAATCAGGAAGTGAGACAGAGAATATCACAACATAAATCAAGACTAAAGAAAAAAATCGCCGCAGCACCTCTAGTGCAACACTGGATTGATGAATCACATGGAGATCTTGATTTTAGATGGACTGTGATTTCTAAGGAGGAGCATGACCAGAGAGGTGGAGACCTAGAGGCCAAATTAAAGCAGAGGGAAGCCATGCTCATTTTGAAATTTAACTCTGCCACCCGTGGTTTAAATGAAATGTCTGAACTATATAACTTATGAATATAGATCTGATGGGGTCTCCTAAGAGAGAGGTTAAACTCCCACTGATTCCCTTTACATTCTACCATAGTTCCTTCACTTATTTTCAATCAGATTGATGCCTCCACAAAAAATCTTTTCTAAATCAGTCACCTGTCAAGTGACATTTGCAACGAAATTTCCTTTAAATAACAACCAGTTACCCGTCACTGAATATTCATAATTATAGATCGTGGAAGTGGACATCAATTGCTTTAACTGCGATCTGAACGCGATTGATTCAAACTCGAAGGTATGACTCAAAACTACATTACCCATCATTCCGCTAACCAGGAACTAATCCATACAAGAACCGGGTCAACCGGAACTACTGCAAGGTGTTCTAACAGAGGACTGAGACGCCCGTGGAGGACACTTGAGCAAACAGCGAAGGTAAGACTCGCTCATCAAATGTTTAATGATTTGAGTAACGGATGCGAGCCACGCTAAGTGAATAATCTCCAATCCTCTGCGTTGATACCACGCGGCCTGAATTGTACTCCCAAGTTTGTACGATCTAATGCCTTTTTGATAGCGACGTCCAATTTCACTCCCAGCGTAAGACCGCTTGTTAAATCATCTTGTGTAGAATTATGAAAGACGCGAATTGTGGGTCCTACTTGATCATGCAGCAGACATGTCTCAATGACTTTGTCAATACAAATGATTAAATAATAGCCATACAAACCACCGTTTTTTTCATTCTTCCATTGCAGAACGAATTCAATACGATAGGAGTAATTGGTTAAATCTCGGATACAACCAACTGAGCACTACAAAACATTTTCATGTGAGTACCACGATCAAAACAACACCTGTATTACATATTTTCCTGAAACACATAATCATGAACCCCCTCCTTTAAAATTACAGTTATCCCTTCCAAAACCTCAAGAGACCGACCAGCATTCGGAGAAGTTCAGGTATGAACTGGGTGTGTGTGACTGAATGTCAAGTTGAGAGTTGCTTGATAGTATGACTGACAGTGTGTTATTTATTTTGTTTCTTTCAGATTGAGCCCACACGGTCCTGATGAGAATCCCACCAATTTAGGGGATTCGAAACGCGTCAACCTCTTTTTGAAAAATATAGACCAATCATTAGACTATTGTACATAAAAATTCAAACTTGTTGATGGTCTATAGCTTTTGAGAAATTACAATAGTGTTTTTCTATTGAGTAGAGGTATCTGCACCTGCATTCAAAAAACTGTATTAATGCAGGGCATTTACACACCTTTGATAGTGCTTTGTACTTTTCCTGTTTCCTCACCACCTAAAAAATTGTCAAGTCTTGTCTTGTATATGTCCATAAGTGCACTTTGTGTTGTCTATTCAATGTTACGTGTCTCTTCACCAATGTTTTGAGTATAGCTTATGATTATACTTTGTTTGAGTTGTATAAAGTCTCGTGACCCAGTCTGAGTCACTTTGTGTGCCACCACTAAAGAATCCCCCCAGTGCCCTCCCCCTTAAAAAACAATCTTTGCTAAAACTGTACAACAAAATAAAAAATACGATAAAAGCAAAATAAAAATAAAAGAAATATAATTGATAAGTCAGACTGAAAGAGTGGTCTTTGAAATTGAGGATTTTTTCACTCAATTTTTGTCAGCCTTGATCTAATGCGCAGTACTGGCATCTTGTTTGTTGACTCTTGAATTGGCGCAGCCTTACTGCGCTATAGCCAGAACCCTCATTGTTCTCCTCTACAATCGAACATAGCACTGGGGAAAAATGCAGACTTTAAAGTGACACCCCTGAAACTATCTAGTACACCCAATCGAACCCCAGAGCAGCAGCGATGTAAGAGTGCTGCTCAAGAATCAAACACTGCACTGGGACACAATGCGGGAGACGGCCAGCATTATCAGAGGCATCGCCATCAACGTTGTGGTATCGCCACGGGCGCAAACTAAGTGCGGCCCTCTGGGCGGGGACGAGTCAGTCAGCAGCTGGGAGAACTTTGCCAAGCGCGAGCAGAGCATTAGCAAGTGCGCACTTAGGACCCGGCCCCCCGGCCCCCGCCCCCTACCTTATCTAGATAGGGGCGGCCGGTCTGCCCCAATGGGCGACCGGCCGCTTAACACTTCCGGGGCAGGAGGACGCACTTCCGGTGTGACAGAGGGCAGAGCTTGGTGACCTATTTAGGTTTCAGGGGCAGTGTCCCCGGCCTCTCCTTCCTCTGTTGCACCGGATCGGTGGCGGCCTCCCAGAAGCATGCCCCTCCTACAGCCCCTTGTATAGTTTTAAACTTTCCCTCGTCCTGAGTTAAGAGGGGGATGCCGGAGGTTCAGCACAGCGAGCGCGTGGTGGGAGGCGACGAGGAGGAGAAGCGCGTCGGGTTGCAGCTGTCCATCTTGCCAGGTAAGGAGTCGGTGTGCCGGGGGGGCCTGTATGCGGCCGCGGATTGCGGGAGTGGTGTCCTGGGCAGGCGATAATAGTGGGTCCGCTCCTGTGGTCTGTGGCTGCCGGCAGGGCTCCTGGGTCTGCAGGCTCCTTCTTGGTCGACGTGGGCGGGCTGAGGGGTGCGGGGAATGCTCTCTATCACATGAATCTGTTTTTGTAATGATTCGCGTGTACTGCGTGCTAAAGTGCGCACTATGTGTATTCAGGGTGGAACAGGGGTTAACTAATGTTCAGTATACAGCTTTCTCACTGAGAGACCCCGATGCCTTCCATCTGCCTTCCGCTTTGGACTTCTTTCTGACCCAGCGCGTGATCGTTGGTTATGTTATTCCCATGCAAGTAATTCTCGTTAAGTGCACAATTTAGAATTGCATCAGGTTGGCATAAGGAAGCACTATATGAAATAACCATGTGCGGTACACTGACCACATGGGGAACTTTGGAGGCCGTTTCCTGGTAGTTGTCGTCTTGGTGAAAAAGGCCCGAGGGTTCAACCTTCCAAGCTCCCATTAACAGCCAGGAAGCGCCTGACCCCGAGGTCATTGTTCTATTTCTTTTTCTTTACGTTTTTCTTACGCGTAGCAGGGATTCTGTGGGGCCAACTCAGCCTTTCATCTTTTGGCCTTCCAATAGGGCGCCTGCACTGGGTTAATTTATTATCGTGAGTGTCCACGTTTCTTATGGAGGAGAATCATGCCGTAGCTAATTATTTGTGTGTGCATGCGTAGCAGGGATTCGGTGGGGCCTACTCAGCCTTTCATCTTTGGGCCTTCCAAAAATGGCACCTGCACTGGGTTAATTTATTATCGTGAGTGTTTGGTGGTATTGCTTTCATGGACTGTGACCACCGTGAGGTGTTATGCGAACAGCTCCTGGGATGCCGGGGGATTTGTCGCGATGAGTTGGTGCGTGGCAGAGTGCTGCTGCGGCCCTGTGTTGTGTGACCTCACCCTCTAAGGAGGTGACAAGGACGAAATTTGCAGCATATTATATGGGGGTAGCTAGAAGGGTTGCACAGCACTTCTACATTCAGCGACTGTCGGCTTGGGGCAGCTATATGGACCGGGTGCTCAGGCATCTCGCCCTTTCGTGATTCCACGTGGTCCGCGATCGAAGTATTTGAAGGCTTAATTTAGAGCAATTTGGAAGTGAGGCAAATTACAGGGGGATCGTACCTGTCACTATAGCAATAAGTCCCCACATGTATATACTCAGACGAGCCAGTGGGGCCTAGCGTTTACATTCGCTGTTCCTTACTCTGAAAGTTGCAATTTCAGAACCTTTGTGTTTTCAATTGTTGTGGTTTCTGATTTTAAGAGCACAGGCAATGTGTCCGATCAATTAAGGGAAGCATGCTTCAGGTAACTGGTGTTGATCACGTGAACTAGTGTATACCACACTCCTGTCAGGTTTCCTCAGGTAGGCACGATTAGGGAGGTAGATGGAGAAATCAGAGTTGAAAAATGCGTGTAAACATGTGCGCATGTTGCAGATGTTGGAATTTTAGTGATTCAATGGGCTATGCTGCTAGAACGCCATCTTTTTATTGCCTGGGAGGAGTTTAGTTCCTCTCCTGTTAAATAATTCCCCGTAACTCGCGTAGAGGGACTTGTTTCACTCAACAATTTAGCATGGCCACGGGATAACTCACAGAAGATTGTACAGCTGGCCTCGTGGCCCCTGTTCAACAAATCGGGCACTGATAACGACCCAGCGCCCGGGGAAAGAGAAATGGACGAGTTTAAAGAGAGGCGTGGTTCTAAACGATTTGAGATAACGCTCTGTAAATTGCATTCTATTGAGAAAGGAGTGGTTTCATAACATATTTCGAGAGGACAATAACAATTTTGAGGCACGTTGTTTCAAGAAGAGTTAAAGGTGCATTCACTAGGAGTGGAATTAGAGCGCAGAATAGGCTTGGGATGCAATTACCATACCTGATGATGATCTCCATGCTCACCCGTCAGGTTTCCAATGGGACCTTGATCATACCCTGAGGTGCGGTGTGTGGTCCAGGTCCCAGAGTAGCTATGGCACTGTTCCAGTGTTACGGTATTCCCAGATCCCATGTGCCCGTCCCACTGTCATAATGAAGGTGTCTATACTAGTTCTAGTGTCACAGAATTCTTGTATCAGTGCCTATGTTCTTGTCTGAATGCAGTGTGATTTCCTGTCTCAGAGTCAGGGCGTTTCATATACCCAAGTTCGCAAGGAAAGTATAATTTCACTCCTTTTTCCTAAAGAAACGTGAACTTCCCACACTTGGCACATAATCCACCATCTGCTGCATTACTTACATAATTTAACTAAAAATTACAAAGTTCGGAAGGATGAACCGTTATTAAAATTGGGGTACACTGCATGCAGAGTTAAGTCTGATACTTGGTTACATAAACTGGTCTTGTTGAATCTCCTGATTTGCTTAATTTGTAAATAAACAAGTGCCAGGGACCAAGCTACTGCTCAGGAGGCCACCGCAAGGTGCATTACGGACTAGAAAGGGCATCACTGCCACATGCCAGTGTAAACACTCCCTAGTAAGCATCACTCTCCTATAAAGGAGAAAAAGACATGAATGTATGGTGTCATAATTTACTGCGTTACTTTTCTTTAGTTGGGCAACCAAAATGTTTTCATCCAGGGGTGAATGCTAAAATGTCCATTATTGACAATCATTCTAAACTATGCATCGTGAACGATGTCCTCGGAGGAGTGGCTCTTGGAGGCGTAGGTGTTACAAGGCAAAGAATGACGAATTTTATCTCTTCGAAAATTGTGGTTTTAGCAAGTTTTAATGGACCCAGGCTGAATTACTGTGACCTTTGTGTCTGCATGTATGAGAATTTCGGTAATCAAACCTGGATATAATTAAGGGCCATTGTTTGTTCACATCTTGTTCCCGATGGCTGGGTTTGGTTGGTAAGTGCATATGGTTTGCAGATCCACAATAAGACCAGAGAGGAACGTAATGGGAACAGACTGTTGTGAGGGGGCAAGTCTTTACTGGTTGTCAGTGGGTATTTATTAGTGAACAAAGGGATCAGTAGGGGCAGAACGTGCAAGAGTTGAAGTTCAGCTCTGTGTGATCTAAATAGGGCAGGAGTGCTCCCTTACCATCGAGTAAAGAGGTTTATTGCTAGTACTTGAGACAAATGAGGATAGCGCCATGTGTGTACCTTGCATAGTAGTCTCAGTGGCTTATAGTTTGCTTATCGTGTACATACGGTTCACGGTACTGCTAATTCAGGAGTGGAAACCATATGATAAACTGCGTTATTAATTCACTCCAAGATCCCCCATGTCAATTATCATCCTGGGAAGTAGGCCAGATTCGGGTAAACAAGAAGTAGCGAGATGTCTTGTCGCCTTGTCTGATAACATAGGACCCCGCCTTCAATTGGCGTGTAGTTCCCATATACCCTATACTGGTCCGTCAGGTTGGGATATCATAGACTAGGTTTTGTAGGCAGACAGCCTCCATGCACCCCCTCCGTATACATTAGGCTATCTGGATCAGCGAGCGCACAGGGTCACTTGAATCTCCGCCTAGTTCCTAGCATCCCCGGAACAGGACAGCCCTGACCCCCAAGAGCATGGAAACTATACACTACCTTTCTCTCAGTCACTCGTGCTCACTTAGTTTGTCTCAGGAATACACAGAATAAAATGGGCTATCCGTTTCCATAGGAATGTATAGAACAGTTTCCCTGGCGCGCTGCAGGAGTGGGACAGGCCTGGGGTTGTACTTGTAGTGTGTCGACTGTCTGTAGCAGTACCAAAGCAAGCCGTTTGGATTAGCATTAGCAGGACTGGGACTGAGCGTGTTGGGATACCCGGCCCTCTCGGGCAGGATAGGTAGGGCAATGCTAACTGCAGAGGCAGGCTTACCAGACAGCACAATGGAATAGGTCAGGCGCTGGTCGTCCAACGGTTGCATGAGACCCATTTGGCCAGAATGGTTGTGTCAGAAATACTAATGATTTGCCAATGACCATACTTGACTTTTCTATTTCTCTCCTGTTCAGTAGTGTGCCCGCGAAAGTGGTGTGGGCACGGGGCACTCGTTCATGCGACAAGCTGCGAGGCGACTATGGCAGTGGCGAGTAGTATGGCCGGTAGGCCTGAATGGAAAAGGGTTCCTGTGTCGGGGCGGGCGGCCCCGGGAAGAAGTCAAGAGCCTGGAATGTCTCGGTGAGGCGGCTCAAGAAGGAATTGCCCAAGTCGTGCTCAGTGGAGGGCCGCTTGTGTAACATTCCACCCGAATGGTCTCCAGTCTCCGGTGAGGTGAGGTATCACAAGTTTGGAGGTGACCAGGTTGGGCTCAGTGAAGGGCCGCTGGTGTCACATTCCGCACCGAATGGATTTTGCGGTGAGGTGATTTATCGCAATGATGGAGTGCAGTTATCGGGCATCGGTACATAGAGCTGGGTTAGAGGATTAGGGTCTTTCATGCAGAGCGCAGGTTGGGAAGGTGACGGACCCGTGGGCCCGGATCACCTTTGTGGCGGTAGAAAGACCTTGGAACAGTACAATTGACCGACGGAATGGACGGGAGTCCGCCTTGCATACTCCCTAGGCCAGCACTGAGGGGGGAGACGGTAAGCTCTCCGCTGTGAAATAGGGCCCCGGCTGGGGTGGCTAGGGCGACAGGTTACGAGCCTCCTGGGTTCCTGGTGGGCGGAGGGTGGGCCCCTGGAGAAGGCGGACAAGGATCAGAGGTTGGGGGCCCACTCCACATGGAGCGCAGGTGGGTTCCACCTCGCGTGGATGCACGGCATGGAAGAGGGGAGCCGGAAGCCCCTTAGTCCTGGAGGATTAGAATCTTAATCTGGCGGAAGAAGATCAGGAAGTCAAGAATAAAATTGTGTTGATAACTGTATGTAATGAATTTTGAAATGCCTTGTCATAGTTATGAAAAGTCAAAATATTAAACATGGCCGTTTTACACCCACACAAATCTCTGTTGTTGATTCTCATGTGGGTTGTCAGGTTATAAGGAGGGAGCGGGGAGCATGCTGGGGGATCCGGGTCCTATGCCAAGCGCGAGCAGAGCATCGGGAAGCGCGCAGTTAGGACCCGGCCCCCGCCCCCTACCTTATCTAGATAGGGGCGGCCGGTCTGCCCCAATGGGCGACCGGCCGCTTAACACTTCCGGGGCAGGAGGACGCACTTCCGGTGTGACAGAGGGCGGAGCTTGGTGACCTATTTAGGTTCTAGGGGCAGGGACCCCGGCCTCTCCTTCCTCTGTTGCACCGGATCGGTGGCGGCCTCCCAGAAGCGTCCCCCTCCTACAGCCCCTTGTATAGTTTTAAACTCCCACCCACCCGTCCCTTTAGCTCAGTGGATTGGAGGGGCGTGTTGCGGTAGAAAGACCTTGGAACAGTACAATTGACCAACGGAATGGACGGGAGTCCGCCTTGCGTACTCCCTAGGCCAGCACTGAGGGGGGAGACGGTAAGCTCTCCGCTGTGAAATAGGGCCCCGGCTGGGGAGGCTAGGGCGACAGGTTACGAGCCTCCTGGGTTCCAGGTCAGCCTGGTGGGCGGAGGGTGGGCCCCTAGAGAAGGCGGACAAGGATCAGAGGTTGGGGGCCCACTCCTCATGGGGCGCAGGTGGGTTCCACCTCGCGTGGATGCACGGCATGGAAGAGGGGAGCCCCCTTAGTGCTGGAGGATTAGAATCTTAATCTGACGGAAGAAGATCAGGAAGTCAAGAATAAAATTGTGTTGATAACTGTATGTAATGAATTTTGAAATGCCTTGTCATGTTTATGAAATGTCAAAATATTAAACATGGCCGTTTTACACCCACACAAATCTCTGTTGATGATTCTCATGTGGGTTGTCAGGTTATAAAGAGGGAGCGGGGAGCATGCTGGGGGATCCGGGTCCTAAGGACTGCATCATGCAGTGTGCTGTGCTGTGTGAGGCCGCGGGTCCTACGTCGCGGCTGCCGGACCGATCGGGACGCAGAGACACACAGCAGTCTCTATGAAGTTCATTCATAAAGTAAGTCACGGTGTACTTTGGCCAACGCTGCGGGCCAGGCAGAGCCGTGATACAGGTGTAGTGCAGTTTATGTTGTTGTCACACACAGCGTCTGCCAGGCCTAAACACACCCTCTGTGCAATATTCAGCACAGAAGAGCACCGGCTTGATGACATCCGAGCTTTCATCCTGGCAGTGAGCTACTGAGGCGGCACTACAGGTGAGTTGTGCTGTGAACTGGATAAGGACCAGTGGCGAATGATAAGCCAGTACGACCACCCCCTTTCCCACTGATTAATTAATCACTTTCTCCATTTTTAGAGATTCTGCAAAACCCAAGACTTGATAAACAGGATCTTATATAAATAGTCCGTATTCATTTTAAATGCTGCTTTTCTGCCTTTTTACTACTTTATCTGTCAAGGACAATCAAAGCAGCTCTGCAGCACATTTCAAACTACTTTACTCGTATTTTTCCTGTTTTAAATGGCCACTGATAAGAGGAGGAACTGCCAGCTTTGGGTGGTTTTTGTGCTGGGACACTAAAATACTAGTCAGGCAGACAAAAAAGCCAAGTAGCAGTTCTATCAGCTTGTTCTTGTTGCTGTAATTGGGATCAGAATGGCTTGAACTGAAAAGTCTCCATGGTTATAATGCTTGCATGCACAAGGCATGGCTGACTGGATCATTCTGGGGAAGGGCCCCTAGATGGGAGGGTTCATGGCGAGGCTGGTACTGTTGAGGGTTGTATGGCCTACAATGGACTGGGCAGGGCACACTGGTTCTGGTGGCTACAAATGGGGCTATAATGGAATTCAGATGGCTGGGATTACTCTTGATGAAGGCAAGGGGGTTAGAGTGCATTAAGCAGGGGTAGATCTGCTGAAAGTGGGCAGGGTTCCAACACACTGGGCGGCCCTGGCTGTTTCTGATCCTGTCAATGGACGTAGAATGCACTGAGTGGGTCAGCCTACTTCTGATTGGCTGTTAATGGTGTTAAAATGTACAATATTGTCAAGTTATTGCTACTCATAGCCCAATAGGTGGTAATTTGTGACATTTACCTCTCAATATGCATTTCATTGATTATTTTTACTGGTGAGATAGTGTAACTCATTTTTCGCACTTTGGGCAGTGGAATGTACAATAACCCATGGAAATCTCACACATAAGCAGTCTGAAAACTTGGCAGCTATGTACATACCGCTTACAGGCTACCAGATGTCCTATGTGGATAAAAGTTATACTTCGCCCAGACTTATTCAACTTGTATTGTGACTAGAGTTTGCTCACGAGAAAGTATCACTCATAGTCGTGGAAATGTCACTCATAATTACACTAAAATTAAGAAAATGTCACACATAGCAATTTCAAACCTTGGCAGCTATGCTGGTGGTCCGTGGCCAGTCCAGGATTTTGTTAGGGACAACAGGGTCATCCACCACCCCCCACACCCACAGGTGCGGCTGTAACTGAGCAGCACTTCACACGTGTAGGTAAGTGCAAGTGCACATGCTTGCAATTGCTGCACACCTAGCTTAGTGGTGGTGCAGCGCTCGGCGTACAGCGTATGTGGATCCCAGGGCCGTCAATCTTGTAGCGCATGAAAGCGCTACCAATGACGGCCCTGGGCATCTTTTTCGGCCAGCCCCCACGCTGTACGATCGTCGGTAAAAATATACTAGTAACGAGCGCCACCACCACGCACTCTCTTTAGTGGAGTCTCTACAGTGAAGGGCGATTTGCAGCAGGCAGTCCAGCTGATTAAGAACAGCACTGCAGCAGTCTCACTTAGTTCGAGAGCTGCACTTCGCGCCACAAACTTCCTCAGCAATCCCCCCCCCCCCAAGTACTTATCATGGGTGCCAATCTGAGGGATAGCCCCGGGCGCCAGAAGCTCTAGCTACGCCTCTGACTGATATTCTCCACTGTCACAGGAGGAGCTGAGAAAGGGAAGTCTTGGAGCCTTTTGCAACTTGCAGAGCAAGCGAGGTTGGTCTTGGAATCACAGTTTTCCAAAGGGAGTGAGCAACTTCTACATCCTTGGGATGGGAGGGGGGAAAAGGGGTTGAAAGAAAAGCCTGGAAAAAATTGAGGCAATTTTTACAGAAGAGTAACTGGCAAGGAGCTGGGACAAGAAAGTCGTGTACCTCTGTCCGGAGTACCGGATTGAATGTGAAACTAGTATCCTGTCTTTATTTTGCAGATGACATCATACTAATGTAGCATATGCGCAGAGGCCTAGGCCTTTTCCTTACAAAGCAATGTGAAGGACCTGTCCTGTGACCTGGAGGGACGCACCAAGGGCTCCCTCTTATTGGGCCATGGACTACTGTCTTTGCTCTGGGCACATTACCTAAAGCAGTGGTGGCAGCATTCTGTGCTTTGTGAATTTATAGTTTGATCAGACCTTTTTCTGTGTGTCAGTGAGAGTGTGGTCTGCTTACTGCTTTTATCAAATTACATCTTATGTGGAACCCAGAAGCTTGCGCTGACATTCCATGTGTATGTCAAGTGTGTTTGTATGTACATACAATGCGTGTATAGCTCATGTATGGTGGTAGAACTCTGTGTGTTGCATGAGTCTTGAGTAATGAAGCCAGGGGGATCCATTTTGAACGCACCTGATTTAGCATGACACAAGAAGGAGGGTGAGTATAACTTCTGACTAAACACCTAGAAGCCTGTCTGCCTGGTCAGAGGAGTAATGCGAGCCTGCAGAAGTAACGACTACCGAAGAGGGAAACATGTTCCCGGGGTTTGGGACACCCAGAAGCAGTTGACTACTTGGGAGGAGCAAAGCTGCTCTTGACCAGAAGTCTGCAGTGTTCTCTGGTCTCCCATTGTGTCTCTCACTGTGAGATACATAGAGAAGAAATCTCCAAGCATCACCATATGGCCCGGCATTCCCCTCATCAGCCCAGAGAGCATATGAATGTCGCTGCCACCCGAGATGCTCAACAAAGAGGAGCTGCTGCATAAGCCTCCAGGGTTGCAACGTCCAAAGGTGAGCGTCCGTCTGCATCTGGCTCCAGGGCTGCCACTGCAAGGGTGAGCATCTGTCTGCACCTGCACCATGAGTCGCGATTGAGGAAGACAGCCTGCATTGGCCCAAAGACTGCTGACAAAGCATAAAAGCAGGTTGCTCAACACCTTTGATTATGAAGGGGGCTTGATTACCATCCAGGGTCTCCTGACCCATTGCCGAATATCAAGACTGTGAAGATGCAGATTGCACCCACCCGAAATTAGGACTCTGTAGCAAGGACGAGGGCCCCTCGACCCCGGTGGTCAGTAGTGAACCCGTAACGTGTGACCCCCCCCTCTTGTCTCCCCAGGCAGCGGACGCCCCAACATGGCACAAAGTGGAAGAGACCTACAGCTGCGACGAGGAGGAATGGGAACACGGTCCCTTTAACTGGCCAGGTATGCTGCACGAGGGGGCGGAGCCTCCACCTGCCATAAAGGAAGCCCTTCCCCAAGACCAGGTGTGTCTATACACCGGAGGAGCGGTCAGAGAGGATTGGAGTGGCGGTGAGGCGTGGAGCAGCGGAGTGTCGTTGTTGGACCCGGCCCATTAGGCAGGTTCACCCCTAGACTTTTTGCGTTTTCCTAGCCTATTTATGGAACCTGGTATTGGTGATTTTAGGCCTCTGCGCACTTTTTCACTGTGGTACAGTGTAAAGTGCTTGAGCTCTCTGTATGTGTGGTGAGTGACCTGCCCTCCCATAGGAATGAATGGGGAGTATGTATGCCCATGGTAGTTCCTGATGTGTGGGGAGTGCAGGGGCGAGTTTGGTATGTATCAACTCGTGAGAGTGAATGCTGCAAAATGATGTATGCGACATGACTGTGTCTAGTCTAGAAGTACTACTTTTGGAAGTTGGCATATTTGTGTAGGTTGTTGCTAGCGTGTGATTGGCTGGTGAGCCTGGCCCAGAGTGCATGGGCCTGCTTGTGGATTGACTGTCTGGTTTGAGGATGACAGGGGCTGGAGAGCCCAGGAGGTTGTCTGAGTCAGCCCATGGATGAAAGGCAGCATCTGCTGCCAGGGAAGTGGGAGGAGATGGCACCTGATAGTGAAGGGCTGTTCCTGTGTAACTACAAAGCTGGCTCCACCTCCCGCTGGGCGACTGACACCTCTGTCCCTGATACTGAAGGGGACTTCCCTCTAAACCAGTCCAGCTGGTTCTCACACTGCCTGCTTCAAAGGACTTCAAAGAACATCAAAGGTTTTGCACTGTATAAGAAGGGGTTGTATCCCCTTCCAAAATGTTCTTGTTTCTGACTTGAATCTGCCAGGGGCATGCTGCTGCTGGGGCTCAGGGGAATCCCTGGGTCCTGCCCAGCTCCTGGACCTCTGATGGACTTTCCTGGACTCCTGGGGGACCCCTCTGCCTTGCTGGGCTGAGGGGGGGACTTTGCTTGCCCCTTGGAATCTCTGGGACCTTGTTGCAGCATGGAGGAGCTGCATTTGCCTGCAGGAAGCGCTGTGCTTCCCACGGAGCGCCTGGGAGCGCTCTGCCTGTTTTCTGGCGCTGTAGAGAGCTTTATTTGGATTATAGCGCTGAGGAGCGCTTTGGCCGCCCTGGCGAGTGCCCACCTCGCTTATTGTTAATTTTGTCTGACTTTGGCTGCCCACGCCGTGATTGCCACTGCCCGGGGCCAGGACGAGGACCAGGAGCTGCGGTAGCGAAGATCGAAGCCGCCGCGCTCCTATTGGCCCAGCGAGACGAGCCCCTCCAGTAACGCCACGCTGGGATTGGCCCAGCGCCGCCGCGTCATCGCCAAGGCCGCGCCCTGATTGGCTGACGGCTCAGCATCTCCCAGGGGCTGGTCCCGGGAGCCGCGCTGTCATTGGCTGGCTCCCGGGCGTGTTTTGAAGATGGCCGGGATCACCGCCGGGCCCGGGTAGAGGAGAGAAGATGGCGCTGCACGGCCGCAGGTCGGCCGGGCTCCCGTGAGCTGAGGGAGCCCGGCGGCATTTGAGGAGAGAGGCGGAGATATGCGGCGGGGGCGCGAGGCACATTGTCGGTGCCTGCCCCCACCGCGAGTGCAGAAGAAGTCGCCCGGTAAGTGGAGCCGGGCCTGAGGGGACTCCGTGGTGCAGATGAAGAGAGGAGGGGCGCGAGGCATAGTGCAGCGCCTGCCCCCGCCTCAGCGCGGCCAGGACCCAGAGCGGAGCAGCACGAGAAGAGCCCCACCGTCAATGGTGAGTGCGGGTGCCGTGTTGCTTAGCTCAGAGCGGCCCCAGTTGACCGTGGGCCGCTCCGAGACTCCAGGGCCCCTTGCATTGGTGCGCAGAGTCCCGAGGGACTCCATCGATTGGGAATGATTGTCTTTGAGCCTAGTGGAAGGCTCCGGGGCACCAGTGTACTTCGAGTCCCCTCCGAGGGACTCCAACGACGGGGCCATAATTATGTAGAGAGCCTGTGTGGCTCAGTGGGACTATGTACATCCGGAAGGCCATTGATCTCGAGCCCCGAGAGGCTAAAGGGGGCAGAGTAATTCTCAGAGCCTGTGTGGCTTCGTGTGGCACAGTTTTATGCTCAAGGGCTAGTGAAGGCCCTGCCACAGTTTTGATGATTCCCCAGTTGCCCAGCACTTTGTGGGTAGCTGCCACGTTTAGGCTTTTTGTACTTTGGACTGGCGCTGCATGGCAGCGCGCCCTGACATTGGACCCAGGGCATCTTTGCCCCACAAGGCCAGTTGGCCTAGGGACTGCCACAGGTAGTGGCTTATGTAGTGTGGGCGCAATGTGATTTCTATGCTTTTTAATAGTAATTACCTACTGTGTGTTTTTGCGCTATTGACTTATGTTATGGCACCTCTGAATGTTTATGCATTATGTGTCTTCCTTTCCATGCGCTGCACCTCTAAATGTTTAGTCATCATGTGTCTTCTTGCGCTGCACCCCTGAATGTGATTTTATTGCATCATGTGCTCTATCCTTAACACCTCTGAATGTTTAGTCATCATGTGTTTCTCCTTATTACTCCCCTGAATGTAGGTTATTGCATCATGGGTAATGTGTCCTTTTCCTAGACCCCTAAACGTTGAGTGATACTTAGGTGGTTGTCTTTTCTACTCCTCTGAATGTAGGTTTATTACATCATGAGTAATGTATCCTTTCTTAGACCCCTAATGCTGTGTGATACTTAGGTGGTTCTTCTTTCTTAGTACAGGTGGTCCTAGTAAGGTCCTGGTTCCTGTTACCAGTGGTTACTGGTGGTTATCTTTGATTATGTTATGTTACATTTATTCTTTATTCTAGAAGTGATTTTAGATTCTACACTTTATCTAGAAGTTCTATATCTGATTTTGACAGGCGCCCATGAGGCCCTGTCTTGTGTACATAATCCCTGTGAATATTGCCCGTGCCAGTTGGCACCATGTATATGTGTGATTTTATCTGGTGTGTTTTTACAATACAAAAGTTATTTTTATAATAACCTTGTGTGGAGTCTCTTTTGTGGTGTGCCTAGTATGTTGTTGCTGTTGTGCGCTGGCGCAAATGCTTTACACATTGCCTCTGAGTTTAGCCTTACTGCTTGAGCCAAGCTACCAAGGGGGTGAGCAGAGGTTATCTTGGCGTGTGACTTCCTTGCCCTGACTAGAATGGTGGTTTCTTCTTGGCTATGGCGTCAGCCTTAGCCTACCAGAAATAGCCAGTTCTAACATTGTTGGTCAGCGGTGCGGATTTTGGACATGTGTTTGCGCAGTGCCATAGCGACAACTGGCTACATTACAAAACTCTGCAATTGTTTTTTTTTCAGATAGTCACATGTTTGGGATTATTGTTTTTGATTTTTTTCCTCAAGAGTGTCATTTTCAAATGTGTTTCTGCGCTTTATGTTTAGTGGCAGATGAGAGAAAGTGACAGGGCGGGACGCCAGTAGAGGGGGAGGTTCCCATAGATTAGGAATCCCTTGCTGGGTCCAGCGTCCAATCCCAAAATCCTGTCCCTGTGTGGGTAGATGGAAGAGAGGGAGTGTGAGGAGAAATGACTAGCTCAGGAGGGTGGTTGTTCCCTGAGTGTAGTGTGTGTGTCTGGATTCCCCAGTGTGGTAGGATCCAGTGGTGGCAGCTTAAATGTGTCCAGTGTGTTAATTCCCATTCCCCGCTCCCAGAGTTTGGTACCTGCGTCACGTGTGGTCAGGTTGAGTGATCAGGGGTGGTAGAAACTGCCTTACCAGTCCGAGGGGGGGGAGTGTGCGAATGAGTGATGTGCTGAACTGGAGGAGTTGGTGTGAGTTTTCTTTTTGTTAAAGAGCTTGCATGAGAGGTGTACCTCTGGTGGTGTGCAGGAGGTCCTGCAGAGGCACTGGATAAGAAGGTGGATGTCTGGTGGTGTGCTAGATGTCTTGCAGAGGCATTAGGAGGTGATTCTAAAAGGAGTGGCTTGTGTATCTGATGATCCTGTGAAGGGGAAGAGGTTACTGTGTAACCCAGCTAGGTCCCAGTAGTATGGTAGGGGTGTAGGGGCTCACGCCCTGTCTCAGTGGAGGCAGAGTGAGTGTGGGACGGTGTGTCCCACGTTGGCCTGAAACCCTATCTCAGGGCCTGGAGGGTTCCCTAAGGGAGCGCCAGGTCAGGGGCCTAAGCTGTACATAGGTCATTTGAGGAGGATCTTCCTGTGTCTAGAGGACGGGGAGTGTCTGTAACCAGAACTCCGGTGGTCCTAGTGTTGGGCAGTACCGCTCCTAAGTGGAGGGTGCAGAAGTCCTGGCTCGCTGAGCATTTGACCGTCTAGAGTGCTTGACCATTTGTGGGGCCTCTGGAGGTCGTTCTCCGAGGAGGGGGGAAAGCAGGGTTGGGGTTGTGGCCTGACCTGGGAGGAGTACTGGAGGAAAGTGTGTCACTGATACGCCGCTGGCGTGTGCTCTGTCTAGCCTGGGACATACTGAGAATCACCCTGTGATAGGGAGTACTGAAGGAGGGTGTGTCGCTGATACGCCGCTGGCGTGTGCTCTGTCTAGCCTGAGACATACTGAAACTGGAAGGGGGTGCAGAGGGACGGTGTCCATACTTCTGACCCCGGTGTAACCTGAGGGTTTAGATCTTAGGTTGGGAGATTAGGAAACTTCTAGGTCAAGTGGAATCTCTACCAAAGTGGATCAGCTGAAGAGACTGAGGGGGCTGCCCTTGCTGTGTGTTCTGGGGCTCACCTGTAGTTTGTTGTTTCCACCAAGGTAGAGGAAAGGGGGCTTTGCTGTGTGCTGTGTCCCCCCACCTGCTTGAAGAGGAACTGTGCTATGTGCTTTGTACCTCAGAAGTGGAATAGTTTCCAGGTGGTAGACCAGTGATGGAGTGAGGTCCTGATCTGGTAGGAGAATTGTGTTCTGGTGAAGTGCTTTTCTGTGAGGGTGCAGAGACCCAGAAGTAGAGGTAGGGTGGGGCATTCTTGCCCGTGACCTCTGGTCAGCCTGAGGGTATGGCCCCTAGGTTGTTGGATCAGTGGTAGTTGTAGCTACACTGAGAGAGAGAGAGTGGAGAATGGCTATTGTGTGCCAGGGGTTACTACCCCCCACTCTGTGGATTAGTTAGGACCTGTGATTTGGATGGCCTATGGCCTGGTCTTGGCTGTGGATGACTAGTGTGTACCAGTGGGGTACCCTAGTTGAGTCAGAGAGTTATTATTTGGAGGAAACCATGTAGGTTCAGAGTGGTGCAAAACTGGACGGTGTCCCTGCTGTGCGAGGCCGTGTCCGTGGTTTTGTCGCCCAAAGCAGTGAAGCCCATCAGTGGTGTGATTGGTCTACCCTGCGTTTTGGCTGGAAGGGGGTTGTGTTGGACCCGGCCCATTAGGCAGGTTCACCCCTAGACTTTTTGCGTTTTCCTAGCCTATTTATGGAACCTGGTATTGGTGATTTTAGGCCTCTGCGCACTTTTTCACTGTGGTACAGTGTAAAGTGCTTGAGCTCTCTGTATGTGTGGTGAGTGACCTGCCCTCCCATAGGAATGAATGGGGAGTATGTATGCCCATGGTAGTTCCTGATGTGTGGGGAGTGCAGGGGCGAGTTTGGTATGTATCAACTCGTGAGAGTGAATGCTGCAAAATGATGTATGCGACATGACTGTGTCTAGTCTGGGGGGCGTGGCTTGGGCGCCGATGGCGATGGTCGCCTGAGAGCTCGGCTCCGGGACTAAGCCCGAGATTATCCTGAAAATCGGTGGCTGAGGGGCACCCCAAACCCCGCAATCGGTTGTGCGAGGCGACGACACCCTGCCGGGGGCCTTAGTGGAGTTTGGACGGGGACTGCTCTGAAGAAATGCCGAAGTTTGCGGAGTGGCGGAGTGCGACCCAACATGGCGCCCGGATTCCTTTGTCCCCTCGATCGGAGCTACTGAGCTGAGGAGGACTCGCGGATATCGGCTGGCACCCGGCTTCGTCGTCCTCGGTTGTTTTGGACAGTGGACATTGACGGGCTCAGACTTTATGCAACGGGTTCACACTCGATTAGACGACTGGGCGGGTGCCCACGCACTGGAGGGCACCGGGTGTGGGAGCCTTCGGCTACAGGTGGTGGCCCGCATCGCGACTCCGCAGCCAGATACGTCCTCCCGGCCAATTCAACTACATGGGAGGCGCGACACTCTGGCGCCACGGAACAACCGAGGGAGTTGGTGGCCCTCACCCGGGAGCTATAGTGGGTGAACGGGCCTGCCCGTCCAGGCGACGGTTGTCTCCGCCCCCTCACCGGTGCCCTCGGACGACGTGGCGGTGGTGTGAGCCGAGGCGGCGGAGCCCCTACAGGCACTGGAGAAGGAGATCGCCCAGACCCGATGTGAGACGGAATTCCCGGGAAGGTCGCGATCGACTCCTGTACGCGGAGACACTTACTCCGGGACACCTACGGAGAGCCCCCGGCAGCATGGGGAAACCCAGAGGAGCCAAGGGATCCACCCAGACCACCTCGGACTCTGAAGCCCAGGACAAGGAAGAGCAAGGAGACCCCAAAAGACCTGATGGCGCTCCGCTGCAGCAACAGTTCGACCGAATACTGGAGGCGATAGAGGCTACTCGGTCGGCCCTCCAACAGGACATTGCTCAGGTGGCGACAGGCCTGGGCCTCCTTAGGGCGGACCATGGTAAACTCTCGGACCGGGTCAAGGAGGTGGAGGGCACGGTGAAAACTTTGGAACCGGCGCAGAGAACCTTAGCTGCGACGATAAAGGATGCCATGTCCCGAATCGAGACCCTCGAACGGAGGGCGGAGGATGCGGAAGGCCGCAACAGAAGGAACAACATCCGAGTGGTGGGCCTACCGGAAAAAATCGAGGATGGTGATATGGTGCGATACTTGGAGACCTGGCTCCGAGACACGGTGGTCCCGGAGGGGCTGTCCTCCTTCTACACTCTGGAACGGGCCCACAGAGTTCCAGCACGACCCCTACAGCAGGGACGCACTCCAAGGCCGGTGGTGGCGCGGTTGCTACATTTTCGGGACAGAGACTTGATCCTAAACACCGCCAGGCACAATGGTCCGTTCCAGGTCGCGAACAGTCTGGTGAACATCTTCCCTGACTATACCTACGAGACGCAACGCAAGCGGTTCTCCTTCCTGGCGGTTAAGCGTGAACTCAGAAGTGAGGGCATCCAATATTCCCTCCTATTCCCCGCGAAGCTCCGCGTCATTGTCGACGACAAAACCCAGTTCTTCGACACCCCGGAGGAGGTCTGTAACTGGCTCGAACTGTATCGGACAGGGAAAGATGGTTTCGGCGCCTCGACCCAACGGGAGGATGAGCCGGAACAAAGGAGGCGATCCAAGAGAGTCAGAAATCGCCGCGGCCGCACGGGAGGGCCATCGACTGCGGAGACATCATCGGAGCGGAGGGGAGTGTTGGAGGTTCTGTCGGAACTATCGGGAGCAAGAGATGAAACTCTCGAGGAGGAGGAAGAAAACCCGGGTGCCCAGGGGGCACCATCGGACTCGGAGGATTCAGTGGCAGACAGTACCCATACACCGGTGATCACACCGAAGTCGGTGGAGGACCTCTTAGACGGACAAGGGTGACGGGGTACGCTACCTTGTTTTGGGTGGGGGCCCGGCAGGGGGGAGGCGGTTGCCGTTCTTTATTGCTGACAACGGAGGAGGGAGGGTTGGGGGGCCTCTGCTCTTGCCCCAGGAGGGTTTGATACCGGGGGGGGCTTGCTATAGTCCTGGTAGCCTGGGCGACGAGGGCCCACTGCCTCCGCCCAGCCCGCACCTGGCCCATAAGGCCTTCCTACGGTGGCGACCGTGGGACTAGGGGAGGTTTTGGGGTTAATACACGCCGAGGTTTGGATGGGATCTAGATGGTGCAGTTTGGGTCCTGTTCTGGGGGGGTTGGGGGGGGGCCTTGTTGGTTTTTGGGCGGTTTGGTTTTGGTTGGGGAAAATGGCCGCCATCAGCGCTGAGTGGATTGATGCTTTTTCTTTGGGGGGACCCAAACGGGAAGACTGTGCAAGAACACTATGGGACAATGGCTGATGTTGCTAACTTGAAATGTGTTACTTGGAACGTGAGGGGGCTTCACACTATGTCCAGGCGCCACAAGGTCCATGCTTATTTAGTGCGTAGGGGAGTGCAAATGGCGCTGCTGCAGGAAACGCATCTGAACAAGGCGGAAGGGGCGGCGCTTCAGCGTAGGTGGCGAGGGCAGGTCTTCTCCACGGCGTACTCTGCTTATGCCAGGGGGGCGCTAATATGGATTAGGGCAGGAGTCCCCTTTCAGGTCACGAGGACAGTGTTGGACCCAGAGGGGCGTTTCGTGGCCATCTCAGGCACCCTAGGAGGGAGGGATCTGAACGTTTGCTGTGTGTATGCTCCTAATGTTGACCAGACTGCCTTCCTTTCCGGGTTATCGGGCTCGCTGGCCCACTTTTTTGCCGGGCCCCTCCTGCTGGGGGGAGACTTTAACTCCGTAGTAGATGTGGACATGGACCGCTCGCACCCCCCGCTCCCCGATTCCCCGGTCCGGCGTACGGCCAAGGGTCGTCAGGATTGGCAGACCCGCTGGGGTTTGACGGACATTTGGAGGGCGCATCACCCCGCGACTAGAGATTATTCATACTTTTCGAGCCTCCATGAGCTACATGTCAGGCTAGATGGCTTTCTTGGTTCGCCCGAACTAGTATCGGCAGCGGCCCGTTCGGAGTACCTATCGCGGACCATCTCGGACCATAACCCCCTCCTGCTGGACGTTCGCTGGTTCCCCGGGACGCCGGCGGTACCCACCTGGAAGATGCGCCCCGAGATCCTCGAGGACAGTGTCTTCAAGGCGGACCTAGGGGAGAAAATCGCGGATTATTTTGCGTCCAACGGCGGTTCCGCGAGTACTAGGGCGTTCGAATGGGACGCTTTTAAGGTGGTGGTGAGGGGCTACTGTATCTCTAAGAAGGTGGGCATGAGGCGTGTTATCCTGGCAGATTTAGATACAGCGGACCGGGCACTCCGCGAACTTGAGGTTAGCCGTCCCGGGCACCCGGAATTACAAACGCAAACGGTAGAGGCGAGGGAGAAGGTAGCGGTAGAGGTCGAGCGGCTCCGCTGTTTTGATTATAAGGCCTATACGGTCCGGTCTATTGCGGAGGGAGATAGGTCAAGTGCGTTGCTGGCGTGGTTGGCCAACCCCACGCGCCAGTCCCAGACAACGACGAACATGCGTAGGGCAGATGGGACCGAGGTTTGCACCCAACCGGAGATTCTTAGTTGCTTCCGGCATTACTACGATAGTTTGTACCGTAGTCGCTCCGCGCGTGACCCGGATCGGCTTGACAACTATCTTAGCCCACTGGAACTCCGCACAGTAGGACAGGAAGTGGCTGAAACCCTGGGATCCGATATCGACTTAGGGGAGATCCGCGGGGCCATCAAACGGATGGCGAGAAACAAGACCCCGGGCCTAGATGGCCTCCCAGTGGAGTTCTATGCAGCTTACGCTGACCTCTTGGCCCCTCGGTTACTAGTGGTCTACAGGGAGGCGAAGAGGTTGGGTCGTCTCCCTGGCTCGATGTGTGAGGCGTTGGTGGTTCCTCTCCTCAAACCGGGCCGGGACTCGTCCGACCCGGGGTCTTACCGTCCCCTATCCATGCTGACGGTGGACTACAAAATATTGAGCAGCATCTTAGCCTCGAGGCTGCTGGGACATATGAGTTCCCTAGTACATGAGGACCAAGCCGGTTTCATCCCACGGCGGAATACAACTATGAACATCCGACGGTTGTTCCGCTTGCTTGGGGAACCATTTGCGGAAGCCCCGTCCCCGGTGGTCTTGTCGGTAGACCTGGAAAAGGCTTTTGATAGCCTGGAATGGGACTACCTATGCACGGTATTACGGAGATTCGGCCTCGGGGAGGGATTTGTCAAATGGACCGCAGTCCTCTACGCTTCCGCTTCGGCCAGGGTTCGATCGGGCCCTTTGATTTCGTCGCGATATCCGGTGGAACGGGGCACGCGGCAGGGATGCTCTTTATCCCCGCTTCTTTTTGCACTAGCGGTAGAGCCGCTGGCGATGCACCTCCGCTCAGGAGCCCACTACACGGGCTTATGGACGGCGGCGGGCCCGCATTATGTCTCGCTCTATGCGGACGATCTGTTGCTCTTCCTGGAGGATCCGGTCGACGCTTTGCGGGGAGCGGAAGTAGCGCTAACGGAGTTCGGAGCAGTCTCGGGTCTCCAAGTGAACTGGTCTAAGACCTGCCTCTTCCCAATGCGCAGGGGCACCCCCGCTCCTACGCTAAGTAAGGAGATCAGGTGGGAGCCCGACTGCTTTAAATACCTCGGGGTATTTGTGTATCATGACCAACCCGACCTCCTAGATGGGAACATTGCCCGTTGCATGCGAGCGCTCCGAGGCTGCATGGACTTCTGGGCCACGCTGCCGCTCTCAGTGGCGGGACGTATTGCCCTGCTCAAAATGGTGGCGCTCCCCCGGCTATTGTACTACTTCCGAACCTTGCCGATTTGGGTCCCACCGGCCACGTTTCGTCGCCTGCGTTCTATGGTGATCGGGTTCCTCTGGGGAACGGGCCGGCGGCGGGTGGCCCTCAACACCCTGATGAGGCCAAAGGACGAGGGGGGGCTTGCTGTGCCGGATTTCGAGAAGTACTACCTAGCGGCACAGCTCCAGACCTACACCCAGGAGATAGCCAGGGAATTCAGAGGCCCGGAAGACGGAAGGGGGACGGGTATGGCCAGGCACATCCTCTCCTTTATCGCGCTGCGACAACGCTTGATCCTACGGGACCTATCGATGGAGGAGCGGACTATCCGACTGTGCTGGAACCGGGCTCATGCTAGAGGCCACTCACGGAATCCATATGCACCTGAAATACCGTTGGGGATGCTGACGGCCCTCCCCCACGGAGGGGATTGGTCACGATTGGCGGACTGGGAGGACTCAGGTTTACAGCTCGTCGGGGACCTGTATGAGGACGGAGCGCTCTTGTCCTTTCAGGATCTCATTGACCGCTTTGGGATCTCCAGGGGCGACTTTCTGCTGCATTCGGCCATTGTGCGAGCGATCCAGGCGCACTGGCAGAACGGGATAGAGGAACCCCAATTATCTCAGGTATGCCAGTACGTGATGATGTCGGCGGGCACGGTGAAGGCGGTCACTTGCCTCTACGGCAGGTTGATCACCGAGGGGTTGGTTCCTCTCACCACATTGAAATCCCGCTGGGAGGAGGACATTGGTAGGGAGATACCGGAGACGACCTGGGCCCAGCTGGTGAGGCGTGCCTGGAAGGGTACACGCAGCGCCCGTTTCCAACTGGTCCACTATTATGTTCTCCACAGAGCGTACCTGACCCCGGTAAAGATCAGGCGTTATTTTGCCACGGCTTCAGCAGAATGCCCTAGGTGCCCGGCTCAGGAGGCGGACCTTTTACACATGCTATGGGCCTGTCCAGGGCTGACGTCCTACTGGCAGGAGGTAGAGGCGACCTTAGAGGAGGTGACGGGGAGGCATCTATCATTCGATGTGGCGGTGGGGCTCTTGCACTGGTTCCCCCACACCCCCCGGAATAAAATCTCCAGTAAATTCATTGACCTGGGGCTCCTACTTGCTAAGCGAGAGGTGACCAGGAACTGGAAGGCACGGGCTGGTCCGGCAGGCAGCAGATGGCACAGTGAGCTTTTGAAGTGGGCGGCGGGTGAGAGCGCGCTGAGATACCAGCTGGCTTGGAGGCAGGGTAACGAGAAGGCGCAGGAGGCCGCGTTAGAGTGGGAAACGCTGGTGCAGGCCCTCAGAGATTATTGTACCCCCAGCGACTCCGATTGTGATGAGGCAACTCGCCCCGAGTCCCGATAAACATCAGCATTGATAGCACTATTACCTTCACCGTGGGTCAAGCAATGGATCCTACGTTGATGAGCTCCCTGGCGCTGATGGTGGGGGAGGGGGGGGGGGAGAGTTCCGTAGTTAATGGGCAGTTCAAGGGGGGGGGTTACTGTGGGGGTTTTGGGTTTGTTTAGAAAAGCAGAAGACGGACAGTGTGTCATCCGGACCAGCTCCAGCATTCTACTGACCCCAGCTTATTTGCCGCCCGACCCCAGGGATATGGGCTAATTGGCTGTGTACAAACGTTATGGAGGGGGATCAGTGGGCTTTTTGTTGTACATATCGTTCATAACACAATGCTGGTCGATACTGTATTGATTTACTGATTCCTGCAATAAAAATATATTTAAAAAAAAAAAAAAATGACTGTGTCTAGTCTAGAAGTACTACTTTTGGAAGTTGGCATATTTGTGTAGGTTGTTGCTAGCGTGTGATTGGCTGGTGAGCCTGGCCCAGAGTGCATGGGCCTGCTTGTGGATTGACTGTCTGGTTTGAGGATGACAGGGGCTGGAGAGCCCAGGAGGTTGTCTGAGTCAGCCCATGGATGAAAGGCAGCATCTGCTGCCAGGGAAGTGGGAGGAGATGGCACCTGATAGTGAAGGGCTGTTCCTGTATAACTACAAAGCTGGCTCCACCTCCCGCTGGGCGACTGACACCTCTGTCCCTGATACTGAAGGGGACTTCCCTCTAAACCAGTCCAGCTGGTTCTCACACTGCCTGCTTCAAAGGACTTCAAAGAACTTCAAAGGTTTTGCACTGTATAAGAAGGGGTTGTATCCCCTTCCAAAATGTTCTTGTTTCTGACTTGAATCTGCCAGGGGCATGCTGCTGCTGGGGCTCAGGGGAATCCCTGGGTCCTGCCCAGCTCCTGGACCTCTGATGGACTTTCCTGGACTCCTGGGGGACCCCTCTGCCTTGCTGGGCTGAGGGGGGGACTTTGCTTGCCCCTTCGAATCTTTGGGACCTTGTTGCAGCATGGAGGAGCTGCATTTGCCTGCAGGAAGCGCTGTGCTTCCCCCGGAGCGCCTGGGAGCGCTCTGCCTGTTTTCTGGCGTTGTAGAGAGCTTTATTTGGATTATAGCGCTGAGGAGCGCTTTGGCCGCCCTGGCGAGTGCCCACCTCGCTTATTGTTAATTTTGTCTGACTTTGGCTGCCCACGCCGTGATTGCCGCTGCCCGGGGCCAGGACGAGGACCAGGAGCTGCGGTAGCGAAGATCGAAGCCGCCGCGCTCCTATTGGCCCAGCGAGACGAGCCCCTCCAGTAACGCCACGCTGGGATTGGCCCAGCGCCGCCGCGTCATCGCCAAGGCCGCGCCCTGATTGGCTGACGGCTCAGCATTTCCCAGGGGCTGGTCCCGGGAGCCGCGCTGTCATTGGCTGGCTCCCGGGCGTGTTTTGAAGATGGCCGGGATCACCACCGGGCCCGGGGAGAGGAGAGAAGATGGCGCTGCACGGCCGCAGGTCGGCCGGGCTCCCGTGAGCTGAGGGAGCCCGGCGGCATTTGAGGAGAGAGGCGGAGATATGCGGCGGGGGCGCGAGGCACATTGCCGGTGCCTGCCCCCACCGCGAGTGCAGAAGAAGTCGCCCGGTAAGTGGAGCCGGGCCTGAGGGGACTCCGTGGTGCAGATGAAGAGAGGAGGGGCGCGAGGCATAGTGCAGCGCCTGCCCCCGCCTCAGCGCGGCCAGGACCCAGAGTGGAGCAGCACGAGAAGAGCCCCGCCGTCAATGGTGAGTGCGGGTGCTATGTTGCTTAGCTCAGAGCGGCCCCAGTTGACCGTGGGCCGCTCCGAGACTCCAGGGCCCCTTGCATTGGTGCGCAGAGTCCCGAGGGACTCCATCGATTGGGAATGATTGTCTTTGAGCCTAGTGGAAGGCTCCGGGGCACCAGTGTACTTCGAGTCCCCTCCGAGGGACTCCAACGACGGGGCCATAATTATGTAGAGAGCCTGTGTGGCTCAGTGGGACTATGTACGTCCGGAAGGCCATTGATCTCGAGCCCCGAGAGGCTAAAGGGGGCAGAGTAATTCTCAGAGCCTGTGTGGCTTCGTGTGGCGCAGTTTTATGCTCAAGGGCTAGTGAAGGCCCTGCCACAGTTTTGATGATTCCCCAGTTGCCCAGCACTTTGTGGGTAGCTGCCACGTTTAGGCTTTTTGTACTTTGGACTGGCGCTGCATGGCAGCGCGCCCTGACATTGGACCCAGGGCATCTTTGCCCCACAAGGCCAGTTGGCCTAGGGACTGCCACAGGTAGTGGCTTATGTAGTGTGGGCGCAATGTGATTTCTATGCTTTTTAATAGTAATTACCTACTGTGTGTTTTTGCGCTATTGACTTATGTTATGGCACCTCTGAATGTTTATGCATTATGTGTCTTCCTTTCCATGCGCTGCACCTCTGAATGTTTAGTCATCATGTGTCTTCTTGCGCTGCACCCCTGAATGTGATTTTATTGCATCATGTGCTCTATCCTTAACACCTCTGAATGTTTAGTCATCATGTGTTTCTCCTTATTACTCCCCTGAATGTAGGTTATTGCATCATGGGTAATGTGTCCTTTTCCTAGACCCCTAAACGTTGAGTGATACTTAGGTGGTTGTCTTTTCTACTCCTCTGAATGTAGGTTTATTACATCATGAGTAATGTATCCTTTCTTAGACCCCTAATGCTGTGTGATACTTAGGTGGTTCTTCTTTCTTAGTACAGGTGGTCCTAGTAAGGTCCTGGTTCCTGTTACCAGTGGTTACTGGTGGTTATCTTTGATTATGTTATGTTACATTTATTCTTTATTCTAGAAGTGATTTTAGATTCTACACTTTATCTAGAAGTTCTATATCTGATTTTGACAGGCTCCCATGAGGCCCTGTCTTGTGTACATAATCCCTGTGAATATTGCCCGTGCCAGTTGGCACCATGTATATGTGTGATTTTATCTGGTGTGTTTTTACAATACAAAAGTTATTTTTATAATAACCTTGTGTGGAGTCTCTTTTGTGGTGTGCCTAGTATGTTGTTGCTGTTGTGCGCTGGCGCAAATGCTTTACACATTGCCTCCGAGTTTAGCCTTACTGCTTGAGCCAAGCTACCAAGGGGGTGAGCAGAGGTTATCTTGGCGTGTGACTTCCTTGCCCTGACTAGAATGGTGGTTTCTGCTTGGCTATGGCGTCAGCCTTAGCCTACCAGAAATAGCCAGTTCTAACAGTCGTGGAGCGGTAAAGTGGAGGAGGCGAGTCAACTGGAGGACGGAGGAGAGTGCGGAGAGGAGAGTCGGAGGACGGAGGCGACGGCAGGTCCAGGACGAGGACAAGCAACTTTAGAGGACGGAGCTGGAGACTACGCGGGAGGTTTCAAGGAGACGAGAGCCGAGTCCGGACCCGAGGCAGCAGCGGGAGAGATTCACACGGAGAGAGAGCAGCCAACGCAAGGAACCCGAAGCCTGAGGTTCCTAAGGCGATCAGCGGGACCAGCAGAGCCAGGAGGCCAACGACCCCACGCATCGCCCAGCCACTCCCCCGGAGGGGCGTGGCTAACAGAGGTGCGTGACAGATTTGCGGGGTGGATGCGGAACAAACGCAGTGGGGCCCCGGAACCCTAGAGTAATTCCCTTTTTCACATCACTCACTGTCACGTTAGTTAAGGGTGCACTGTGTGTTTCCTCACCCCCTACCCTGATACAGAATACCGTGCGAACCTGTCCTGATACCATCCTCTGTTTTTGCTTCTCTCCTTCGGCGGAGGCGGGGCCACGACGGAGACCGACAGAAGTGGAAGAAGGGGAATCAACCTAAGGCGGGAAGAAGGAGTGATCGGAAAGAGCAGAAGAGAAAGGAGCCGATCTCCGCGACGTCCTACCACCCGTCCCACTTGTACTGATAGACTGTATCGCTCAATAAAGCCCAGTTTGAACCCTACCAAGACTCGCCTCTTACCTATCCCCATCCAGCCGATTACAGTGGTGGAGAATAAGGGCAATCCAACCGTCTGTGTAACTAAGATGGACGAAATCCTGCAAAGACTAGCGAAGGGACAAGAACGGCTGGAATGGGTGATAGAGAAACAGATCCAATCGGCGTACGCCGATAGAGAAATCAAGAAGGCAGCAGTAACGGCGCATGCATTGGACCCGGTGATCCCGACAGTGACCACGACCACGGGTTCCGTGCCCCACAGCATAGGCGGCGTATCTCTTCAGAAATACATACCGGGAGAGGACCCAGACTCTTTCCTACTAAACTTTGAGAGGGTCACCCGGGCCTGTGGCTGGCCCGTGGTTAAGTGGCCCTTCTTTCTTGCCCCCTTGTTAGTTGGGGAAGCCCAGGCCGCCTACCAGGTAGCTAATCCAAAGGGAGAGACATCATACACTGACATAAAACGCATAATCCTAGATCATTTGGGACTGGATACCGAGGCGTATCGTATCCGATTTCGGAAGGAGAGGGGTGTCCCTGGGGAAACGCCCAAAACCCTGTTTGTCCGGCTGAAAATGGCGGCGGACAAATGGTTGACCCCCTCTGTGTGCACAAAAGAGGAGATTATGGACCGAGTCTACTTAGAGCAGTTCTTGGAGGCCCTACCCTTCGCCACACAGAGGTGGTTGAGACAGCATCAAAACCTCACCACGGCCCAGGCAGTAGAGATGGCCACCACGTTTACTCGGGCTCAACCCAGGTCCCTCCCCTCCTGGGAAGTTGAAAAACCTAAAACACCGATAAAAATGGAAAAGAAACCCATGAGACCCCCGGAGCCAGTAAGACCCAAGCCCTGGAGACTGGAGCCTACAGTGCACAGCGGACCTCAGTGCTTCGAATGTGGTATGTGGAGGCACATCGCTCGAATGTGTCTCAGGAGGAAGTCAGGAGAAGAGCCCATGGAGGTGGGATACCTGCCACGAACAGTGTTATACTCAGCGGAGATGGGACCAGCCTTCAGAGTGAGTGTCAAGGTGAATGGGACCCCCATACAAGCATTGTTAGATTCGGGTTGCCGCCAGTCGGTGGTACAATCCATACATGTTAAACAGACTCAACTAATACCCCAGGACCAAGTGTACATCCGGTGTGTTCACGGGATGTTAGGCCCTATCCTGTAGCTCTCCTCCCCATATGTCCAACTGTAGGTAGACCCCAGTCAGTCAAAGTGGGAGTGTTGCCCACCCTACCTGAGGATCTCATTATCGGGACTGATAACCCGGCCTTTTTGGAAATGTTTCATAGAAGCCTGGTACCCCTAGACGGGAGGATACTCGAACAGCCTGCAAAGCCGGCACTGATAACCCAGGAGCCATGGGTTCTAGACCGAAGCTTCCGTTTTTCCCAGGCTAACGATGCGACCTTATACAACGCGTGGGACAGCGCTCAAAGGACCCAAGGACAAACCCCCGTACTCTATCCCCGGTTCTTCGTTAAAAACGACCTCATTTACAGACAGGGGGTGAAAGAGGATGCGGAGCAACTGCTCGTTCCGGTGGCCTTCCGGGAACAGGTATTGTTCTACTCACACGCACATTTAGTGGCTGGGCACACCGGGGCAGAGAAAACAACACAGAACATCCTCCGCCATTTTTACTGGCCGGGGATATATAAAGACACCCTGGAGTACTGTCAGACGTGTGAAACATGTCAAAAACGGAATATGACCAGGCCTCCAGCGGTAACCCTACAACCTCTGCCCATCATAGGGGTACCCTTCGAAAGGGTAGGCATGGACCTGATCGGACCACTTCCAACAACTCGGAAAGGTCAACAGTACGTGCTTGTGATGGTAGATTATGCCACCCGATTCCCCGAGGCCTTCGCATTATCCTCTACAACTACCAGACAAGTAGCAGATAAGATGCTCGAGCTGTTTTCAAGGGTGGGTTTCCCCAAAGAAATCCTTACAGACCAGGGGACCCCCTTTGTGTCTAAATTAATGAAGGAAGTTTGTCAACTACTGAACATACACCAAATAAGAACCGCGGTATATCACCCACAGACAGACGGTCTCGTGGAGAGATACAACCGGACACTAAAAACTACCCTGAGGAAAATGCTAGAAGTAAACGGAAAGGACTGGGACCAAGTATTACCTTTGGCCCTTTACGTGATCAGAGGGCAAAAACAGAGCAGCACGGGTTTTTCATCTTTTTAACTCCTTTATGGGAGACAACCACGGTCTCTCCTAGATATGACAAAGGAGGCATGGGAGAAGGAAACCCCCGAAGAAACCATGAACACCCTGGAGTACGCTCGAAACCTGCGGTCTAAGCTGGGAAAGATGAGAGACCTGGCCTACACTAACCTCGAACAAAGTCAGCGAAGACAGAAAACAGTTTACGATAAGGGAAAACGATGGAGAAGACTACAAAAAGGAGACTGGGCCTTAGTGCTTCTACCCTCCTCTACCCAGAAATTTAAGGCAGAATGGGGTGGACCTTATCGCGTCATCTCGACCATAGGAAACACAAGCTACAAACTGCAGATAACATCTCGGAAGTCTCAAGTATACCACATAAACTTGCTTAAAAAGTGGTTAGGCCCACCGCCTTCAGGAGTGCTAGTAACCGAATCCTCAACCGGCGCAGACAACAGTACCATAAGCAACCTAGTGATCAACGATGAGTTGTTGGACAAAGAAAGAAAAGACCTACTGACGACGCTACGGAGGCATTCTCCGGTCTTCTCAGATCAACCGGGAAGGACCTCGCTGACGGAACATCAAATCCGGACCACCCCGGGCAAGGTCGTAAAGATCAAGCCGTATCGCATTCCGGAAGCACGTAGAAAAGGCACACAACAAGAAGTGGAGGATATGCTGAAGTTGAACGTGATCCGTCCCTCCAACAGTCAATGGTCCAGCCCGATCGTGATGATCCCCAAACCGGATGGAACCCGGCGGTTCTGCATGGACTTTCGAGCCCTCAACGAGATATCCGCCTTTGATTCCTACCCGATACCCCGGATCGACGAACTGATCGAAAAACTGGGTGAGGCCAGGTACATCAGTACCATAGACTTAACAAAAGGGTACTGGCAGGTGCCCCTGAGGGAGGAAGATCGGCATAAAACGGCCTTTTCCACGGACTCCGGTCATTATGAGTTTACAGTCCTACCTTTCGGGCTGCACGGGGCGCCCGCGACTTTTCGAAGACTGATGAATAATGTACTGAAACTCCATAAGGATTTTACGTCTGCCTATCTAGACAACATTGTGGTGTTCAGTCCGGACTGACCGACGCACCTGACTCATCTGGACCAAGTGTTCAACATGCTACACAAGGCAGGATTGACGATTAACGCGAAGAAAACGCGGTTGGCCTTCCAAAAGGTGAAATACCTCGGTTACGTACTCGGGCACGGGATAATCGAGCCCCAAATCGAGAAGGTCAGGGCAATATCGGAAACCCCTTTTCCAAGCACAAAGAAGGAGATGCGTGCGTTCCTTGGACTAATCGGATACTACAGGCGCTTCATACCACAGTTTGCACAACTGGCTTCCCCCCTAACCGACACCCTCCAGTCCAAAGTCAAGCAGGCAGTCCTATCCTCCCCCACGGGGGACATGCTGAATGCCTTTGATACCCTAAAAAGGAGGATCACTTCATCGCCTATACTGACGTCCCCTGATTTCAACCGTCCTTTTGCCCTACATACAGACGCTTCGGACTACGGCATAGGGGCTGTTCTGTCACAACCAGGGGAGGATGGGGTGGATCATCCGGTGGTATATGTGAGCCGCAAACTGTTTCCGAGGGAGCTCAAGTACCCTACCGTGGAGAAGGAGTGCTTGGCGATCAGATGGGCTGTGGATAAATTGGCATACTACCTGGAAGGGCGCCCCTTCACCTTGTATACCGACCATGCCCCCCTCTTGTGGATGGCTCGTAATAGGGCCAACAATCCCAGGGTGTTGCGGTGGTTCCTGTCCATGCAGCCTTTTGCCTTCCGGGTGTGTCACAAGAAGGGTGTGGACAACATTGGGGCGGACTACCTGTCGCGTAATCCCCTTCCAAACGGAAGCGTCCGGGGGGGAGGTGTGTAGCAAGGACGAGGGCCCCTCGACCCCGGTGGTCAGTAGTGAACCCGTAACGTGAGACCCCCCCTCTTGTCTCCCCAGGCAGCGGACGCCCCTACATGGCACAAAGTGGAAGAGACCTACAGCTGCGACGAGGAGGAATGGGAACACGGTCCCTTTAACTGGCCAGGTATGCTGCACGAGGGGGCGAAGCCTCCACCTGCCATAAAGGAAGCCCTTCCCCAAGACCAGGTGTGTCTATACACCGGAGGAGCGGTCAGAGAGGATTGGAGTGGCGGTGAGGCGTGGAGCAGCGGAGTGTCGTGGAGCGGTAAAGTGGAGGAGGCGAGTCAACTGGAGGACGGAGGAGAGTGCAGAGAGGAGAGTCGGAGGACGGAGGCGACGGCAGGTCCAGGACGAGGACAAGCAACTTTAGAGGACGGAGCTGGAGACTACGCGGGAGGTTTCAAGGAGACGAGAGACGAGTCCGGACCCGAGGCAGCAGCGGGAGTGATTCACACGGAGAGAGAGCAGCCGACGCAAGGAACCCGACGCCTGAGGTTCCTAAGGCGATCAGCGGGACCAGCAGAGCCAGGAGGCCAACGACCCCACGCATCGCCCAGCCACTCCCCCGGAGGGGCGTGGCTAACAGAGGCGCGTGACAGATTTGCAGGGTGGATGCGGAACAAACGCAGTGGGGCCCCGGAACCCTAGAGTAATTCCCTTTTTCACATCACTCACTGTCACGTTAGTTAAGGGTGCACTGTGTGTTTCCTCACCCCCTACCCTGATACAGAATACCGTGCGAACCTGTCCTGATACCATCCTCTGTTTTTGCTTCTCTCCTTCGGCGGAGGCGGGGCCACGACGGAGACCGACAGAAGTGGAAGAAGGGGAATCAACCTAAGGCGGGAAGAAGGAGTGATCGGAAAGAGCAGAAGAGAAAGGAGCCGATCTCCGCGACGTCCTACCACCCGTCCCACTTGTACTGATAGACTGTATCGCTCAATAAAGCCCAGTTTGAACCCTACCAAGACTCGCCTCTTACCTATCCCCGTCCAGCCGATTACAGACTCACTGGCAATATTGATCAGAAATTGCAGAACTGTTCGTCCCTGAACTAAAACTGTGCTGAATGCAAGCAGAGAAAAATGTTGCTGCTAGTGCAAACCTTTGCCATCACAAACATGTTGAGCTAAAAGATAATTGAACTGACTCACGTGCCAATGTTTGGGGTAATCACTATTGATCTGCACCTTGGCCGAGCCTATACCTCTACCTATATCTTTGCCTGAGTCACGTAAGAGAGAGAAGGGAAGAGCAAGCAGGCATCATTTGGATATCTGCATTTCAGTAGATCCTGTAGGGGGTATGCAACCATACAAATGAACCACCTTCCGAGTGTGTAGTATTTAGTATAACGGTGTGATTAAAGTATGTTCTTTCACTTAAAAGTCTTTCACTTTGATGGTTATTACTTTAGTGTTTGTTAGTTGGCTGTTGAGTTTGGAGCTCTTGTCCCCTAAACTACCTTCTTGAGAAGCCTGTGGGTGCACACATTCTCTACCCTGAGTGCGGAGTTCAGAAAGAGTTTGCCCAGTTTGCAGAACAGTAGGATGGACCTCAGGGCACCGACCAGTGCAAACGACCTCCACAACCACAATTGTGGCTCAGTACTCTCTGTTTTCCCTGTGGCCCCGCATTGGGCCCTGAAAAGTAGTGTAAATTGGGTCTGAAAAGTAGTGTGCTATGTAGGCAGTTCTGAAGAGCAAACAGTGAAATAATGTAGACATTCAAAGTCTTCCACGGTTACCATCACACGATCTCACCACTACAGTGAATTATGCATGTGTTTATGGGAAAACTGAACTCCTGATACAAAACACTGGATGCAAAGCAGGGAACCAGTGCCTAACTTGAGCCTGGCACTTCATTGTCAACACCGTCGCTTGTGACAGTCTGTCACAAGGTGGCACTGTCTGGTAAATTTCGATATGACCACAACAACAGTTATTTATTAATTCCATATACATTAAAAATGACTATTACCTGCTGCCCAAACAATTTTAATAGCTTTGGGAGGCTGAAATAGTCTGAATTGTCACACTTGTAGGAGTGGGATGGTTAGTAGTTGTGTTGTTGCTATCACTGGCAGCGTTGGCAGGCACACTGCCGTGTCCTCCTGACGAGAGCCCTGACACTTATTTATTTTTACAAATTAAGCACTGCACATACCTATGAGATTTACTTTGCCACACAAGAACAAATATGCAACACATAAGGTCCATTAATGTTCCTGTGTGAGTTAATAAGTCCTCTCTCTTATCAGGTCAGTTCCCGGAGACATGGAAACAGGCCATCCTTATCCCCCTCCTGAAAAAAACAGAGGCTGACCCTGCTGTTCTCAGCAACTATCGCACAATATCTCTACTGCCAAAACCAGCTAAAATCCTGGAAAAAATAGTCCAAGAACAACTCTCTGACTATTTAGAAAACAATGATCTCCTACATGACTCACAATCCGGTTTTAGGACCGGGTATAGTACTGAGACAGCACTTTTGGAGGTGTCAGAGACCGTGCGGGAGAGTGTGGACAGGGGTGAGGTAGCCATGCTTGTGCTCCTCGACTTGTCCGCAGCGTTCGACACGGTCTCCCATGCCATCCTCCTGCACAGACTCCTAGAGATGGGGATCTGTGATACCCCTCTAGCCTGGATCACCTCCTTTTTAACGAACCATACACAAGTATGGTGCCGACCTTTCTGGTCTAAAGACAAGAAACCGCTTGGCTGTGGGGTGCCCCAAGGATCTGCCCTCAGTCCCCTTTTTTTTTAACGTTTATGTCGCACCCCTGGCAAAGGTGATTGAGACATCAGGGGTTAGAGTGATCTCTTACGCTGATGATACTCAGCTCATTTTCTCCATCAGAGACCACTCACCCCTTGGTTTTAAAAATGTTAGAACCTGTCTTTCCAATATTGTAGCCTGGATGACTCTGAACACGTTAAAACTTAATACAGACAAAACGGAGGTGTTGTTTTTTAATCAAGCGACTCCCATGTCACCCGCCACCTGGTGGCCTGCGGAACTCAATCCACCGCCCTCCCCGGTAATGGTGGCACGCAATCTTGGAGTCCAATTCGACAACGAATTATCTTTTAAAACCCAGATCCAGAAAGTCACCTCAACATGTTTTGATAAACTCCACATGTTAAAAAAAATCTCCCCCTTTCACGCCACTGAGTCACTGAAGACAGTGACTCACGCCATGGTCACCTCGCACCTGTACTATGCGAACAGTCTGTATGTAGGACTTCCTGCCTACCTACTACACAGGCTGCAGATCGTGCAGAATGCCGCAGCCAGGCTGATCTGTAAAGTCCCTTATCGACATTCCATCTCACCCCACTTAAGGAAATTGCATTGGCTCCCTATCACTGCTCGCGTCAGATTTAAGGCCCTTGTACTAGTTTTCAGGGTTCTGAACCGAAAAGGCCCCAGATACCTTAGACATAAACTAAAACTAGTCCAATCGTCTCTCAATAATAGATCAAACCACCTCCGTCTCTTACTCCCTCCCAGATTCCACCTTGCGAGAAAGGGTGGTAGAGCATTTGCAGTGGTGGTATCAAAACTGTGGAACTCCCTACCCATCAGCCTTCGTCTCATTGACATCGAATCTCAATTCAGGGGCAAATTAATGACCTTTTTATTTTCCGGCTGCTAATTTCTCTCCCTCTCTCGCAATCCTCAGCACCAGGACACCCCTGTCGGGGGTAGCCGTGCGCTCAACAAATGTCAATAATAATAATAACCCTTCTGTGCCAGAAAATAAAATACTATCAAAATTCAAATCATTCTAGTCAAGGGTGCTGCTAGGACAAACACACCAAATATATATTTATGATGCACAGTATTTTGGGGGTGGTAACAATTATATTTAAGGGGTTTACTGAAACATTTGTGGTTTTGTATTGCTTCTAATAATATATGCTCAAAGTGACAGCCCAAAGTGTCAGCCTGCCAAACAGGAGTGATGAAAGATTTATTTGGTGCTCCAGTATAATAGCATTTTGCCTGCTGGACCACTCCCCATACATTAAAATAAAAACAATGTTCAGCTTTTCTTTTTTTAACACAAACGAACACTAACGCTAGGAGGTGGCAAAAGGAAACGTTACCTTTGCTTACTAAAGCACTGTTACTCAAAGTATGGCCCGCGGGCCACACGCAGTCTTGCTGACCTATACATGTGCCCCCCTGGTTAACCTCAGCTCTGGATGCTAAATGAACAGGCAAACATTTATTTAAATGTTAATTTGCTTTTCATCAAGGAAGTTACTAGGGAGTCCTGCATTGCTCAACTTTACTAAAATCTTTATTTTTAAAGACCTCGGGCAGCAAAACTCAAACCGTGAATTTAATTAACCTGCAGAACCTTTTCAGCCTAGTTTATCAGATTATATTAGTGCATTGAGAAGTATTATTTTAAACGTGGTAGTTTTCAAACTTGAATTTATAAACATTTTTTCTTCCTTCCACCCTGACAACAGGCCCTGACTGGCCATAGCGGGCACTGAGCAATCCCACGGTGCGCCGCAGGGGTGGTGACCGGTTTTGGGCCCCTGGGGGCCGTTTTTGTTACAGGGCCGTTTTTGCAGCATAGCTGCAAAATCGTCCGAAAACTGGCCCCGGCAAAGTGCTCAGCAGCACCACCCCCAAGAAGGGAGGGGGGGCGACCGAGCACTTTGCCAGGGCCATTTGTGGTTTCTAGTCCGGCCCTGCCTGACAATATTGCCAATGGTGAACTAAAAAGTCAAATCAGTTGTTACGTGCACTCTTTGTATTGCCTGGGCTCCTGTTCTAAATGAACAACATTGTAGTTTACTAAATCGAATACAGGAGAACGTTTTGTATAACGGAAATCCTTAAGTCATTTAGGTCCTCTTATGTGACAATGAAGAAAAAGGTGGGGATGTGAAATAAAACAATTGCCTAGCGTCACACAATTTAATAAGGTGGGGAAGCCGGAATGAATCCCAGGTTTGATTAGTAATTTCACCGCGCTAACGGGTGCACTAGTGACGCCTCTGGAACAAGCATTTTAAAACTGTGTGTAATTATTGTAACATTGTAACTTTTAGAATATTGAATCTTAAAAACTGTTTGAGCATTTTATTAGTTCACTTGAAATACCGTCAGTATTCGCGCTACTCCCCGGTCCACCGCAGCGATCTTAGGCTGTTTGTGTGGAGGGAGGAAAGCCTAGGGCTGCCGGATCGCTCCTTGGTGGCTGGACATTTTTAACAAGGGCGACGGTCTAGTCTCCCCGCACCTCCCTGACTACAAAAGGGCGGGTCGGTTCAAAGCTCGAGAGATTGATTAGTAATTTCACCGCGCTAACGGGTGCACTAGTGACGCCTCTGGAACAAGCATTTTAAAACTGTGTGTAATTATTGTAACATTGTAACTTTTAGAATATTGAATCTTAAAAACTGTTTGAGCATTTTATTAGTTCACTTGAAATACCGTCAGTGTTCGCGCTACTCCCCGGTCCACCGCAGCGATCTTAGGCTGTTTGTGTGGAGGGAGGAAAGCCTAGGGCTGCCGGATCGCTCCTTGGTGGCTGGACATTTTTAACAAGGGCGACGGTCTAGTCTCCCCACACCTCCTAATCTTCATAAGCCTACCACTCTAGCGCAGCGGTGACGCGCAGCGGGAGCGCCACAGACGCGCCGAAGAGGCGCCAAAGAGAAGCCAGTCTGCGCCAGTCCGCGTCCAGACGCTTCAGGCTTCGTGGTCAGACATTATGGTAGGTCAGAGTCTGTCATACAGTGCTTCTTCGCTGTACGCTCTACGTCCCAGTTCCATTCACTGCTGTAAGCAGTCAGTCCTTCCGTACCCCACGAAAATACACTGTAAGTCCTGTAATTGGAGTTTACCAACTTTAACTATAGGCAAACAAGTTAATAACCATCAGCCTTCACATACTATAAACATGCTGCTTCTTAACTGTCGCTCACTCCCTAAACACCATACTGAACTGGCATTATTGATTGAGGAACATAATCCTGATGCCCTATTCTTAACTGAGACTTGGCTGCAGCTCCAAAACGACCCTGCTGCAGTCTGGGCTATTCCCCAAGGCTATACCATTAAACGCCTTGATCGCCAGCTAGGCAGGGGTGGGGGATTGGCTGTTATTTACAAGGATATTTACAGCTGCCGTGTCACCTCCTCAAACTCTTTGACTTGTGAAAGCCTATACTTTTCATTATACTTTTCCCCTACAACGACCTTTTCAGGTATTTTAGTTTATCGACCACCAGGCTCTCCAGGTGACTTCATTTCCGACATCACGGACTTGGTCGCTAATTCTGTGCTTACCCCAGCCAACTTCACGTTGTTGGGTGATCTAAACTTGCATTTAGATGACCCTCTGGATGTCGCGGCCAATAAACTTCGACTAAGCCTTCAGGCTATTAACCTGATGCAAAAGGGGTTTCAGGCGACACACAACAGGGGCCATCTTTTGGATTCTATATTTAGTAACCTAGATAAGCTTTATGTTGAAACGCCGGTGCCACTGCCTTGGTCGGACCATTTTTTGGTCCCTCTCACATGGTCCATTAATACCCCTATTGCTGGTCAAACTTACGATAAGCATTGGGGTAGGAAATGGAATGCTCTTCCGCTTCACACATGGGAACAGGCCCTCTCTAAACAGCCGCCTCAGAAAACGACGAATCCTGATCTAGCTGCCCTTAATTTACACAACTGGATCTCTAGCACACTGGATCTAGTCCTCCCGAAGTGTCTCTTGCAAACAATAAAAAGATCTAAAGTTGCCCCATGGTACTCCCCCGCCCTTAGGCTGCTAAAACAAGCCTGCCGGAAAGCTGAGAGAGCATGGAGGAAGGACCACTCCCAACTTAAGAGCTCAGAGTACAGATCAGCAATAAGGCACTATAAGAGCCAGATAAAACTTGCCCAAGCTGAGTTTTATGAGACTAAAATCAGTATGGCGGCCAACGCCCCGCGGGAAATCTTTAAAATTGCTAAATCCTTGATATCCCCTCCATATGAAAGACCACGTTCAGAGGGTTTACAGGCCCGCTGTGAGGATCTCGCCTCCTTCTTTTCCCAGAAGATTCAGACCATCTACTCCCAATTTGTGACAAATGGCGATGGCATATTCACTCCCTCTGCTTCAGACTCAGACTCGCATATATCATGCTCTCTGGTCACGTTTCCACTCCTGGATTTTAAGGCTTTAGACACATTGGTCCAGAAGGTCACCTCAGGATCCCCTAACGATCCAGCCCCGCCCCAGACCCTAGTGAAAGCAATGGACGCCATTCGCCCGTCTTTGCTGGAGGTTCTGAATACCTCCATTACCTCCAACTCAGTCCCTTCCACGTGGAAATGTGCGCGTGTTAGGGCTCTGCTGAAAAAACCAAACTTGGATTCCAACAACTTATCCAATTTCCGCCCTATCTCGCTGCTTCCGTGGTTGAGTAAGTTGTTGGAGAGACATATCAATAAAACACTGGGGGACTACTTGTAGTCTAACAAACTTCTCCAGGTCTCTCAAACAGGATTCCGTCCTCAGCACGGCACTGAGACCGCCCTTCTGGCAGTCACAGAGGCGGCCAGAGCAATTATGGACCAAGGTGGAAAAACTGCGATCATACTGTTGGACCTCAGTGCCGCGTTCGACACTGTTAACCATGCCACCCTATTACATCGTTTGAAGGGCATGGGGGTGTCGGGCGCGGCCCTGAAGTGGCTGACCTCTTTTTTAGAGGAACGCTTCTTCCAGGTCTTCGAGGGCGAGGTGGTATCATCTAAGCATCCGCTCAGCTGTGGGGTTCCTCAGGGCTCCTCCCTGAGCCCCACACTATTTAATGTCTATATGCAGCCTCTAGAGAAGATAGTTCTCCCTTACGGTGTGCGGATTGTCACCTACGCTGACGATACCCAACTTGTGGTCTCTCTGGACCACAAGGAGGGTTCGTCCAACACCCTGGGTCCGTGTCTAGAGGCTGTTGCTGAGTGGATGCAACTCTCCCATCTCAAACTCAACGGGGAGAAGAACGAGATCATGTTACTAGGCAACCCTTCTCCCACCTTCCTGTCAGTGAACTGGCCTTCATGTCTCAGCATCCCTCCTCCCCCCAAGGACCAGATAAAGAGTCTGGGAATTTGGCTGGACAGAGCACTGGACTTCTCGGTTCAAGCCACAAAAACAGCTTCCGTATGCATAGGGCTAATGAAAATGCTCAGGAAAGTGCTCCCCCTACTTCCATTCCAGGCGAGAAGGGTCATGGTACAGGCCCTGATACTCTCTCGCCTGGATTATGGAAACGTTTTATGTCTAGGGGCTCCGGCATCAGTGACAAAAAAACTTCAAGTCACTCAAAACTGTGCCGCGCGCCTACTGTTCAACATTCCTCGTTGGCAGTCAGCCAGAACAGCCCTAAAAGAGCTTCATTGGCTCCCAGTGGCTGCAAGAACATTGTTCAAGGCCATGTGCATTTTGCACAAATCCTTTCATCAAACTGGCCCGGCAGTGTTGTTTCCCCTAGTATTGCCCTATGTGCCGCCTAGAACTCTTCGCTCGGCTTCTTTGCACTTGGCAACTACGGCAAAAATCAAGAAAGCCCGCTGGGGTGGCCGTTCATTTACTTGCTCAGCATCAAAGGCATGGAATTCCCTGCCTTTATCCCTTAGACAAAACGACAATTTGATGTAATTTAGGAGAGATTTAAAAACTTACCTGTTCTCAAAAGCGTACTAACTTTGCCCTGCAGCCAAGCACAGTAATCAGTCACCAGCGCTGCGAGGCTTCCGGGCAGTTATGCGCTATATAAGTGGAATTTTTCATTTCATTTTCTGGTTTCACATTGTGTAATTATGCTTCGCTTTCCCTACACCCACCTTACTGTCAACATTCTCACCCAACCTCCACCCTGCTAGCATCAATGCAGCCCTCGGTCACATCACATACCAAACCTTAGAAATGTTTGTGAATGTTTGTACTAAAGCAACGGCCCAGCTGCCAAGTGTTCTCTTCAACCTAGTTGTCATTCTTGAGACTCATTGTGGGCAAGACTGGATATTGTACAAAGTGTCGGATCACTAGGAAAGCAGAGGGTGCATAGTGCTCTGGCTTTTAGGACAAGGATATGGTATGCTCTTAGCCACGTTAGTAATCACAAATAATAAAGGCTAATTGCTCCAGATTGTAAATCATACATTGCCAAGGCAGTTTAAATAGCTGTCAATGCAATATGTGCTTCCCATACTATTAGTTAGTAATTAAGAAAAGGAGCATAAGGTAGTATAGCATTAATGTGTTCTTTATCTACAGGACAAAAACCTACAAGGCAAAATATACATTCTTAAGCTAATTATATAATTCTCTAATATTTTATATAATATTATTTATAAGTATATGTAATTATATAATTACATAATACTATGTAATTAGCTAACCTGATGATGAGCTCATTGCTGTTGTGTCTAGATGTCAAGCTTTCTGCTGCTGTATGTTCATAAGATTAGCTTTTGATAAGAACAACTATATTAAGGATTGGCCTAAGCGCACCCTCTGGGTGACTTAACAATTTATTATACTAAAGTTTCAGATAATCCACAACTCAGCCACACCTTTGCAGTAGAGTCTGAATTTAAGTGTGGTGGTGTCTAACATTTTTCCTACGCCCCTGCAGTAGCGGCTGGTGTCAGAGCAGAGTGGCGGGGCTGGGGAGGGGAGTTGGGGGTGGGGATGGGGGTTGAAGGGATGATGGCTCACTACGAAAATACAAACAAAAAACTTAAGAACTTACCTGTCGCCTGCGGCATTGCCACTATTCTGCTCCTCTCTGGCTCCAGTCCACTGCAGGTACATGCTCCCAGACTCACTTTCGGCCAATCCAGACGCTGCTTTCATTTATGACAGCAGCATCGGAATTGGCCTGAGTACCCTGGATTTACGCTCCCAGAGAGACTGGGAGTCTATGACGGCTCTCTCCAACCTGGCAACACAGCTCGGGTTGGAGACCTATTAGTGCGCATGCCAGTTTACCCATCCTAAAACAGCCGGCCATAACGACATTCTCACTGAATGCAGTGCACACCACTTCTCCTGCAGCCTGTCACTAATTAGGCCCCCACACCCCAATACTTGGCCCAGGAAAGAAAAATAAAAAGATAATAAACCTATTTTATTATCGTTTTATTTTTCGAAGTTTTGAGGTTGCTGGCAGTGAGCGCTATGATCCTCCGCCATAGCGGAGGAGCCATCACTATGCCTCTATGCAATGTAGTCCTGAGGATGGTCTCTCGTATTAAGTGCATTAAGAGTCCGAAACATCGACGTGGCTCCACTTCTTTTACTCTGATCATCAGTGTAGGAACAAACCCATTAATTAAAGGCTTTAGTCTATGAACTGTTCTCTATGAAAAGTGGATTGATCATACACTTGTCAAACTCTTCTTATAATCAGAATTTACAACATTTACACAAGATGAATGTGATAGAGTGCACAGCGCTTTAACATTTATAAGGGGTGCATTATACTCCATGAGAGAATTGCACTTGTATATATTCAATGAGTGGTTGAACTTCTGCATATTAAAATTAAGTTTATATATCATTGTATGCAAATCTGTGAACTAAAATGGATGACGTGATTTACAGAACTGATTTTGTGTGTATTTAGAGAATTCATGTAATTGTGCACGTATATGCTGATCAAAAGTAGCCAAAGGGATTCACTGTTATAAGATTCATATAAAGGCCTGTGTAACGAGTGCATATTAAAAGATGTTTTAAGTTAGCCAGAATCGTAGGCCTGACTTTCGTTCCTTCAAGGTTTTATTTCTCCTCGTTTGCTTTTAAGGTTAGGAGCTAATTAAAATTTATGTGTGGAAGGTTTTCTTTTCACCCCTACTGCAGGTACAGGAATTAAACCTCGTTAATTTAGATTTAAGAAGATGCATGGGAGGAGGGGAATGTCTTCGAGGCACTCGGACGAGAGGAAAGGGAGGACACCTTCCATGCCTGGAGAAACTTGGGAGCCAAGGTCGGCGGACAGAAGGGTGAAATTAATTGGACTTTGAGGAAAGTTACTGAAGAAGGTGTTCACTGAACAATCTACCATGGGACCTGTCAGGGGTGTAACTTTGCGTTTTTGAATTAGGTACAGGGACAGATCTGGAGGACTTCTGCTTTTAACTGAGGAAGGAGAGCATCTTAGGACAAGCTCTGTAGCTTTAAGCTACTTGACCCATTTGACGTGAGTGTACTTCTTTGGCAGTCAACACATGCTGACTCTTTTGGGGAACTTACTAGGGAGGGAGGAAAAGAGTTGGCACTTAAGAAGAAGAGTAGGGACAGATTATTCTAAATTTGGAAATACAAATGAAAAGAGATTTGGATGCAGCATCTATACTCTACTGTGTTCTTATTTTGGAATTTATAATTGTATGCCTATTTTGTTGTATGAACTATATTCGTAGATTGGGCTCTGTATTCGTTTTTATGTATCTTTATACTTTGATTTTTAGGTGAGTCTATATTTTGTTATTTCTGGCTTTGTAATAAATCTACAAAAGCTACATTCGGAGTTCGTGGTTATTCGATATGGCACACTTTTAGCAGGCAATAAAAGACCATTGGCCGGAGATTCTCAAGTGAAATTAGGGGGCTAAATTCAGCCTTATCAAATGTATGATCGTTTCTGGTTGTCCACCCCATGACGAGTTTGCTGCTTTCATTAAAAAAGTGTATCAACTAAATTAATTGCTTAAATACTTGTACTTTTATTTCTTCATGTTTTGTTCTTATAATTGTTCCTTGGATTATTCAAGAAGATTGATTCTAGATGCCTCTTTGGTTAGAAAGACAAATAATACAAGAATAACTGAGCAATAATTGACGTAAATGATCCCCTTGATGGCCACTTACTGCAGTTTGTGGTGGCAAATGATCATCCGAAATTACAGTTTTCATGCAGTATCGCCCTTTCATTAATGTGCAGTTGCCAGTCTTTGGTCTGGAATGGTAGTCAACCTGCAAGCTGTGTAATTACAACACCTGTATTTGCATTTTTTCCTCCATTACTAAGGCTGGTTATCTGGGAAGGCATTCTGGCCACTATTTAATGTGTTTTAACACACCTGGTAATAAAGGGTGCAATAAAACATGCCAACTTGTAATTCTGTTCTGATTGAAAACAGGAATTTTTGGCCAGGAGGGAATCAGTACCCAACTAGCAATTGGGTGATAGTTGTGTGAATTCACATTCAGGAAAGGGGTGGGGGTGCACAGTTGATTCTCCAGTTCCTCAACATATGGTTCACCAGTGATCTCACCTCGCTTAAGCTGGAACAGATCTCAAGGTAAGATTTCTCTGCTGATTCAGGCCTTAAAATATCCTCAAAACAATATACATCTATCATCAAAGCTGCCAGTAAAATTTACTAAGCCACTAAGAATTTATAGGTAGGTAACGGCACAAAAGAACAATTTAAGAAAGCCCCAAACCTTCCAGCCCAGGCCATTGCCCTTGGTGCGTCAAGCTTCACAAAAATTATATATATTCTACCATCCAGCCTGCAACTTGTGCAGTAGAGTAATTCTCAGATATTATGTCCACCGGTCACCTTTAGGTACAGCTGCCAAACCTTGCCCAGCCCACCTTATGAAGGCAATAATTCCTGCGGTCTCTGAGACTCTTGCATGCCTATTTAACTCTGGTTCAGAAAAGGGGGTGGTGATGAACAGAGTGTCTGAATTAAGCAGACCACTCTTACCCAGTCCAAAGATCAGGGCTTGATCCATCACCGTTATTTATCTCACTGCACCATCCCAGCTCAGAACCTGGCTATATGCAAATCAGTCTGTCCCTGGCCCAGTGCATCATGGGAACAGGGCAGACTAAACTACCAGGCCAATTCTTTACCAGAAAGGAGACAAGCTACCGGGGACCGGTTTCTGGCATTTCAGCCGTCTTCGGCCCGGCTTGCTTGAATCCTGATGGTGCAGTGAGAAAGGGACTCATGTCTGAGTATACCCTGCCACACCTATAGTGGCCAAAAACGATTCAGAAAAGGGGGTGGTGATGAACAGAGTGTCTGAATTAAGCAGACCACTCTTACCCAGTCCAAAGATCAGGGCTTGATCCATCACCGTTATTTATCTCACTGCACCATCCCAGCTCAGAACCTGGCTATATGCAAATCAGTCTGTCCCTGGCCCAGTGCATCATGGGAACAGGGCAGACTAAACTACCAAGCCAATTCTTTACCAGAAAGGAGACAAGCTACCGGGGACCGGTTTCTGGCATTTCAGCCGTCTTCGGCCCGGCTTGCTTGAATCCTGATGGTGCAGTGAGAAAGGGACTCATGTCTGAGTATACCCTGCCACACCTATAGTGGTCAAAAACGATTCAGAAAAGGGGGTGGTGATGAACAGAGTGTCTGAATTAAGCAGACCACTCTTACCCAGTCCAAAGATCAGGGCTTGATCCATCACCGTTATTTATCTCACTGCACCATCCCAGCTCAGAACCTGGCTATATGCAAATCAGTCTGTCCCTGGCCCAGTGCATCATGGGAACAGGGCAGACTAAACTACCAAGCCAATTGTTTACCAGAAAGGAGACAAGCTACCGGGGACCGGTTTCTGGCATTTCAGCCGTCTTCGGCCCGGCTTGCTTGAATCCTGATGGTGCAGTGAGAAAGGGACTCATGTCTGAGTATACCCTGCCACACCTATAGTGGCCAAAAACGATTCAGAAAAGGGGGTGGTGATGAACAGAGTGTCTGAATTAAGCAGACCACTCTTACCCAGTCCAAAGATCAGGGCTTGATCCATCACCGTTATTTATCTCACTGCACCATCCCAGCTCAGAACCTGGCTATATGGAAATCAGTCTGTCCCTGGCCCAGTGCATCATGGGAACATGGCAGACTAAACTACCAAGCCAATTCTTTACCAGAAAGGAGACAAGCTACCGGGGACCGGTTTCTGGCATTTCAGCCGTCTTCGGCCCGGCTTGCTTGAATCCTGATGGTGCAGTGAGAAAGGGACTCATGTCTGAGTATACCCTGCCACACCTATAGTGGCCAAAAACGATTCAGAAAAGGGGGTGGTGATGAACAGAGTGTCTGAATTAAGCAGACCACTCTTACCCAGTCCAAAGATCAGGGCTTGATCCATCACCGTTATTTATCTCACTGCACCATCCCAGCTCAGAACCTGGCTATATGCAAATCAGTCTGTCCCTGGCCCAGTGCATCATGGGAACAGGGCAGACTAAACTACCAAGCCAATTCTTTACCAGAAAGGAGACAAGCTACCGGGGACCGGTTTCTGGCATTTCAGCCGTCTTCGGACCGGCTTGCTTGAATCCTGATGGTGCAGTGAGAAAGGGACTCATGTCTGAGTATACCCTGCCACACCTATAGTGGCCAAAAACGATTCAGAAAAGGGGGTGGTGATGAACAGAGTGTCTGAATTAAGCAGACCACTCTTACCCAGTCCAAAGATCAGGGCTTGATCCATCACCGTTATTTATCTCACTGTACCATCCCAGCTCAGAACCTGGCTATATGCAAATCAGTCTGTCCCTGGCCCAGTGCATCATGGGAACAGGGCAGACTAAACTACCAAGCCAATTCTTTACCAGAAAGGAGACAAGCTACCGGGGACCGGTTTCTGGCATTTCAGCCGTCTTCGGCCCGGCTTGCTTGAATCCTGATGGTGCAGTGAGAAAGGGACTCATGTCTGAGTATACCCTGCCACACCTATAGTGGCCAAAAACGATTCAGAAAAGGGGGTGGTGATGAACAGAGTGTCTGAATTAAGCAGACCACTCTTACCCAGTCCAAAGATCAGGGCTTGATCCATCACCGTTATTTATCTCACTGCACCATCCCAGCTCAGAACCTGGCTATATGCAAATCAGTCTGTCCCTGGCCCAGTGCATCATGGGAACAGGGCAGACTAAACTACCAAGCCAATTCTTTACCAGAAAGGAGACAAGCTACCGGGGACCGGTTTCTGGCATTTCAGCCGTCTTCGGCCCGGCTTGCTTGAATCCTGATGGTGCAGTGAGAAAGGGACTCATGTCTGAGTATACCCTGCCACACCTATAGTGGCCAAAAACGATTCAGAAAAGGGGGTGGTGATGAACAGAGTGTCTGAATTAAGCAGACCACTCTTACCCAGTCCAAAGATCAGGGCTTGATCCATCACCGTTATTTATCTCACTGCACCATCCCAGCTCAGAACCTGGCTATATGCAAATCAGTCTGTCCCTGGCCCAGTGCATCATGGGAACAGGGCAGACTAAACTACCAAGCCAATTCTTTACCAGAAAGGAGACAAGCTACCGGGGACCGGTTTCTGGCATTTCAGCCGTCTTCGGCCCGGCTTGCTTGAATCCTGATGGTGCAGTGAGAAAGGGACTCATGTCTGAGTATACCCTGCCACACCTATAGTGGCCAAAAACGATTCAGAAAAGGGGGTGGTGATGAACAGAGTGTCTGAATTAAGCAGACCACTCTTACCCAGTCCAAAGATCAGGGCTTGATCCATCACCGCTATTTATCTCACTGCACCATCCCAGCTCAGAACCTGGCTATATGCAAATCAGTCTGTCCCTGGCCCAGTGCATCATGGGAACAGGGCAGCCTAAACTACCAAGCCAATTCTTTACCAGAAAGGAGACAAGCTACCGGGGACCGGTTTCTGGCATTTCAGCCGTCTTCGGCCCGGCTTGCTTGAATCCTGATGGTGCAGTGAGAAAGGGACTCATGTCTGAGTATACCCTGCCACACCTATAGTGGCCAAAAACGATTCAGAAAAGGGGGTGGTGATGAACAGAGTGTCTGAATTAAGCAGACCACTCTTACCCAGTCCAAAGATCAGGGCTTGATCCATCACCGTTATTTATCTCACTGCACCATCCCAGCTCAGAACCTGGCTATATGCAAATCAGTCTGTCCCTGGCCCAGTGCATCATGGGAACAGGGCAGACTAAACTACCAAGCCAATTCTTTACCAGAAAGGAGACAAGCTACCGGGGACCGGTTTCTGGCATTTCAGCTGTCTTCGGCCCGGCTTGCTTGAATCCTGATGGTGCAGTGAGAAAGGGACTCATGTCTGAGTATACCCTGCCACACCTATAGTGGCCAAAAACGATTCAGAAAAGGGGGTGGTGATGAACAGAGTGTCTGAATTAAGCAGACCACTCTTACCCAGTCCAAAGATCAGGGCTTGATCCATCACCGTTATTTATCTCACTGCACCATCCCAGCTCAGAACCTGGCTATATGCAAATCAGTCTGTCCCTGGCCCAGTGCATCATGGGAACAGGGCAGACTAAACTACCAAGCCAATTCTTTACCAGAAAGGAGACAAGCTACCAGGGACCGGTTTCTGGCATTTCAGCCGTCTTCGGCCCGGCTTGCTTGAATCCTGATGGTGCAGTGAGAAAGGGACTCATGTCTGAGTATACCCTGCCACACCTATAGTGGCCAAAAACGATTCAGAAAAGGGGGTGGTGATGAACAGAGTGTCTGAATTAAGCAGACCACTCTTACCCAGTCCAAAGATCAGGGCTTGATCCATCACCGTTATTTATCTCACTGCACCATCCCAGCTCAGAACCTGGCTATATGCAAATCAGTCTGTCCCTGGCCCAGTGCATCATGGGAACAGGGCAGACTAAACTACCAAGCCAATTCTTTACCAGAAAGGAGACAAGCTACCGGGGACCGGTTTCTGGCATTTCAGCCGTCTTCGGCCCGGCTTGCTTGAATCCTGATGGTGCAGTGAGAAAGGGACTCATGTCTGAGTATACCCTGCCACACCTATAGTGGCCAAAACGGTGATGGATCAAGCCCTGATCTTTGGACTGGGTAGGAGTAGTCTGCTTAATTCAGATACTCTGTCCATCACCACCCCCTTTTCTGAATCATTTTTGTCCACCATAAGCGTGGAAGGGTATACTCAAATGTGAGTCCCTTGCTCATTGCACCATCAGGATTCAAGCAAGCCGGGTCGAAGACGGCTGAAATGCCAGAAACCGGTCCCCGGTAGCTTGTTTCCTTCCCAGTATAAGAATTGGCTTGGTAGTTTGGTCTGCCCTGTTCCCATGATGCACTGGGCCAGGGTCAGACTAATTTGCATATAGCCAAGTTCTGAGCTGGGATGGTGCAGTGAGCTAAAAAACGGTGATGGATCAAGCCCTGATCTTTGGACTGGGTAAGAGTGGTCTGCTTAATTCAGACACTCTGTTCATCACCACCCCCTTTTCTGAATTATTTAACTCTGGTGTCTGTTTTTGCCCCACTGGCCTGAAAAGTGGCTATCGTCTCTCCATTCTTCAGGCAGCCTACTTTGGACCCTTCCTGCATGAGCACCTTTAAGACATCCCCATTCTGCCATTGTTTGTTAAGATTTCAGACAGAACAGTAATGGTCAGGAGGTTTGAGAACCTCGTTCAGTAAAGTGGCTTGTTGTACCCTCTGACAGCCAGATGTCAGAGCTGAAGAAAGTATTGATCTTGTCAAAGCACAGATAGAGTAGGCGGTCAACACTGTCAACCACTTCTTCTGAACCAATATGCTTAATAACATTGGAATTCATGCACTGGCATTAGACTGGATTTCCTCCTTTTGGCTGAACGTACAAACTTGGCTATTGTATCCCTGGTTGCCGTCTATCCTTTGGAACTAAAGTGAGCTGTCACACAGGGTGCTATTCTAGCTATCCATTTGTCTAATATCTGTTATCAGTCTCTTGCTTTTCTTTTGTGAAATCATAAAGTGTGCCTCTACATCTGTGCGGATAACATGGAGCTGGTGTTGGATATTGATTGAAAGAAAATATCTCCACCCTCCATAAACAAAGCTGCCCGATTCATGCCTAGCCTGAGAGTTGTGAGTCTTGTTTAAGAGTAGGATCTGCTTACTATGGGTACCCCCACTTTTTGCTGTGATTCACTGATTTATCGACTTTAGTCTGGCTGGGGCCCTGTTAACCATGACCCCAGCCTAGCTGCTTCCTCTCTAAATTGACTGCATGTACATTAGGTACACTCCAGATTGGTTACCCTTGTGAGTCCCCAGTATCTGGTACCTTAGGTACCAAGGGCATAGGTAACCCAGAGGCCTACCAGGGGCTGAAGCATGTATTATGCCACCCCTGGGAGGCCTTCCAAAATGGCACCACAGGTCTGCTCCTGCAGCCTGGGTAAAGTGGTGCTTGCACCCCTTACTAAGATATAGTATACCTATATCTACCTATATATACGCAGACACATAGAAACCTATAAGTCACTCCTATGGCAGGCCTTGACAATCCTGAAGGCAGAGTGCTTGGTTTTGTGTGAGAGAGTGCCCAAGCATGAACTGAGCCCCTCTGCAGCTTTCGGAATCCCTTCCTTATAGCTGTTCTGTGATACAGCCATACCATCTACTCTTACGTGCATTATAACCTCGCAGTAAATGCTAACTATGGAATGGCTGCATCAAAACTTGTCATGTTTGGTGTCAAACTCTTTGGAATCCTATCCCCCTCCCGCCAGTTATGGCGGCAGGGGTAGAAGTCCCCCCTTCTAGAGGGAGAAGACATGTACACCTTTACTTAACCGGTAATAGTTTAAAAGAGCCCCAGCATCACAAAATGGATGCTGCTGCCACAGACATGAGGCTGACCTCCTGCTGCTGGACGAAACTCCAGCAGGGGAGGCCTGGACAATAGGTTTCCTCCCCAGACAGGCTTTAGTGTATTGGGGCAGGGTGGGTGCATTCAGTGAATGCTTTTCAGACAGTGCCTGTGGCACACAAGGTGTCCCTGTGCTTACCCCAGTTCAAACCGGTTGCTGAGGCACTCAGCCCCACCTCCTGGCGCGAACTGGACACCCCTTCCCCAGGTCCTCCCATAAGTGAAACCTTAGAGTTAGTCCAACCCCTAAAGGTAGTATAAGTATAGGAACCCAGTCTCTAGGACTTTAGATTACCCTGGATGAAACTCTGCAACATATATCCTGGAACTTCGACATTCTGTTTCAATTAGAAGATGGAAGGATCTCCATTGGGGTCTAGGAGTGACCCCCCTGTTCAAACAGGCACCAAAGAAGCATCTTGCTGGTCTGCATTTTCAAGGCACCCACCGAATCCCGAAGGATTTGCGACACAGGACATGGACTCTCAGACATCTCTGAAGCCGACATGAGATCACAGCAAAGCTGAGACCCGCAGCCATCACGAGAGACGTTGGACCGGAATTCCTGGACACCGTGCATATTTACAAGTGCACCTACTTCCTGAGCTTTTCCGAAATTGTGCATTGGGCTACTTGTAGTCCACGCCGTGAGCACCATTTGTACCGAAGACTGTGGGCCTACAATCCACGAGTGTTCCGTGGGCCTGCTTCTAGCATTTCTGCTCGAGGCCCCTTCGCGATCCTTGGTCTGTCGACTGGTGGGTCCCCACGAAGGTAACTCTTTTGTTTATTGGGCTTCCCCTGGTTTTTTCAGACGTGCCCTGACTCCCCTCCAAAGGATGAGTCATTCAGGCTTTGCTGGTCAGCTCCAAAGCCAATCTTTGCATTCTGCGTGGGTTGCTGTTGCCAAGGCTTGTTGGGTCCACTCCGGATACCGACACTGCAGCACTTGACATCCGACGTGGGACAGCTCGAATCCAGCTCCTGGTTGTCAACGCCTCCTGGTCCTCGTGGCTGAAGAGTCAAGCTTCACCTCCTGCTCCTGAAATCATCCGACATCGGAGGGCATCTTCTTGTTGCCTCCCTGGTCACTGGCAAGTGACCCAGACTCTGTCCCCTCTGCTTTCAGGTTCTTCAGATCTTCGATCCACCCTTGGATCCATCCAGACACTTTTCACCTGGTCGCCTGCAGCACTTCTTTGCAGCTCTCTATAGGAAACGACGACGAAACCCGACACGAAAAGACACCTATGCACCCGGCTTCCCTGGGTGAGGTAACATGAGTATTTCGGTGCTCCCATGGGTCTTGACTCTCGAACAGTCCAGTACTGAAGGGGGTTGTTCCTAGTGAACTCCAAAGTGTCCTTAATTTTTAAAATTCTAACCGCAACTTTCTCTATAGAAGTCAATGGTGATTTGCGGCTGTGTTTAGACACTGCATGCGTCCCCCGTGGGTCTCCTACGTCCCGACCTTGAGTGGTTCCTGGTTGCTCCAACGGTTCTACTGGCCCTAGGCCTTGTCTCTATGTCCATCGTGGTTCTTATACCACTTTCTTAGTATATGGTTTGTGAGGACATTAGGGCAAAATGTATACTGTGCTAATTAAGTTTAACTTGTGTACTTTTGCCTCTAGCCTCATAAAGAGACTAGAGGGATGTGTTTAGAATAAATACATGTATTTTTATATATACTTGGTGTGGTTCTCCTTTCATTTGGTCATTCACGGGATTATAGACTGGTAAAACAAGCTGCTTTACATTCCTTCAAGACTTAGCTTGAAGGCTGCTATCCACAGCTTCCACTAGGATAGCTTTCTATATAGGTTGTCTTTAAACCTACCATCAATAATGGTAGTTTGGACTGGTGCAAGGTACCCACTCGAATAGTGGGCGGAATATGCCAGGCCAACTTCTCACAAGTCTGTGGTTTTCGTTAAAGTTCTCAGGTAAAATCCAACTTAAATTGGACCACCTAGGGTTCACTGACCAACACCAATTAATCAGTTTATAACTTAGGTACTCGCCTGGGCAGTCACTCTCCCTTGGTCCCTAGACTGTGGCATTCATAGGTGCCTGCTTTTAAAATCTTAGGGTTCTCTGCAGCACCCTGTTTTTTGTGGGCGCCAGCTTGTATTGACCATATTCAATGCCCTCATTCAGTCAAGCATAGACTGCTGGAATCGTATCTGCCTGGAAACATTTGGTCTGTTCTGTCTTCTTTGGAATATGGCAACCCTTCAAAAACCACCAAATCCCAAAAATCCACATTTATATATATATACTGAACTCTGTACCCATGACGCATCCTCTGATGGGAAAATACTGGGACCCTCCCAGGAGCAAATTAAGGAAACTCACCAGACAGAGCAGGTTTGCTCAGAAACAGAGAGAAATGTATTTTATTTGTACCAATTGTATGCATCATTGCTAATTAGCAAGGAAGAAATCGGGTCTCCTGCCTTAGGGGCTCTCAGACTGCTTCTTCCCAGAGTGATCGGTTTCTGGGTGCTATATACGGTAAGTAATGCCATGTCAGTGGAACTAGAATAAGGCAACAAGCCAAATATGGCTAACGGGGATGTGCAAGTTCTGCACCATGCCAATTATATACAGCTAGATATGGGCAGACCAGAAAGGCTGGTTCGGCACTGTGTAAGCAACTTACACAATCAAATAAAGAAATATCATGAAGTCAGGACAAGCAAAGTGACCTCTAAGGGGATACAGAAAAGCTGTTGAAGGTTGTCCATTCAAGCACAGATTGGAAGCCCTTTGGAGCTCCAGACCTCATTTTAGTGTGATATATCTAAGCATGATATCTTTGAAGTGCATAGAGATGAATTTATATGGATATACATATATATTTTGCAACAATCCTCCCTTTTGGATAGATCTATCCAATATTAGTGTAAAACCAAAATATATATATGTATATATGAAGGAAACATTAGTTACATATCTTTGGATGGCATTACACAATGTTTGCATAAAATGCATATATTGTCACATTGATACATCCTAATGAGATCATTATTATATCAGCAAGCTGTTCTGATACAGGCAGCATACTCATAATTAAGTGTCCAACAAATATTGTTGGCTCTATGCAATGCATAAGGCTACAGTGTCACTTAGTCACTCAGTTAAAGCGCCGGGACGCCCAAGGGTAGCTGCGCGCTATATAAGATTTTAAATAATAATTTAAATAATAATAATAGTTACCGGGCACTTTATGCAAGTGTCAGTAATTTAAAGGCACGCTGTGAGCGGTCATCTGCTTCTCCTCCTGGTCCGCAGTTGTCTTGTTCAGCGGCGGTTTCACGGACCTGCCCTGAGTTGTCCTCTTCAGTCAATTTTTCTGCAGGTGCAGACCATCACCTTTCGTCGATACAGAGTTGTGTACTTCACTCAACAGCATCAGTTTATCTCACGTCCCTCTGACACTTTATGATGGGCCCCCATGGATCGTAGAAATGATCTGGTCTGTCCTCTTCTTGACAGCTGTGTTGCGCAGGTCCTCTGGTGAAAGATGGTCATCAATTTCTGGTACCATCCTCTCAGTCGTTGGGGTGCTTCCCTGCATTTTGTCCCCTCAATCCATTCATGGCGTTGGTTCACAGTCTGTGGTCCAGTCCACCTAGAACTAAAAGAAACAGCTTTTATTTTTCTCACCATGACAATGTTTAATAAATGTAGGTGTTACGCTTCTTTCCTTGAGATTTACTGCATAATTGAACAAGATTATAAAAAGTGTAGTGCTTAAGTAAAAGACTGATAGCATTCAAGGAGAGTATGGATTATAATAATATAATAATTATGTTGTGACCCGAAAAAGTGCCAAAAGCATAACTTAACATAACAAGTGCATTTTTTAGAGCCAACTCTGTACCGGAGGGGGATCTCAAGGTGTTTTTTTTTGTTACAGATAACGGACAAATATTTGTCTTCGGGCATAAATTTAGATGTGTAACAGGTATGTGATAGAACGGAATGCAATGATCTTTTCACTGTCTTAAGACCTTTAGGCCCTCATTACGATGTCGGTCGTAGTTGCCTCCGACCGACACATTTGCGGATTGGGAATCGACTGACCTCAGGTCGCCGGTTCCGACTACATTATTTTGATGCGACCGCACTTGGTGCAGGCGGAAACTTGCATTTCTCAATATGAGCTTGTGTGGCGGGCAGAAACCGACCATAGCATAAGCTCCCATTGAGAAATGGGAGTTTGTGAACATCGCTGCATCATGCTGCCGGCACCTCGTGGGGCCTGCCACATGGTGCAGGAATGTTCCATGGGGCACCATAGGTACCCCCAAGCTCAGATGTAGAGGGCCATGCGGGCCTTGCTAGGGGCCCCCATTGTTGCTTCCCGACAGCCTTTCTATGTCGGAAAAGCCGACATGGAAAGGCTGTTGGAAACGGACATCATAATCCTGAGTGTGGAATCTTAAGGATTATGAGGCTTTCCCGGCCGACTGAAAGGTTCATGAGCCTGTCGGATTGTGTTGGTTGGTCTTTCCAACTGCTGCCTCCGACCGCACGCATCGTAATGCATCGGTTGGACTGCAGCAGTAGATGCGGTTCGGACCACAACCGACAAGCCGTCAGTTGCGGTCTAAACCGCATCATAAGCAGGCCCACGGTGTCTCAGATCACTGTGGATCATAAATACACGAATTGATAGGTTGTACTCCAGAGTTCAGAATTAATTTTGAATTTCCCATCTTTTTGCGATGAAGTGATGCACAAGACATGGTTGTCCTCTATCTACATTTCTCTTTGAGACCTATCTAAAATCCTTACAGCATGAATAACACAAAATCTATACTACTATTATAAAGGAAGAACTTAGAGGCTTTGAGGCGGGTAAACTCTGGAACCACAGCGCCAATACACACACCCGATACATCGTTGGAATCCTCAGGGTGGGCAGATGGACATCGGCTATATAAAGTTAAAAAAGACGCTATATTTAAAAAATTTACATTATTAAAAAAGTAGTCCCCTCGAAGTAGCGCCGGCCGCGACCTGCGTGCTGACGTCAGGAGCACGGGGAGGAGCGGCGTCCAGGAGCGGCGGACATGGCACGGGGGAGGAGCGGTGACGAGCGGCGAGGAGCAGTGGACTGAGGAGCGGCGGCTGAGGTAAGGCAGCGGCGGTCGGGGCAGGCGGGGGACGGGGTGATGTAAGGCTCCAAACTACCACGATCACGCTCATTAGTTTTACCTCAAACACAGCTCAGGAAGTTGAACTGCAGAGCGCCGGCGTTTCAGCGTTTCAGCTTTAAGGGTCATTAGGTTGACACGCGGGCATTATGTTACCATGCTGGAATCTCGGCACGCCAAGCTCCGTCAAGGGTAAACCCCGCTCAAAGAGACCCCACAGGCGAAAGTGATCCGTCAACCTCGGAGCCGTGTTTAAATGTGCCCTCTTTTCATGGTACTTTTCATGTGGACGGGGAAAGCAAACTGCCCGAAGGGCACTGCTGTGACTATCATATGTCGCCTTTTTAAGGCTCCGAGGGACAATGTCGGTGCAGGCGGGGGTCGGGCCAGGCGGGGGGTGGGGCGGGCGGGGACGGGGAAAGCAAGCAGCCCGAAGGAAAGCCAGGAAATCTGATTCGGTTTATTCCCACTCTAAACACATGGAAATGGTAATTTCCAGGCAAAGGCTGGAGTAATAGCTGCAATACAGTGAGACGGTTTTACATTATAGTGCACTGCTGTGACTATCATATGTCGCCTTTTTAAGGCTCCGGGGGACAATGTCGGGGCAGGCGGGGGACAGGGCGGGCGGGGGCCCGAAATGCTGGACAATGTCGGGGCAGCCGGGGGTCGGGGAAGTCTGATTGCTCCCGGACAAGGTCGGGACGGGCTGCTAGTACAAATATAAAGATATTAATTTTGAAGACAATGCATATCATTATTGGATAACTGATAATAATGAACAACATCTTTTAAATCTGGGCGTAAAAATTCATGAACACCTAAATCTTTTGAGCAAATGTGTTAATTACACTGTGCACAAATTAAATAAGGATAAATGTGAAGTACTGGGTTTAGCTTACAATTGTTTCCATTGCTACTTTAGTTGGTGTTATTTTAATGATAAATAGGCAAACAAAAATACTTTTTTTTATCAATCCCTATCATTACAGTTTTAAAGATCTAATTGAAATGAATTTGGAAATAATAGTCAGTGAATTCAGATAAAGTTTAAGCAGGTAGGAGCATCTGAAATTTCCAATGTGGGGGTAAAGTTAACACAATTAAAATGTTAATATCTACATTGTGTATCTTTTCAAAAATCGTGCTTTACAAGTGACAACTAAATATTTAAATGAGACTTACAAACTGTTTATCAGATTCCTAGTGAGTAAGAAAAACATTGGAGGATTAGTTTGAAAAAAAGCAAATATATTTTGAGAGAGTAGATGGTAGTCTGGTGCGCACAACTAGTGATTATGAATGAATACCCTTGTAAGAGACTGCTCTTTTTTCAGATCAATTGTACTTGAGACTTCCTGGTAATAAAAATACAGTCACAACTCTTGCACTAGAGTTTGGAAAGCAATTTAGGCACAGACTTAAAGATTTTTGATATTAGAATCATTATTCTTGTATTTAACATAATCCACTGATCAAAATCCAACAATAAAGTAAATTTTGGAAAATTTGGATAAAGATATATTATACAGATTGGACAAATTTGATCAGAAGGAATGTTTCCTTTTTGGGTTTTGAGAAACCTTAAAATGACATACCGGAGGAAAAAGAAAATAGAAATACATTTTTAAGTGACACTCTTTTCTGTGATCATTTAAGTATGTATGTAGTTCATGGACTAAGTTATATGGAGAGGTAGGGTGATATTGTATTGTTCACCTTAGAAGAGAAAAAGATGAATAATTTTCAATGGCTGTGCATAAAACATAAGGAGTAACTTTTACAGGAAATAGGGGTCAACCAACTTTACATAGAGCATTATGCCACTCCTTGCCCAGGCACTATAAAATTATTAATACAGGAGTCTGTCAGCTAGATTAATATTCTAGAAGCTGGTTTTCAGTCAACAAACCATTTCTATCCAAGTTTTAGTTTTGCCACCCAATTCCGGTGTGATCAGGTCACTCTTGGGTTCAAAGGAGTTCTCATTAATGAACTATAAGAGTGCCCGTTCTTGGTTCTGAGATGGGGTTATTTGTTCAGTATAAAGAGTGGTTTTGTATCATGAAATTCTTGTTTGTATGACTTTCTCGCTTCTTTATCTTTGCCATATACATTGGTTATTTATGAGCTTGTCACTTTTTCTCCAGGGATCTGGTTGCCCTCTTCAAAGCAACGTTTAGTTAGTGTTCTTTTTGGATATTTGTATTTCTCTGGTGCCATTGTGTTGACAAAGTCTACTGGGTATAACACTCAAGTGTGGTGTCAATATTGGTATTATAGTCCAGCATTTATAGTTTAGGAATTAGTTTATTATTCACGAAATCCTAAGTTTTGTTCTTACAGTTTCTGAACAAGACTTTTCATCTGAGCTGAGTAGTGGTTGTCTTGTCTGTCTTGGTCCTTGACATATGTAGAAATGTTCTGGGAAGTGGACAGACCAGTAGTCAGTCGGAAGGATATATGTAATACCTTTTGGAATGGGTCATGATTAGATCTAGAATTTCGCCTTTACTTTTGTGTGAGTCGCAACAGTTGATTTATGCTGTGCATCTTTAGCATTTTACCTTGTTCGCTTTTGAATTAACATTTACCAAATCAAAAATTAAAGTCTCCCATGGATATATCTACTAGCAGCCCGTCCCGACGGTGTCCGGGATGAAATGTAATGTGTGCAATGCTTGTAATAGTAAATCACAATTTATTGTAATATTTCACGGCATACAACATTTTTGGTTTCATTTGAATGTGGATGGAGAATAAATTGGCTTTGCACATTGCCGGCCCTAGAGAGTGCGACATATAACTGTCCATGAGTGAAGCACTCTTCTCGTAAGTCTAAATTTTATGTGTTGTTTAACATTGATCTTGCATGTTTGTTGAATGTGTTTGTCCTTATCTGCCTGCACTATTTGTAAGAGCGTTTTCGAGATAAGTGCCTCCTTAGCTGTACCGTATTTGAAGAGCGTTCGGGATCAGTGCATCCTCAGCGGTAACCTTTGCAGCCTGTGGGTGTTGTGGTGTGGCTTGCTTATGGAATCCCCAAGATCGTTCTCTTAGACATGCACAGCGTGCTTGCGAGGGCTTGGCATGTCTAATTGACGCTAGTATTGTGACAGCTTTTATGCCCCGCATGAGCCCCTGAATAATTTTAAATAGTGAAGTCTCATATTTTGGCTGGTTTTTTATTTAGAGGTAAAGATGAGAGGTACCCCTTAACAACAGTCAAGGGAAATAGGGTTAATCAACCGACCAAAAGGAGAGATTCCCTTGAACAAAACTAAATTGACTGGGCTAGACAGTTAAAATCATAACAAAATACACATGTAAAAAGAATTCTACAATTTATTGGTAGTACAAAACATTAAAAGAGTGGACCAAGATGGAGCCACTCAACAACAGATTAAAACAAAAGATAAACCATTAAAATAAATTGACATTCAATGTTGACCAGCAAAATTGATACACTAAGACAGAAAACAGTAAGACATACAACTCGTACTATACTGGGTGTATATTCGAACTCTATTTTTGACACCTAGGTTGTGTACACCATAATACAGTATATCAACATAAATGTCCGAGTCATGAATTATACTACGTGGTGCGTCGACGCGTTTCGGTGGTTTTCCACTATATTGTCCACCTTTATCAAGACTACTCTTGGTATCTGTCGTAGTATAGGGGTCAATGTAATCACCCTTAGGGATCCATTTAAGCACGTTGAGAAGTTATTTTCATGTCAAAATACGATGTAGGAAGGAACCGGCTTTGAATATCCACTTTAGATTTGCATGATTAAATCAGGCTAGAAAGAAATTGTACTCCTGGTACGTCAAGAAAAATGCGGTGTTAAATCTGGGCAGTCCGGAATAATCAAGCCCCATAAAGCGATATTTTCTTTTTTTCTTTTATTCTATTTTGTTAAAAAACCAGAGGCGCCAGGGTCGTGTCCTTGCGGTGTGTACTTATGTTGCACTATTCAGGCGCAAAGGACTGCTTGCTTCTCTGGTATAATGGAACCCTTTTGATTAAAGGGCCAGGGGCGCTTGCATCATATCTCTACGATATAGAGGGATTATTGCCCTGGTGTTGCGCAAATGGTCTGCCTGTTCCTCTAGTTGCTTGGTTTCAGTTCTATCCTTATAATAGTTGTGTATATATATATATATATATATATATATATATATATATATATATATATATATATCTATACTACTATTATAAAGGAAGAACTTTGAGGCTTTGAGGCGGGTAAACTCAGGGACCACAGCGCCAATCCACACACCCGATACATCGTTGGAATCCTCAGGGTGGGCAGATGGACATAGGCTATATAAAGTTAAAAAATACGTTATATTTCAAAAATTGACATTATTAAAAAAGTAGTCCCCTCGAAGTAGCGCCGGCCGCGACCTGCGTCCTGACGTCAGGAGCACGGGGAGGAGCGGCGTCCGGGAGCGGCGGACATGGCACGGGGGAGGAGCAGTGACGAGCGGCGAGGAGCGGTGGACTGAGGAGCAGCGGCTGAGGTAAGGCAGCGGGGGTCTGGGCAGGCGGGGGACGGGGAGATGTAAGGCTCCAAACTACCACGATCACGCTCATTAGTTTTACCTCAAACACTGCTCAGGAAGTTGAACTGCAGAGCGCCAGCGTTTCAGCTTTAAGGGTCATTAGGTTGACACGCGGGCATTATGTTACCATGCTGGAATCTCGGCACGCCAAGCTCCGTCAAGGGTAAACCCCGCTCAAAGAGACCCCACAGGCGAAAGTGATCCGTCAACCTCGGAGCAGTGTTTAAATGTGCCCTCTTTTCGTGGTACTTTTCATGTGGACGGGGAAAGCAAACAGCCCGAAGCGCACTGCGGTGACTATCATATGTCGCCTTTTTAAGGCTCCAGGGGACAATGTCGGTGCAGGTGGGGGTCGGGGCAGGTCGGGCGGGGACGGGGAAAGCAAGCAGCCCGAAGGAAAGCCAGGAAATCTGGTTCAGTTTATCCCCACTCTAAACACATGGAAATGGTAATTTCCAGGCAAAGGCTGGAGTAATAGGTGCAATACATTATAGTGCACTGCTGTGACTATCATATGTCGCCTTTTTAAGGCTCCGGGGGACAATGTCGGCGCAGGCGGGGGTCGGGGCAGGCGGTGGACGGGGCGGGGGGCCGAAATGCTGGACAATGTCGGGGGGGCCGGGGGTCGGGGAAGCCTGATTGCTCCCGGACAAGGTCGGGACTGGCTGCTAGTATGTGTCTATATATATATATATATATATATATATATATATATACTAGCAGCCTGTCCCAACCTTGTCCTGGAGCAATCAGGCTTCCCCGACCCCCGGCTGCCCCGACATTGTCCAGCATTTTGGGCCCCCGCCCGCCCCGTCCCCTGCCTGCCCCGACATTATCCCCCGGAGCCTTAAAAAGGTGACATATGATAGTCACAGCAGTGCACTATAATGTAAAACCGTCTCACTGTATTGCAGCTATTACTCCAGCCTTTGCCTGGAAATTACCATTTCCATGTGTTTAGAGTGGGGATAAACCGAACCAGATTTCCTGGCTTTCCTTCGGGCTGCTTGCTTTCCCCGTCCCCGCCCGCCCCACCACCGCCTGCCCCGACCCCCGCCTGCACCGACATTGTCCCCCGGAGCCTTAAAAAGGCGACATATGATAGTCACAGCAGTGCCCTTCGGGCTGTTTGCTTTCCCCGTCCACATGAAAAGTACCATGAAAAGAGGGCACATTTAAACACGGCTCCGAGGTTGACGGATCACTTTCGCCTGTGGGGTCTCTTTGAGCGGGGTTTACCCTTGACGGAGCTTGGCGTGCCGAGATTCCAGCATGGTAACATAATGCCCGCGTGTCAACCTAATGACCCTTAAAGCTGAAACGCTGAAACGCTGGCGCTCTGCAGTTCAACTTCCTGAGCTGTGTTTGAGGTAAAACTAATGAGCGTGATCGTGGTAGTTTGGAGCCTTACATCACCCCGTCGCCCGCCTGCCCCGACCCCCGCTGCCTTACCTCAGCCGCCGCTCGTCAGTCCACCGCTCCTCGCCGCTCGTCACCGCTCCTCCCCCGTGCCATGTCGCCGCTCCTGGACGCCGCTCCTCCCCGTGCTCCTGACGTCAGCACGCAGGTAGCGGCCGGCGCTACTTCGAGGGGACTACTTTTTTAATAATGTAAATTTTTGAAATATAACGTATTTTTTAAGTTTATATAGCCTATGTCCATCTGCCCACCCTGAGGATTCCAACGATGTATCGGGTGTGTCTATTGGCGCTGTGGTTCCCGAGTTTACCCCCCTCAAAGCCTCAAAGTTCTTCCTTTATAATAGTAGTATAGATATATATACTAGCTTACCCATCGCGCGTTGCTGCCATCTCAGAAGAAAGGAAATTTAAGGAAACTTGTTATAACATTCAATTTACATTGTGTCATTTTCATTGAAACGTATTCCTTTTATTTATTTATTTATTTATTTAGTGTATTTGTAGAGCGCAAATATGGAAAACATTTTAAAGTGTTGTTTTAATTCTGTTTATTTATTTGAGTGCTTGTGGATACACAGTATTTTTTGTTTTCTCCGTTTGGTGCGTACAGGAATAAATCAGAAGGTTTTCCGACACTTGAGCTGGCCACATACAGTTGTCCATGTGAGAAGCACGGATTCTCCAAATCTAGTCCACTTGCAGCGATTGTTCTTGTGCTTTGTTGATGGTCATTGCAAAAGTGAGTCACACCGGAAACTGTAAACGCTCAGTATTGGAAAGATTATGAGGGCCCCGGGGGGCCGATATTTAACAATTTGTTTTTGTTTGTTTTGGCAGAAACCTTTGCGGGAGTGTACTCAACAACTTTTAACAAATTATTATTATTATTATTTATTTTTTTGCCACAAACTTTGCGGGAGTGTACTCAACAACTTCCCAAAGTTTCATGCCGATCGGATGAATGGTGTAGTAATGCATAAAGGACAAACAGACTTACTTTCGTATATACGTATATATATATGTATATATATATATATATGTATATATATTACCTACTGGCGATAGCCAGTAGGTATATATAGTTAGGATTGTTTTCCATAGGAAATCCGCAACATTCTATTGGGAATAACTTTGGTGCCGGTTGAGGAATCTGCCTGTAATTTTCCTTAAATTTACCTCGCTGCGCTCCGCTCCTTCCCTGAAAGTTTGGGGGGCATTCGTCAAGCGGGGGCCGAGATAAAAGGGGGGTCCCAAAACGTGTTTTCCCCATGTTAATTTCCATAGGGCGGTTGGACTCACTATTAGCCCGAACGGCTGAACGGAATTACACCAAACTTGGCAAAATTGTAGGGACTGGTACGCAGATGTGCCTTTGCTATGTTTGGTGAAAATAGATCCAGTGGTTTTTATGAAAATTAAATTCAAAAAAAATATATATCTGGGCGGAGCCTAACCACACATCTCATCGTGAGATCTGATTGGCTGTCAGCACTTCATCCAAGAAGTGTTGGCAGCCATCTTGGGACCAATATACATGATAGCACCTCATTAAAAAGCATTGTAGTTAATAGAGGGTTTTAGGACTTTAGTTACATTATAAATCATTTGTTGATGGTACCGTACTCATTTTAGGAATTGTGGTGTGTTCTAAGGTGATTTTACCATGTGAAAAAGTCTTCTGCTGGGATATCATGAATCATGTTTGAAAGAAAACTATTATCTCATGCTTTTCCCACAGTGGTTTGGAAGGGGATCTATAAGCAAAACTGAAAGCATATTTTTTGTAAATTCACATTATCTTTCTCAGTCATGTGAGTATGAAGTCTGACATTCTCAGTAAAACATGTACATCCAACAAGGACAGAGACTGTCAGTTGATTCCTTTGTGTTCTACTGCAGCCTCCTAGAGTGTTCTAAGGAACAACTAGAGCGCTAACAGTCCTACTTATTACAAAGATATTGCACACCTGAAGCCATCTTGATTGGAATAAAGTAGTAACTTTTAAAACATTTAATTTAAAAAGGTACAAAATGAGGGGGTATATTATGCCATAGAAAGTATGATTAGTGCTGCAGAAAGAAAAATTAGGGCACATTTTGAGTGACTTCTCAAATCCTCTTCAATTTCATTAATAAATTCTGACATGCAGTCTCCCAAGATGGCCACCAGAGACAAAAGAGCCCAAATGTAGCCCAAATATCACCCAGATGTAGCCCAAGTATAGCCCAATGACAGAATGTCCCAGAGTGTACTAAAGAACAACTAGAGCGCTAACAGTCTTACTTATGACAAAAGTATGGCACACCAGAAGCCATCTTGATTGGAATGAAGTGGTAAGTCTGAAAACATTTAATTTAAAAGGGAACAAATTTAGGGGGTTCATTTTGCATAGAAAGTATGATTAGTGCTTCAGAAAGAAAAATTGAGGCACATTTTGAGTGACTTCTCAAATCCTCTTCTATTTCATTAAAACAATTCTGACATGCAGACTGAAACATGCACTTTGAATACCAGCAGCAGACTTCCCTGGTGAGCAGTAGCTTTACTACAGTGATCTTTTGAGCAACTAGAGTGCTAACATTCAGAATTTATTGCAAATGTGTGACACATCTGAATGCCTTCTTGATGGAACCAAAGTAAACAAGCATTGAAAATGCAATAGATCTCGCCCTCGTTTAAGTTAAAGCCATTCTGTTTGTAATGAGGTTGGTTTTTAGCTTTGCTTTTATTAGGTTTTTTAAAACTTTCATGTAAATAACATGCATATGTATGCATATATGTATATGTATGCATGCATTTATAATTGTATTTATATAGATATGCAGATTATATATGTTTATATATGTATGTATATATATATATATATATACACATACATATATATAAATGCATATGCATATATATATGTGTATATGTGTGCGTGTAGAGAGGTAGAGGTAGAGAGGTAGAGACTAGTAGAGAGAGAAGTAGAGAGAGGTAGAGAGGTAGAGAGTAGAAAGTGAGTAATAGAGAGTTGAGAGTGAGTAGTAGAGAGTAGTAGAGAGCAGTAGAAAGAGTAGCAGAGAGTGAGTAGTAGAGAGTAGTAGAGTGAATATTAGAGTGAGTAGTAGAGAGTAGTCGAGAGTGAGTAGTAGAGAGTGAGTAGTAGAGAGTGAGTAGTGAGTAAGTAGTAGAGTGAGTAGTAGAGAGCAGTAGAGAGTGAGTAGTAGAGAGTAGTAAAGAGTGAGTAGTAGAGAGTAGTAGAGAGTGAGTAGTAGAGAGTAGTAGAGAGTGAGTATCAGAGAGAGAAAAGTAGAGAGTAGTAGAGAGTGAGTAGTAGAGAGTGAGTAGTAGAGAGAGAGTAGTAGAGAGTAGTAGAGAGTGAGTACTTGAGTGAGTAGTAGAGAAAGAGTAGTAGAGAGTGAGTAGTAGAGAGTAGTAGAGAGTGAGAAGTAGAGAGTGAGTAGTAGAGAGTAGTAGAGAGTGAGTAGTAGAGAGAGAGTAGTAGAGAGTGAGTAGTAGAGAGTAGAGAGTAGTAGAGAGTGAGTAGTAGGGAGTAGTAGATAGTGAGTAGTAGGGAGTGAGTAGTAGAGCGAGAGTAGTAGAGAGTAGTAGAGAATGAGTAGTAGAGAGTGAGTATTAGAGAGTATTGGAGTAGTAGAGAGTAAGTGGTAGAGAGTAGTGGAGAATATTCCAAAGTTTGGCACAGCACCACTTGCACAATAAGTCCAATCAAATCATATCACTTAGAGTCTTTATTGAAGCGCTGAATCTTGGTGTATATTCAAATGCTTTTATTTTCCTAAAAAGATATGATACGATATGACCCAGGGACCCCCAGTATGCAAGGGGAATTAGTTCCCCCTCTGCAAACGCGCCAGTGGCCTTCCGTTGCAGAGAGGTGTAAAAAGGGGCATAGCCTCATTACACCTCTGTGCAATGCAGCCCCCTGGCGCATACTGGAGGCTCCTGGTGGGCTAGTTGGCCCCCAGGGACCCCTAGTATGCAAGGGGAATTAGTTCCCCCTCTGCAAACGCGCCAGGGGGCTGCGTTGCGGAGAGGTGTAACAATGGGCATAGCCTCATTACACCTCTGCAATGCAGCCCCCTGGCGCATACTGGAGGTTCCAGGTGGGCTAGTTGGCCCCCAGGGGCCCCCAATATGCAAGGGGAATTAGTTCCCCCTCTTCAAACATGCACGGGGGCTGTGTTGCAGAGAGGTGTAAAAAGGGGTGTGGCTTCATTACACCTCTCTGCAATGCAGTCCCCTGGCGCATACTGGAGATTCCTGGTGGGCTTTCAGGTCTTATATAGTTAGGAATTAGCATTAAAAAAACCTTTGAAATTCACTGAAAAAAACATAGGTTTCAGGCCTTATATAGTTAGGAATTAGCATTTAAAAAACCTTGCAAATTCACTGAAAAAACCATAGGTTTCAGGCCTTATATAGTTAGGAATTAGCATTTAAAAAACCTTTGAAATTCACTGAAAAAACCATAGGTTTCAGGCCTTATATAGTTAGGAATTAGCATTTAAAAAACCTTTAAAATTCACTCAAAAAACTATACGTTTTAAGGGTGTTATAGTTAGCTGGACATTTCACTCATACAAAACCATTGAAATTGCTCCTATATAGTTAGTTGTACTAACTATATATCGCTCACCCGCAATCCACTGCTGATGATGTCACATATTACATCATTCATGACAAGGTCAGTGACATCACTGATGACATCTCAAATGGCATCACTGATGACATCACTGATGACATCATCAACGTGACAATCACATACACCTTTTCATACACTAGTAAAATCTTTCATCACTCTTTGTAAAATACAGAGTATGATATTTGAATCCATTGTTACAGCAATGCAAGTATCTAAAAACCCACTCAGTGATTCATAGATGTATACACACATCTAATCACTTACCTGTAGATTCACTCGTACATGCTGTCAATGAACAATAGAACACTATCAAAAATACTTATACACCTAAATCGACATTACACACCAGCACACATCCTATTCACATATGAAGTCATCCTACTCACTTATGCAAACAATGGATCATACTTACATATTTACTTAGCTACACACTTATACAAACACAACTTCATCTATTCATTTAGATAGTAAGTCATACTTAGTGAATTATAAAATCATTATTACAAGTATAAAGTTATCCATACAGTCACTCACACAATCATTGAGTCTTATGTATACTTATTTATATACAACAACTGACACATACACTGCCTTTTATTTTTCTAGTTTGTTGGACATGTACCATTGAGAAATATATTTGCTCATCAACACACCCATAAAGATATTCACTCACCCAAACAACTGTTAGAACATGTAGTTTTAACTTCATATATCTAGTGAATCAACTATTCACACATCTTTGGGCAGTCACACCCCCCCCACCGAACCACACACACATTCACTCTCCCATACAAATACTCAGTTAACTAATCAATAACTAATACAGACTTTCACATAGCTAGTAACCAACTGGAGTACCTGTTTACACAACAACTGACAAAGAGATACAGATATTCAAACAGTTAAGTCACTATCCACTATATTTAGTGAGACACTATAAATTGGTCAAGTAAACAGTCAATTACACTGCTACTAAATCCTCCATTCAAATATTTATTTTAATATATCCACTCATTCTTCAATGCAAATTGCTATATATAATGAATATTTAAATAACAAAGCAAACCACATTCACTGGATGATGTCATCAGTGATGTCATCAGTGATGTCATTTGAGATGTCATCAGTGATGTCACTGACCTTGTCATATGTGACATCATCAGCAGTGGATTGCGGGTGTGCGATATATAGTTAGTACAACTAACTATATAGGAGCAATTGCAATGGTTTTGTGTGAGTGAAATGTCCAGCTGTGTGTGTGTGTGTGTGTGTGTGTATATATATATATATATACATATATATATATATATATATATATTACCTACTGGCTATCGCCAGTAGGTATATATAGTTAGGATTTTTTCTCTATGGGACTTTTGAAAATTCTATGCCTAATAACTTTGGCGTTTGTGGACGGAATTGGCTGAAATTTTCAGGAAAATGGCACATTTTGTTTCTGAGCAGCACCTGGAAATTTGGGGGGGGTTCGTCAAGGGGGGGCCGAGAAAAAAGGGGGGTCCCAAAACGCGTTTTTCCCATGTTATTTTCCATAGGGCGGTTGGACTCACTTTTAGCTCGAACGGCTGAATGGATTTGCACGAAACTTGGCAAAATTGTAGGGACTGTTAGCCCGATGTGCCTTTGCTAGGTCTCAATATATGTGCTCCAGTAGTTTTTGAGAAATTAACGTTCAAACCAAGATATATATCTGTAACAGCGCTCTGGGCAGCGATCCGGTCCGCTTACTTTTCGCTTATCGGAACTTTGCGCGCAGAAAGCTGATTGGCTCTCCGGTGTCTGTCAACATTCTAAACAGTCCGGAGCGGACGCCATCTTGTCTCTCGGTAGGATCGAGAGAGAAGAAGAGGTGGAAAACGAAGGGGGAATTTAATGAAAGGGGGCAAGGTATCCCCCTCTTGACCCCCTAGGAATGTTGTTGGGGTTATTAAAGGGTCCCGTGGGGAAAATAAAAAAAAAATGATTTTTCACGGTAGAAGCGCGGCCGCGAACTGGTAGCGAAACGGGAATTCGCCATTTTGTGCTTCGTAAATTAAATTACTAGTTATAAGTGGGTGCGGGAGACGTATCCTAATCCCTTATGTTTCCTGAGGGTGGGTGAGGAGGCTGATATATGTTGATACATCTCTTCCAGCGGCTGTGCGTGAGCTTTTTTTTTTTTTTTGCTGCGTGACAGTGCGGAGCGGCCGCCATCTTGTCTCTCGGTAGGATCGAGAGAGAAGAAAAGGTGAAAAACTAAGGGGGAATTTAATGAAAGGGGGCAAGGTATCCCCCTCTTGACCCCCTAGGAATGTTGTTGGGGTTATTAAAGGGTCCCGTGGGGAAAATAAAAAAAAAATGATTTTTCACGGTAGAAGCGCTTCACGGGCCGCGAACTGGGCCGCAAACTGGTAGCGAAACGGGAATTCGCCATTTTGTGCTTCGTTAATTAAAGTACTAGGTATAAGGGGGTGCGGGAGACATATCCTAATCCCCTATGTTTCCTGAGGGTGGCTGAGGAGGCTGATATATGTTGATATATCTCTTCCAGCGGCTGCGCCATCTTGCCTTTTTTCGAATGCCACAATTTTGTCGTGCACGGCAGCCATTTTAGATGCCAGGCTGGTCCCAGGCTATCACCTACCCCTGCGGATGTAGTTTATGGCCCCAGCTGTAGAGAATTCAGACATGCCAATCCTCCTGATTCAGGCGTGTGAGTACTGATTTCAGTGCTAGTCTCCCGCCTCCCGATTTCTGCAAGCAAAAACCCGGGGGCATATTACGAACAACTAGCGATAATTTTTGTCTATAACTTGTTTAGAGACAAAAATTATCGCCGCACATCGGCGATTTTTATCGCAGATAAACCTTGCTATTATCGCAGAAAAGTCAGCGATATTCATGTATTATTGACCTAATGCTCTTAGCCATGTTATCCACCTCCCATTGGATAACATGGCTAAGAACTGCTCAGGGCAGGTGTTAGATTTGGGAGATATTCGCGCTTAGCGCGAATATCTCCAAAAGTTGGTAATAGAAGGTAGCGATGTTAGGGACTGTTTCCAGTCGCTAACATCTTGGCACGCCACTTTGCATGTCATTAGTGATAAGTATCACTGACATGCAAAGCCGGGCCCAAGATGGTCGCTATCTCCTTTTAGGTGTCACTAACTGGTGTTAGCGACAGCTTGATAATAGGGAAATAATTTTATCTCCGCTTTCATGGTTTTTAAAGCCAAAAAAGCGGAGATAAACCCCCTTGATAATATGCCCCACGATTCCTTGGGGGTTTCAGCTGACAGGGCTTGGTATTGTGTTACATGGTAATTTTTCCATGAAACGTCAGAGGGTCGATGTAGGGGTTCTAGAAGAGGTGATAAACCATTTAAGCCTCATGAACAAGCGCATGGTCTTTTAAAGATTTGTGAAGTACTCGGGGCGGCGGTGTGTGTGTGCCCTCTTTCAGGAGCGGGCGGGGGGGCACTGCCAGCAACTTGCCAGGTCAGGTAGTGTTCAACACGTGCATCACCCTTTCTCTGCCTGCTATTGCGCTCCATGCTTCGGAAAGGTAAGAAAAAGAACGCGCATTTGAGTTTGAAATGTCCGATCCTGCAGCAGCACACTTCCAAAGCCCACACATGACAATAACCCGATTCAAGGCCCCATTCACCCGTTTTTCAAAAAATAGATAACACTCCAACAAATTAAGGTTATAAAACTTTATTAACTTTTAACGATAATGAACAGAACAAAAACTAAAAACATTTAAACATTTATTAACACAAAAAGCAACAATGGTTAGAAGCTGTCTTTTGTGCGAATAGTCCCAAGGCAGCACAACGTGCAGAGTTCTGGACGGCACCCAGGTGATGTCGCCTGGGTGCCGCACTGGTTTAGGGATCCTACAATGCTGCTCCGAAAATTGGCGTGGGGCGTCCCGGGTGGGGCGGGGGGAGGCCTCGTCAGTAGCGGTCTGCTGTGCGAATAGTCCCAAGGCAGCACAACGTGCAGAGTTCTGGACGGCACCCAGGTGATGTCGCCTGGGTGCCGCACTGGTTTAGGGATCCTACAATGCAGCACAGAAAAACAGCGTGGGGCGTCCCGGGTGGTGCGGGGGGAGGCCTCGTCAGTAGCGGTCTGTGTCCAGTGTCACATGGCTGACACAACATGTACGACAGGCACCCAGGTGATGTCCAGTAAACTGCCGCACTGGTTTTGGTATCCTACAATGCTGCTCCGAAAATTGGCGTGCGGCGGCCCGGGGGGGGGGGGGGGAGGCGGCGTGAACGGGTCTCCCCAGGTGGCGGCCATCTAGCTGAGTTGCGCTCGCTCTTGCGGCCACAGCGTCTCGCTCACCATGTTGTGGAGTTGCTCCCACTCTTGCAGTGCAGCGATAGGCGGCTGCCACATGGCTGTCAAAATGGCGGACGGCTCTTCGGTTTTGGGCCTGGTCCACTGAAATGGCCCTGGGACACCTTGGAAGTCGGACGCTTGCCTGCTAGGGCTTGGGCTCCATTCTCGAAAAGCGTCCCCTCAGCCGTGAAGATTGTATAAAAGTCTTGGGGGCCCCCGACTCCCGCAGGCTTCCGGTGGGGAGCGGCTGCCATGATTGCTCGCGGAATGACCACGACGGAGCCACGAGATGGTGGTGCTCTCATGCTGACGCCAGCTTCAGTCTGAATGATCCAGAAACAAGGTGGGGCTTTCATCGTTTGGGAAAAAAAAATGTTCTAAACCAATGAAAAGTGTTATTTTTAGGTCATATGACCAAGCCTTCCATCTTTAGGAAACCAAAAGTAAAATGAACCAATGAAAAGTTTTATAAACAAGTCACATGACCTGTTATGCGACATAGGGCTACAAAAAGCGTAGAAAATCCGTTGGCACGTGAGGCGGCGTCAGTAGCGGACCGATGTGCGAATAGGCCGAAGGCAGCACAACGGGCCGAGATCCGGATGGTACCGAGGTGGTGTCCAGCAAATTGCCGCACTGGTGTGGCCATCCTACAATGCTGCGCCGAAAGACGGCGTGTCCAGCTGAGTTTCGGTCACTGTTGCGGTACAGTGACTCGAACGCGCCGAGATCCGGATGGCACCGAGGTGGTGTCCAGCAAGTTGCCGCACTGGTATGGCCATCCTACAATGCTGCGCCGAAAGACGGCGTGTCCAGCTGAGTTGCGGTCACTGTTGCGGTACAGTGACTCGAACGCGCCGAGATCCGGATGGCACCGAGGTGGTGTCCAGCAAATTGCCGCACTGGTGTGGCCATCCTACAATGCTGCGCCGAAAGACGGCGTGTCCAGCTGAGTTGCGGTCACTGTCAGTAGCGGACCGATGTGCGAATAGGCCGAAGGCAGCACAACGCGTCGAGATCCGGATGGCACCGAGGTGGTGTCCAGCAAATTGCCGCACTGGTGTGGCCATCCTACAATGCTGCGCCGAAAGACGGCGTGTCCAGCTGAGTTGCGGTCACTGTTGCGGTACAGTGACTCGAACGCACCGAGATCCGGATGGCACCGAGGTGGTGTCCAGCAAATTGCCGCACTGGTGTGGCCATCCTACAATGCTGCGCCGAAAGACGGCGTGTCCAGCTGAATTGCGGTCACTGTTGCGGTACAGTGACTCGAACGCGCCGAGATCCGGATGGCACCGAGGTGGTGTCTAGCAAATTGCCGCACTGGTGTGGCCATCCTACAATGCTGCGCCGAAAGACGGCGTGTCCAGCTGAGTTGCGGTCACTGTTGCGGTACAGTGAGTCGAACGCGCCGAGATCTGTATGGCCAAGTTTCAAGTTTCATCTGGCAGTTTTTCTCCATCCCTCCTGGATCAAAGAAGGTGAATGCTAAATATGCCACCTGCCTCATCTGAACATATGAAGTTAACTTGTATACACTGTGGTGCTATGCTGTCCTATGGCAACATGAGCATCAACCTGATGAATACGGCATTCGAAAATCATAAATGCCCTAATGCACCCAAGAAGTAATTTTTTTTTTGCTCCAGTTGAGCCGTTTTCAATGCCTGTTTTTTGTTGTTTCCCCTCCATCAAGAACAAAACAAAAATACAAGGCGCTAAGATCCGAATGGCAAGTCCTGGATGTTGAGTGCCTCAGTTGAGAGTTCTGAGCAGTGCTTGTAAGACTGTCTGAAGCTTATTATAAGAATCAGAGTAAGTTGAAGACTGTCTGAAGCTTATTTGCACCTGCTGCAGCTTCACTAGGTCCGGCGGAACTTTTTGCCTTTTCTTTTCTGCTTCTTTTCCTACAATGCGTTTCATCTGAAGACACGACCAGGTCCCTGAATGTGTGCAGGGGGACGCTATTGATTGAATGAAAATGGCGGCTTGACACAAAGCTGACTCAAGCGTTACTGTTGGTGCTATACAGACAAAAATTGGTTTTCAGTTTGGACATTCTTCAGGTTTTTTTTTTCCATTCAAGTCTGATTGAGAGTTTGTAGAAAAATGGCTTCAGATTTACCACATACTACTCTTCAACATTCTTCCTAAATGTAACAATGTGAAACTCGAGAACGGCTGTTTCTGTTTCCTTTCAAAATGCTGCCACCAATATTTTCTGAATGGAAGACACCATCTTGTAGCATAAAGGGCCGAAAGGGGTTCTGGTCTGGCCGATGGTTGGTGGAGACATTTTGACTATATCTTGGACCTGCCCGGCCTCGCCCAAAATGGCGCCGGTATAAATGGGACTCGTAACTCTTTGCCCGCAAATGTATATCTAGAAAATGTTATTGTAAGTGGCCCTGTCGTATTTTAATTACAAAATGTACGTCCACCGATTCCGCAACTGTTAGACACCTTTGTTCTTGTCACCTAATGGCCCGCTCGTTACGTTCTTCTACAGTGTAAATGTCTCCTCATCATATACGATTTCAGTTTGCTCCGTGGCCGGCCCACGTGGTTATAGGCCCGTATTTGTATACTGACATTTTCACAATAAAGGTTTTTAAAACAAAACACGGTAGTAGTATTTTCATTTGTAAAGTTTTTACTTTTAGTGACTGTTTTCGAATCAGTAAAAGGCAAGTGAAATAAAGCAGTCCAATTACATGACGGATAAAAGGTATAATATGTAGGAACGCAGTAAAGATAAATGGTCAAGGGCAGTTGTGTTTTTCATGTCTGCAACATAAAGTGATCGATAAGAATCTGATAATCAGGCGTATCGGCGACTAAGACAGCAGGCCGAATCTCTTTTACTCAACGGCTCCGTCATGGAAGGAAGAAACGCCCTTTTTCTCGAAAAAGGAATATATTTTACTTGCAAGACAGTTGTAAATTTTCCGGGAAAGTACATTAGCCTGGAATATTATAACATATGTTTGAAAAAAAAATATTGTTCGAAAATAATAAAAAGCGTAATTTTTAGGTCATATGGCCAAGCTTTTCATCATTAAATTAACAAAAGTAAAATGAACCAATGAAAAGTTTTATTAACAAGTCACATGACCTGTTATGCTTACGTTACGCGCTGCGCGCCGCGCCTCGGATCACTTCCGGGTGCGCTAACGCGGCGTGTCATAAAACGCATTACGCGACAACGTAGGTCAAGAATATAGTCTAAATGTCTCCACCAACCAGCGTTCAGAACACAACCCCTTTCAGCAGTCCAAAAAGTTCTGTTAAATGACAACAGAGGGGACAGGCAACAAGAACCATCAGTCAAAGAGGGGAGGGCAAGTTCTTCTCTTCCGGGTCATGTTGGGGCGCTACCGGAACTGATCGAATTGGTAGTCTACAGTGTTTCTGGATGTTTCAGACTAAAGCTGGCGTCAGCATGAGACCACTACCATCTCGTAGCTCCGTCGTGGCCATTCCACGAGCAATCATGGCAGCCGTTCCCCACCAGAAGCCTGCGGGAGTCGGAGGCCCCCAAGACTTTTGTAGAATCTTCACGGCTGAGGGGACGCTTTTCGAGAATGGGACCCAAGCCCTAGCAGACAAGCGTCCGAGTTCCAAGGTGTCCCAGGGCCATTTTAGTGGACCAGGCCCAAAACCGAAGAGCCGGCCGCCATTTTGAGAGTCCTGTGGCAGCCGCCTATCGCTGCACCGCAAGAGCGGGCGCATCTCAACTACATGGTGAGCGAGACGCTGTAGTCGCAAGAGCGGGCGGAAAACAGCTGAATGGCGGAAGAGGCACAGTGTAGCAAAAGCGGGCGGAATGGCAACTAAAATGATAAAGGGGCGCCCCACTACAGCTTGTCTTCAGGTCAAACGGATTGTGGGACAAGGTCCAGAATTGAAGAGTCATCAAAAGGCAAAAAGTTCCGCCGGACCCCGGGAGCCGGCCGCCTATGTCGGGGGCGATCTCAGGCTACACCAGTGCTATAAGACTTGGGGAGGGTGTCGGAGCCAAGCGTCTTCTCCGAGTCCATGGCCATCACACCGCCCCTCAGGGGCCTCCGTCAAGCTGTTTAGGAAGGTAACATATCACATTGTTTTCTAATGCAGTCAGGTCCACAAACGACACTCACTTACTTTGAGAATAGTGAAGCTGCAGTAGGTGGAAATAAGCTTCAGACAGTGTTACAAGCGCTGCTCAGAACTCTTAACTATGGCACCCAACATCCAGAACTTATGCTATTTGAGAATGGTAGTGACATCGAAGCATCTCAGGGACCAAAACCATTAACGTACTTTCACGTATGAAAATCTTACTTGGGGAGGGGGCAGGAGCAAAGCGCCCCCTCCCAGTCAGCGCCACCACACCGTATGTTGAAAATCTGAAGCCATCGTTCTACAAAGTCAACCAAACTTGGATTGAAAAATCTAGAAAAATGTACAAACTGAAAACCAGTTTTGGTCTGCATAGCATCAGTAACAACGCTTGAGTCAGCTTTGTGTCAAGCCGCCATTTTGATTCAACAAAGCACAGGCATTGAAAAAGGCTGAAATTCAGAACTCTAAACTATGGCACCCAACATCCAGGAGCTTGCTATCCGGATCTTGGAGCCTTGTGCTGTTTTCGATCTATTCACACATCGGTCCACTACTGACATCATCTTATAAACCAACGTTATGTAAATAGTTTTTTAATAAAATGTTTTACCCTGTTTCTTTGCTGGTGTGTTGTCTATATTTTTAATATTTGCATAGGGTTTGTCATTATTTTGTGCGGGATGGGTGATGGAGCCGAGCTGTCTTGCAGCCCTCATGGTGTGGAGCTCAGTTCATGTCACTATTTTCGTATTTCTCAAGAAGGGTTGTTCCTAATATTTCTATTTTAGCGAGGTCAAAAAGAGATCCAATTAGTGGCCTACTGATTTTGCTCGATTACTTTTATTTTTTTACACGATTTTTCACTATCTGCAAAGAATAAACAGAGTATTGCGACTTTGTGCTTGTTTGTAAATAGAGAATGATCCAAAGAGAACCAATTCTAAAACAGTAAATGCTTGGACAACAATCAATCAAATGGAGAGACAAGGAGGCACGACGGATTACAACGGGGGTAAAGGCCTGCGTTAACTACCCTTCAGTATCTGCAAAGAGAGAGTACTACTAAGGCAAAAGAGGGGAGGGGGGGGGGCAGCGTTCAAAGCACATCAGCGTGCATAAATACGAAAATGTTTTTATCTATCACGTACTTGACATTTTAAAGCTTTTCATATTTGCTATTAAAAAACCAATGAAATTCACAGAAAAAACCATAGGTTATAGTGGATATATAGTTAGGAATTTGCATTTACAAAACCTTGAAAATTCAATGAAAAAACCATAGGTTATAGGCCATATATAGTTAGGAATTAGCATTTACAAAACCTTATTTTACTCGCATAAAACCATTGAAATTCCATATATAGTTAGCTAACTATAAGCGCTAACTATATATCGCGCACACGCAATCCACTGCTGATGATGTCACATATTACATCATTCATGACATGGTCAGTGACATCACTGATGACATCACTGATGACATCTCAAATGACATCACTGATGACAACTCAAATGATATCAATGATGACATCTCAAATGACATCACTGATGACAACTCAAATGACATCACTGATGACATCTCATTTGTCATCACTGATCACATCACTCATGTGATAATACAATGAACCTCTTCAGACTCTAATATAACCTTACATACACTCAGTATAAACAGACACTCACAGACTGTCACTCATTCATGGAGTTACTCACACACCTAGTCAGTCATGCAAAGAATCAATCACACCTCCATTTCCTCAACTATACAGTTATACACATCTTACTTATTCAAACATATAATAACACATATTTACTCTCTTATATAATCCCTGATACAAGCTCACAGTGATCGATACAGCCACTCACACATTCACTGGCTCTTATGTTCAGTTATTTATATATCTCAACTCTCACATGTATTGTGTTTTACATACGTACTTACTTGCACATGTAGCAATGAGAAATCCATTCACTCACCAACACACCCATGCACAGTCAACCGCCCATATAGCTGTTTCCACATGCACTCTTGAACTCATACTCCTAGTAAATCAACTGCTTACACATCTATGCACAGAGTCACGCACCTCCCAGCCACCCACACACACACTCAGCCTCTCATTCAAATATTTGGGCAACCAATCAATAACCCATATGGCCACTCTTATAGCTACTGATCAACACATGCAGCAGCTTACACAACATCAAACATACTGATGCACGAATTAAGACAGTTTAGTCACTAACCCATGTACTCAGTGAGACACATTTAATCACTCACTCATACAGTCAGTCATGCACCTACTAAATTCTTCATTCAGACACTTATACATCCACTCATTCTTCAATATGTGAAACATATTTAAACTTTACAGACACATACAATCACTGGATGTTGTGATCAGTGATGTCATCAGTGATGTCAATGACCATGTCATGAATGATGTAATATGTGACATCATCAGCAGTGGATTGCGTGTGCGCGATATATAGTTAGCGCTTATAGTTAGCTAACTATATATGGAATTTCAATGGTTTTATGCGAGTAAAATAAGGTTTTGTAAATGCTAATTCCTAACTATATATGGCCTATAACCTATGGTTATTTCATTGAATATATATATATATATATATATATATATATATATATATATATATATATATATATATATATATATATATATATATATATATATATTGGGAGATGGCATTTGGATCTGTGAGAAGTATTCAGATATGCATTCTGCAAAGTTATGCGAGGATTTAGGTTGTCTTTAAATTAAGAATGTTAGAGAGCATGAGGGATGTTGAAGAAGGCCTTCCAAACAATCAAACCTTGCCCTCCCTTTTGGAAGGGCCTCATGTGATGCAGCAAAAATAAATCTGATATTGCTGTACAAATGCTCCTATATGTTCATTGCCCTTACCATATTACCACTGTGCTTGCTAAGTTGTAGTTCTAGCTGAAACTCAGTGCTTTCTTAATCAACCTCAGAATTGCCGCAGTCTTATCCTTTGGTCAGTTATCTAGTGAATTACTCATTTGGATGTGGATGACATGAGACAGAATATTGAAATGATTTACCTACATTGATATCCTCTTCAGTTTGTGGACGGACCAAGCTCAAATTATGTGTCCGAATGGAAAAAAGATGTTCGGCTAACTTCAATTCATATTGTACCGTATCTACTTCTACTATGCAACCCTCAACCAAGACCACCACTTCATTCATACTGGTCTATGCCAAAGAGCAGCTTATATGTCCAATAAATCCCTTCTCTAAGCCACACTAGATGATGTATCAGGCTGTCTTTCTCATCTCCTTTTTTAACATCAGTCCTAGTGGTAACACAAATGACAGGCTGCCCGAAACATTGTATGGCCAGAGGCACTTGTTCTTTACCTACATTCTTCAACAATTCCATACCCAGACTGTGCCACACAATCACTTGGCCTTTTGCATCCTTGAAACAATGTGATGCATGATTCAGGGCACCATTCACAATAAACTTTGGACCCAGGGCCTCCATGCAAGCTTTGAGTCCTGTTTCCCCAGCCCTATTTTGTTCTCAACCATATTTTGGCCTTACCTCTGTAAATCCATCTGCTTCCCATGCTTCACCCAAATTTCTTAGTTGGAACCCTGGATTTTTGGACTGTGGTGAGTGGAGCCTGTAACACCGGCTCCAACACGATGTGCTCCTTTAGCCCCTGATTGAGACCCATAAAATGTAGCCTCTCCTGCTTTTGTTTAGAGATATAATGTATAGTCGTCCTCTAGAACCTCACTTTAATCTACATCTGTTTCATAATTTCTGACTTTTGTGGATGCCGATTAAGGTTAGTACCTTGAACTCTTTGCAAACACACCAAATAACTTTTAGCTAGTAGCCTGAGAAGTGAATTGCTGTGCTGAGGGACATTCTGAAGAACGAATGCTTCATACAATTCCTCTGGTCTTGGTATGTACTTGAGAAACGGCAAGGGATGGGAACACAGAAGGCAGCGTAGGAAATGCTACATGGGGCTGGGTACATTTCCACACAACGGCAGACAAGATAGACATCTGAAACACTGATGCCTAAAATGTTAGGATTTTTCTTTGTATCCGCTTTGCATTAATTGCCTGTGCTGATCGTCTGAAATTATTGCCATACTTGCCTATATGTGTAGATACATGATAGGAAGGAATACAAAAAGAACCACGAATTCCACATTGTTGTGATTCTTGATACCCCTAAGTCAAAGTCATGATAGGGGGGGTTAACATGACAAGACCTGCAGAGGTGTCTGGCAGGTCTGTGCAGTCTTCAGGCTGACCCTCGCCGTCTATGCCGTAACCCACAGATGGATCAGCAAGACTCCCATCTGTAGCCTCCTCTCTGGAGATCCGCAGGCTATCCAGTAAAGAGATCTACCAAGAGAACAGGGTCTTGGATCACATCAAGCTGGTTATAAACCTCCTGACCATCCTATGATCACTCAATGGCGGAACTCAGTTTTACAGATTAACATGAGAGAAAGAAAATTTATCGACTTCCCAACTTCCTCTTAATTTGTTTTCCACAGCCCTCCAAATGCATGAAGTATCAGCATTACTCTCAGCCATAGCTCTGCTTCATTGCTTACACTCTCAGTCAAATTGATTTATTCATCTACCTTCATGTCATTTCTCACCTTCACATATATAAATTATGAAAAAATGAAAAATATAAAGTAACAATGAAATAATACCAAGATAAACTGAGCAAAACACATTTCAATTGACTGGTAGTATTTTCATTTGAAATAAATTTGAGATTTCATAGTTTCCTACAGACTTTGAACAGCTTGCACATTTGCCACAGAATTGTGAGATTTTGGAAATTACCTGCTTATTATCTATTTGTGTCTGAGTTTCCAGGCTATGAGAAAGTGAGCAGAGGAACCAAGAACCGTCGGATGCATCACTGAGGTAAAGGAGGCAAAGCCAGCAATGGGAGCTAATAACAGGCTGGCAACACTACAGACACAGACTGGGGCACTCATTTATTTTAACAGCAACACATCTGAGTAACAAGCTGGGTGCCTTCATTGCGCCTCCACTGCACCTCCATAGTGAGTTTTTACAGGGAAGTCACCTGGTACAAATCACCCAATTACCTGGTGACTGGATCAGTACAGCCAGAACATGAATGCGGTTAGGTTTACAAGCATGCGGGGGGGCTAAAGAAAGGTATGTGAGGGTGCATATTGTTAGAAACAGGGTTTCCGGTGGGCTAGGGTATGCACCTAGGCCAGGCGGAACCCACCATTCTAGTCAGGGCAGGTAAGTTACACACAAAAGATAACCTGTGCTCACCCTCTGGTAGCTTGGCACTGAGCAGGTAGGCTTATCATCAGGGGCAATATGTAAAGCGTTTGTTCACCACACTCACACAGCAACACAATGAATACACCAAACAAATACACTCCATACAGAGGTGTATAAAAATATGCTTTCTATATTTTACGTATCACAAGACCAAAACAATATGAATCATACATACTTGGCACATTATGCAATTGTCAGTTTCTGTTATCATGAACAAGGCAAGACTAAAAACGACATGAAACATATCAGTAGTATATTTTAAAATGTCAAATTAGATGCAGAGAATACCCTTTGCATAGATATTATTTTAAATGCATGTTTACAGTTTTTTTTTTGGCAGAGTTTTATATAGCGTGAACTTGACCCGAATCCAAATCGGGTATCAGAGAGCTTTACATAGCACCAGTTACGTTACATGAGCACACACTTTCATGTTTTTTTGTTTGTTAGGTACGGGGTGATTAAGTGATTTGCGCAGAATCACAGGATGTTTTAGCATCATTACCGAGACTTGAACCAAGTTCCCCAGGTCTGAGGACCAGCGCCCTAGCCGTTAGGCCAACTCCTCTCCCCTTACTTACTCCAGTAAACCACTGTGCTAAGCAGCAATTTCTTTCCATGGGTCGCAAGAAAACCAGAACACCTCCCAAATGATGAGTGGGGAGGCAGTGTCCCCAGGACAGTGTTTGAAGATATTGAGTGCTCCGCTCTTTCTGCCGCATCGCATAGCATTTGGCCTCAAACGCAAAGCTCGTGGTGAAGGCGGACTGATGAGGTAAAGTGTGCCTCTCCGGCACTAGAATGGGGAAATCTAGATATTTTCCCTGGGGGGCCACAGCAGTTTGGCAATCACTGTAAAGTGTACAGGCGTGCTGAATCAGCATTGGGTGAAGCTGTGGTGGTCTACCCCTCCGAGGGTGTTGAGCCTGGCTCCGCAGAGAGGCGTGCAGGGTCAAATTAATGACCTCAAACCCATTACTTTGTTGGAAATTTGATTTTGATCATCAGAACCCCCTAAATAACCAAGTTTTTAGTAAAAAAGATTTGAAGGGAAGTTACCTTGAACTCGCAGAAAAGCACAGAGATAGAGTTGACATTTTAAAAGGAAGTGTTGTCTCCTATCAAGATCAGGTGACTGTGTCTGGTTTACCTGTATACTTAACATTGGTAAAAAATATACAGCACAGATTTTTCTTAACAAGGTTAAGGTTTGATACATTACATTTTTTAGTAGCATTTCCAAAGATGAAACAGTGGAATAACAACCTACCTAAATGCCCATGTGATGTAAGATCTGCACAAGCAACTATGCACTTTATCCTTTTTTGTAAATTTTATATGGATATACGGAAAGTGTTTTAAAAACCTTTGTTCTTATCAAATAGACTTTTTAATCATAACCATGCTTATAGCTTTATTTGTAATCTGGGAAATGTAAAAATTATTAACTCTGTCATTAGATACATTCAATGCGCAATTAGAAAAAGAGAAGATTATTCCCATCTGGAAGCATTATTATATGAGAATGAAAACAACATAATCTAGGCTTGATCAATACATAAAAACAATTAGTCAAAGTTTTCAAATAATTTTTATATATTGTTTTTTATAGAAATTTGATTTCTATGATAGAATTTTTCAAATGAAAATTTTACTATTTCCTATATTTCATGAATTGTGATCTTTTATGTGAATTGTCGCTGTATGAATATTGTGCTTTTATGGTGATTTTTACATGCACCAAATAAAGCTGATTTGATTTGACCTCTCCGGGTGAGTAGTAGGCGGGACAAGATGTTGCTTAGACAACGCTTCCCTGTGGTCTGCTGTAAGGTGATTGGTCAGGTTCCCGACACTCCGTACTCAGCCATGGTTGATCAGGAGATTCTCCACTAGACACTAGCCCTCTGACTAGTACTATGGCAGTCTCAACATGACACTGGGGAGAGGCAAGGGGAACACTTGTCCTCCAATAACTCACCATTCAAGCTGAGGAACAAGCAATTCTAAAATGCGATCGGACACGGACTATTGTAGTTAGGCAACCGGACTCATGAGTCCCACCGCTGGGTTTAAGTTGCTTAATGGAATCTTGTTAGCTCCCTGAGATCCCAGAAGAAGGGAGTGGGCAGCCAACAAGTCCCAGGGAAGCACTGGGGCAACAATGAAGGTGGCGGGCAGCAGGCCAGCACATTCAAAATAGTTGCAAAGTGGCAGTCCCTCCTTCAGCCCAGCAATCCGCAAGCAGCAGACCAACACAGCAAAAGCAGTAAATTGGGATGGCAGTTTCTCTTGGCAGTGCAATAGTCTTCTGGCAATGTGCAGATTGCAGAGCCAGCAGGGTCTAGTTTCAAGTCCCACACAGTGTCTAAAAACATGTGGTCAAAGCCCATCTACTTATACTCAAAAATGTCTTTAATGAAGGGGTGACTTCAAAGGAATCCCTAGAGGTGTGCAACAATCCCTTTCAGAACAACTCTAGCTCCAAATGACCAGTAACGGGTAAATCAGCTCTTTGCGTGAGCCAACATATACACATGTAAAGTATGAAGCACCACCCGTCACATCCAGCCCTACCTGTGTTGCAGCTATCTAGAATGTATGCACAAAGTGTAGCTGTCACTCAGCCCAGACATGTATTGGAGTCAGGTTGCAAAGCACAAAGAATCATAAGTAAAGAGAAATGGCCACTTTCTAAAAGTATTGGAGACACAATGGCTCACGAAGACAGTGAGTCCTTTATACGTTCTTTTTGGAATTCTATATTTTGTGGAATTAAATTTAGAGCCCAATAGCGACAATTTAGTTAGAAAGGCAAGAATGGCACAGGATAACAAAGAAGGATTGTGATGCAATTGTTTTATTCATTACAGCATTGCAGCATATTAACTCTTTTTTTTCTTTTTCTGATAAGTTAAAATGATCCAGTGCTCACAAAAAAAGGTGATATAAAAGTGCTCGTGAGTGAAAAACATTAAAACATGCATCTTTTAACAAAACAAAATGCTAAGCTCCTTTTGCTAATTTTATATAATGAAAAAAGGAGTTGGGTAGGTCGATGGCATTTTGATCTCATTCAGCTGAGATCATCATCAGGACAGGTGAGTGAGCACTTAGTATCTCTAGAGATAAGAGAGAGAAATAGAGGTGCAGACAAAGGGACCCCGAGTTGCCTGCTCCATACTTTATAATTAGTCCCTTTGTCAGGTGGAAGGGAAAGTCAATGTCTGTCACACATTTGGTGTGTGCATTGGAATCCTTTACTTGTAAGAAAGGGGGACATAAGAACCCCTGGAACGTGAGGGATGAAAAATGAAGTAGGTCTGAGGCGACGGGCTAGGTTAGTGGATAAGGGAACAGAGACTTAAAGTGAAGACAAGCACCGGCAATGTGTTACTTACTCAAAGACAGTAGTGCACCTGTCAACAGAACTCCTATTAGTTAAAAAACAGTATGAATTAAAGGCATGGCATGCTGTCGGGCGGCATACTCAAGGATAACATTAAGAACACTTCCATTATGCTCAGCGCGATATTCGATGATTCTGGTAATTGAGTGGAACCAATCTCATTTTTCTGGAACAGGGGCTCGAGGGGATTTTATCGTATATGACGAGAAAGTGAGGAATTAGGAACTATTACGGAGGGGTACAATATGGCTACATGTACCTAGAAGGCCTAGTTCACTTACATAGTAAGCTGTATTAGATAGGGAGCCATCGTGCAATGCAGTTCCAGTTGTCGGTTGAGACAATACTCCGATATCAAACGAAAGTAGTTCAGTAGTGTTGGGCGTTAAGTACAGACTATGCGCAGTGAGTCGCAAGTCTTGAATGATGATTCTAGGCGATCGAATTTCATTACTTATGCCAGACAGTTGCTCCGGCAGCTTGGAATGAATCAGTTCAGAGGGCGTGAGTGCGGATGGGGTTATTTAACCCAGAAGTGAAGGTACGCATGCATCGCTAGGTTCACACTAGAGCGCTGACCATCATAGAGTTGGAGCATGTGCCGGAGAAGGCCAAATCTATACCACATTATTCAGAAAACCACATAAAAGAACACACTACTTTGAATATTCTAGATCTCATCCTAAAGCTTTGTGAGATGGACTCCCCCATGGCCAATTCCAACAGATCCGTCGCAATTGCAAACTCAAGGAAGATTTCTTTAGAGAAACTGAATCGCTCACTAAGAAGATTCTCAACAGAGGATTCACAAAGCGATTGGTCAAACAATCACTCAAAAGGGCCTGGTGTTGCCATAGGGACGTACTTATAGAACCCAAACAAAAAACACCACTATCCAGAATCACTAGTGTGACTACTTTCTGCACCATCAGCAACAAATTGACTAAAAGTATTTAAAAACACTGTAATGTGTTTGCTGCTTCAGTTATGTCACCCAAGCGACCCATTTTTTCCTTTTAAAGAGGAAGCAATATCAGCGGCCATCTAGTGAGAGCACATTAACCCAAACATATTGACAACACTATTCACTCAGCTTTAAGACTCCCCCCAGTGTTGGGGCACTTCAAATGTGGGAATTGTAACTCCATATCTAACACAAACAATTTGAATATGGCAACATGAAGCAGAGCCTTGCCATTTTTTCAAATTGCAGTTCCAGTAATGTAATTTACTGTTTACGTTGCCCTTGGGAATTAATCTACGTAGGGCAAGCAACGCAAAAAGTAAAGTCTAGAATCTTGCAACTCTGTAAGGTTCTTACAGCACCAGTAGAGGAACATTTTGTGGCAAAGGCCACTCAGAGAACGACTTAACTAGGCAGATTATTGGCATTCTGAAACCCCTACCAAATGTCACTGAACAGATTGGAATGGGATGGATTTTTAAATGTCAGTCAATCAGCAAAGGACTAAATATACAAGAAGAATGGAATGTAATTCTATAAATCCAGTATACCTAATCATGCTTGCTGTACATTGCATATGATTTCTCTATCTAAGATTGTCCACCACACTAGATCCATATGTATTTGTAACCATGTCTACATATGGAGCATGGGCAACATTGTCAGTAACCCCTGTAAACTACAATTCTCAAGTGTACATGTATGTTATTACATTTGTTCATTGCCTGAATCAATAATGTATAACTGTTTTCTATTCCCCTCGTCTGAGGGCTCCCACACTTTTTTCCTTTTTCATGACTTACGACCAACAGTGGTCTTTTAACCTTAATCTTTTGTAGGAAGTACAAGCAAGCAAGTACTCCACTCCGCTTTTACAGTGCATGCTCCAAGGTTGACGCTAGCAGCGCTTTAATTTGCAACATGTGTGCCAATATTCTGTTCATTACTGGATATAGTCAATTATAACCATTTCACTTCACCTTTTAAATTCAGCTCCTTAATTCATTGTCTCAGACTAACAAGGGCTGTCATATTAACCCACTATAGGAATTATAAGCGAGCACATACTCTGCAATGTAATTCTACAAAATATAGTAGTTCCAAAAAGAACGTACAGGACTCACTGTCCTCGGTAAACCATTGTTTCTCGAATACTCTTCATTACCCCAGGTTCTTCAAAATTGTGGGGTCTCCCTTGTTCTAAATATATATATTTTCTAAAAGTGGCTTTCTAAAATAGTAATGTAAATTCCAACTACACCAGCAAGTAGGATTTATTCACACCATTCTAAACATACCAAACATGCCAACGCTACTGTTTTCTGATCAGGAATTCCCATTCCAAGGGAATTTCAATACTAGCCTATGAGAGGAGCAGGCCTCACAGCAGTGAAAAACGAAATAGGCTATTTGTCACAACCAGGACATGTCCCATATAAAGGTACATGTTCTACCTTTTACTTACACAGCAGCCTACCGATGGGGCTACCTAGGGCCTACCATGGGGGACACCTAGGTGTAGTAAAAGGGAGGTTTAAGGCTTGGCTAGTAGTTTAAATGCCAAGCTGAAGTGGCAGTAAACTGCACACACTCTGCGGGGGGACGCCTCAGACAGGTTTGAAAGGCTACTTCTGTAGGTGGCACAAGCAGTGCTGCAGGCCCACTAGTAGCATTTAATTTACAGATCCTGGGCATATGGGATACCAGTTTAGAAGGGACATAAAAGTAAATAAAATATGCCAAACAGGGGTAAACCAATCCGACCATGTTCAGAGGGGAGAGCACATGCACTTTATCACTGATTAGCAGTGGTAAAGTGCCCAGCGTCCTAAAGCCAACAAAAAGGTCACATAAACAGGCAAATATTTGTGAATAACCCTTCAAAAAGGTCCGGGTCCAAACCAGATGCTCTGAAACACACAGGCTACTGAGAGATGTGTGTAGAAGAGGATATGTGAGAAAGAATGAGTTCAGGGCATCAGTACTCATAAAGGCTAGCCAAGGGAGACACATGTAAATGTAGTTGTATAGCGACCAAATCGACCCCCAAAGGGGTATCTCAGGCGCTTGTATGTATGGAACCCTTCCTGGCTTTTCCCTGTGAAGTGCCCACTCTTGGGCACCCCCAAGGTAAAGCCAGGCATCCTAGCGTTGTTGGGGCCGCTGTGGAGCATGGGTCCCCCTCTGCCCAGAGTTGCAGAGGGGGACCCATGATTAGAATAGGCACCGAGGCGAGAATGATCAGGTCCGTGGAAATTGAGCCCAAGACCCGCCGAGGCGGGAATTGAACGCTGGTCCCTCTGCATCAGGGTCTGCCGCTCTAACAATTGATCAAAAGGAGTGGTGTTCGCATAAACTATGCGGGTACATCCCAGGGGGGCACTACGGGTTGGTCAAAAAAATAATGATTCCAATGTGTAGAGATTGATTATTTATTTTCATTTGAAGTGCTTATTAATCTCTCATGATATTGTTTTCATATCAAAGAAATTTCTCACTTGTACAATCCAATTTAGACAAACCGCTCCGATGCATTTCGGGCATGTCGCCCTTTTTCAAGGAGCGCTGAAAGAAGAAGAAATCGGTGTAAGACGGTATACAGTGAGGATGCATGTAATTAGTGATGGGTTGTAAATTAAGTGACTAAGGGAGTGACCGTTCGAAAGCAAGGGTACCGGTGTGCGGTGATTTCAAGACACGTGAATGTTAACGTTCGTGGATGGCAGAATTTATACGGAACAACCGGTAGCACGGGTACAGAGGGTGGGTAGAGGAGTGTGACTAGGTAGGATTTCAGGACATATATAAAAGTGCTCGGAAATTATCTAAAGGCACTCGAGGGGTGAATAGTTAAAACATGCAGCTAAAATAGCGTGCAGTGCAGTGAAGTTTTTACCGATGGTCGAGGGCAGAGCAGCCAGAGCGGTTGTTAGTACTTACTTTGTGCGTGAAAACGTCATGCGTCTCTGTTACGGTGGCTCAAAAGGTGGCGTGGTCAGTGGGTTCGGTTAGTGGTAGTAGATAAAGGGTGAAAGTAAACATAGAAAATGGATCGGAACGCAAAAATGTGGCGGCCATCTTAAGAAAGGAAAAGTGACATGAAGAATAAAAGCAATGTGAAGTTAAAAACTTGGAACAATGCGAGATATCAACTCGCATATGGACATACTGTATTTACAAATAGCAACTATATTCGATTCAATTATTACGTCCATGTGGTCTAAAGGTCTGAAGGCGGTAAATCCATTCAAGTTCTCTTTTAAGAAGAAATTTTCGATTGTCAATTCCCTCTTTTTTGTGATAGTTTCCAACACTATGAATTGAAGTTGGGCTATGGTGTGGTGAGATTCAATGAAGTGTACAGCTACACTGGATTTCTCATTTTTAGTACGAATGTTGGATTTGTGTTCGTTTATACGTGTCTTCACTTTTCTTTCAGTTTTGCCTACGTATATTTGGCCGCAAGGGCATGTTATGGCATAGATTAAGTTCATTGAATCGCAGGTGGCATTGACTTGGAGTTTGATGGAATGGCCTTTCATGGGGTGTGGTATGGAATTGCCTTTAATGACACAGTTGCAGTTGCTGCAGTTTTTGCATGGTAGCGTTCCTTTGTGTACTGTGTAGGTGGTGGGTTTCTTGGAAAGGATTTTTTTCAAGTTATTTTTGCGGGTGTAAGCAAATATGGTGGATCTTGAAAACGGTCCCTAAAATCGTGTTCCAGTTGTAGGATTGGCCAATGTTTAAGGATGATCTTTTTGAAGGTGGTGCTGGAGGTGGAATATTTAGATACTAGTACCATGCGTTGGTCAGTGGTTTTAAGTTTTTTGGAAAGGCTTTCTTGTCTGCTGATTGCTGCAACTCAAGAATAGGCTTCATTGAGAATGGTTTGTGGGTAGTCTCTATCCGAGAATCTGTCTTGCATCTCCTTCACATGTCACATGTATTTTTGTCAGAGACAATGCGTTTGACGCGTAGCATCTGGGAAAAAGGTAAATGTCTTTTGAGGGATCCTTGGTGAAAACTCGTATAGTGCAACAAATTGTTGCGATCGTCGTTTTTTTTTCGATGTAGATCAGTGGTGATCTGTTTGTTTGAAATTTTAACAATGACGTCCAGAAATGAGATTTCATTGTCGCTTATTTGCCAGGTTAGTTGGATACGTTCGTCTTTAGTGTTGAGTTCACTAAAAGCGTTGTTGAGTGACTCTTTGATATCTGTCCACATGAAGAAGAGGTCACCGATGTATCGAACATACATTTTGATTTTCTCGTTAAAGTTGGTGTTTCCATAAATGTGTAATTGTTCAAAGTTTTGCATATATATATTGGCGTATGTGGGAGCCTCTAATTTCCCATTGCCATTCCCGATAACTGTAAGTACCATTTATTTTCATGCTGGAAGTAACTGTGGTATAAAGTGTATACCATAAGTTCCATTAGGAAAGTTTGCATGGGTGTGTCAATGTCGCTGTGTAGTATAGCCTGTTCAATTGCTTCAATTCCCCCTTGGTGGGGTATGGAGGTATATAGTGCACTAACGTCAGCTGTGCACAGTGTAATAGATTCGTGTGTACTGATGTTTATTTGCGCCAGTTTTATTAGAAATTCAGTTGTGTCCTTGATATAGCTTCTCGTGTTGGTGACTAATGGTTGCAGGTATCTGTCAATAAATTTACCGACAGGCTCATGTACGGATCCTTTGGTGGAGACAATTGGTCTGAATGGCGGATCCAATAAGTTTTTATGGATCTTAGGTGACATATGTATGACAGGGCTCTTGGGGTGGTTGCATAACAAGTCGTTTTTTGTGCGATCTTCAATGGTGCCAAGTTCATGAGCTTTAGTTACCAAGTTTAATAGAATGGTTTGAAATTCCCGAGTAGGGTTATGATCAAGTTGTGCGTAAGTATTTTCATCCTGAATATGTTCATGTAGACGTTGAGTGTACATGCTGGTATTTAAGATCACTAGAGCACCGCCCTTGTCAGCTTTCACACATTTTATTTGTACATTGTTAACCAAGTTTTTGAAAGTGTCTCTGTCTTTCTGTGTGAGATTGGTGTGTTTAGATGTTTTTTTAAAATTTAATTTGGATAGTTCCTGGTGAACCAAATTTTCAAAGAGGTCAATGCATTTGTGACTGTTGGGAGCTTGATATGTACTGGGTGGACGTAGACCTTTTAATTGATCTAGCTTTATATTGGTATCGGTCATAAGAATATTTTCAAAGAAATGTCGCAATCTAAGTTTACGAGTTAACTTGAAAGTAGATACTTCAAGTTCAAGTAGGTTCGTGTGGCTTGTTGGGATGAAGGATGTACCTTTTTCTAAAAGGTTCATTTGATGCTTGGTAAGGTTTGTATCTGAGATATTGATGACTAAATGGGTTTTTTCGTTTTGGGATCTTTTTTGTAACGGTACTCCTGGTCAAGGGTGGACTTTTTTCTATCTCCTTTCTTTTTGCTCCTCCTGGGTCTTCTGTGGCTTCTGGGCCTGACGCTAAAAAATGAACCTGGGATAATGATTGAAGGTTGGTGGTTGATGAACTTGCTTGATTGTTAGTAGAAGTCTCTCTGGTGTCGGTAGTTGAAGTAGTTTTTTGTACTGGGCGGAATGTGGAATCACTACCAGAGGATGAAGTGTCTGTTTGGGTGTTTGGAGGTCGATTTCGGCGTCGTTGGGCATATACCTCAGCCAGGTATATACTTCGTCTAACTTATAGTCTAAGGTGTCTCTTCTAACTTTCCTTACTTTGCGGTCGTTGATTTCTTTAGAGTGGTTGTCTAATATGAGTTTGATGTCTTCCAAAGTGGTAGTAAGTTCTTCCTGGGTAAGTAAATTTTTTAATTCGGAGTCAGTTTCAGAAATTTCCTTTTCCAGGTCTTTAAGGATGTTTGAGAGTTCTTCCACTATAAGTAAAATTAAATCGAGGCTACATTTGTTTAAGATACCCTCCCATTTTTCTCTGAATGTTTTAGAGTTTTTACACAGTGAGGGCTTGAGGGAGATTCTTAGTCCTCGTGGGATTATGTGGGCTCTGTGATACTTGAGTAATGTGCTTGCGTGGAGCTTCTGGTTAATGTGCCTTTTTGAAAGGTATAGTAGTTGTTTCAGGCATTGTTCCTTCGTGCGGGAGGCTGTGGTGGGGTTAATATCTTCTTCAATCAGTGAGTAGATACGTCTACATTCATCGTCATTGTAGGCAAGCGTATGAGCTTTTGCATCAGTGGATTTGCTGATTTCATCAAACTGCATGATTTTTGGCGTGCTCCCCTCAGTGGTGGCGGATGAGAAAACTGACAATGAAAGGATAGAGGGTGCACAGCAATGAGTAAGTAGAAGTTCAACAATGTTAATCGTTTAGGGTGCACTCCTTGGACGCGTTTCCGTCCAAACGCTTGAATAATGATCAAAAGGAGTGGTGGTCGCATAAACTATGCGGGTACATCCCAGGGAGGCACTCCGGGTTGGTTAAAAAAATAATGATTCCAATGTGTCGAGATTGATTATTTATTTTTATTTGAAGTACTTTTTTGTCTCTCATGATATTGTTTTCATATCAAAGAAATTTCAACTTGTACAATCCAATTTAGACAAACAGCTCCGATGCATTTCGGGCATGTCGCCCTTTTTCAAGGAGCGCTGAAAGAAGAAGAAATCGGTGTAAGACGGTATACAGTGAGGATGCGTGCAATTAGTGATGGGTTGTAAATTAAGTGACTAAGGGAGTGACCGTTCGAAAGCAAGGGTACCGGTGTGCGGTGATTTCAAGACACGTGAATGTTAACGTTCGTGGATGGCAGAATTTATACGGAACAACCGGTAACACGGGTACAAAGGGTGGGTAGAGGAGTTTGACTAGGTAGGATTTCAGGACATATATAAAAGTGCTCGGAATTTATCTAAAGGCACTCGAGAGGTGAATAGTTAAAACATGCAGCGAAAATAGCGTGCAGTGCAGTGAAGTTTTTACCGATGGTCGAGGGTAGAGCAGCCAGAGCGGTTGTTAGTACTTACTTTGTGCGTGAAAACGTCATGCGTCTCTGTTACGGTGGCTCAAAAGGTGGCGTGGTCAGTGGGTTCGGTTAGTGGTAGTAGATAAAGGGTGAAAGTAAACATACAAAATGGATCGGAACGCGAAAATGTGGCGGCCATCTTAAGAAAGGAAAAGTGACATGAAGAATAAAAGCAAAGTGAAGTTAAAACCCGGAACAATGCGAGATGTCAACTGTGATGGTATATGGACATACTGTTTTTACAAATAGCAACTATATTCGATTCCATCATTAAGTCCATGTGGTCTAAAGGTCTGAAGGCGGTAAATCCATTCAAGTTCTCTTTTAAGAAGACATTTTCGATTGTCAATTCCCTCTTTTTTGTGATAGTTTCCAACACTATGAATTGAAGTTGGGCTATGGTGTGGTGAGATTCATTGAAGTGTACAGCTACACTGGATTTCTCATTTTTAGTACGAATGTTGGATTTGTGTTCATTTACACGTGTCTACACTTTTCTTTCAGTTTTGCCTATGTATAGTTGGCCGCACAGGCATTTTATGGCATAGATTAAGTTCATTGAATCGCAGGTGGCATTGACTTGGAGTTTGATGGAATGGCCTTTCATGGGGTGTGGTATGGAAGTGCCTTTAATGACACAGTTGCAGTTGCTGCAGTTTTTGCATGGTAGCGTTCCTTTGTATACTGTGTGGGTGGTGGGTTTCTTGGAAAGGATTTCTTTCAAGTTATTGTTGCGGGTGTAAGCAAATATAGGTGGATCTTGAAAACGGTCGCTAAAATCGGGTTCCAGTTGTAGGATTGGCCAATGTTTAAGGATGATCTTTTTGAAGGTGGTGCTGGAGGTGGAATATTTAGATACTAGTACCATGCGTTGGACAGTGGTTTTAAGTTTTTTGGGAAGGCTTTCTTGTCTGCTGATAGCTGCAACTCGAGAATAGGCTTCATTGAGAATGGTTTGTGGGTAGCCTCTTTCCGAGAATCTGTCTTGCATCTCCTTCAGTCTGATGTCACATGTATTTTTGTCAGAGACAATGCGTTTGACGCGTAACATCTGGGAAAAAGTTAAATGTCTTTTGAGGGATCCTTGGTGAAAACTCGTATAGTGCAACAAATTGTTGCGATCGGTGGTTTTTCGATGTAGATCAATGGTGATCTGTTTGTTTGAAATTTTAACAATGACGTCCAGAAATGAGATTTCAGTGTCGCTTATTTGCCAGGTTAGTTGGATACGTTCGTCTTTAGTGTTGAGTTCACTAAGAGCGTTGTTGAGTGACTCTTTGGTATCTGTCCACATGAAGAAGAGGTCATCGATGTATCGAACATACATTTTGATTTTCTCGTTAAAGTTGGTGTTTCCATAAATGTGTAGTTGTTCAAAGTTTTGCATATATATATTGGCGTATGTGGGAGCCGCACAATTTCCCATTGCCACTCCCGATAACTGTAAGTACCATTTATTTTCATGCTGGAAGTAACTGTGGTATAAAGTGTATACCATAAGTTCCATTAGGAAAGTTTGCATGGGTGTGTCAATGTCGCTGTGTAGTAAAGCCTGTTCAATTGTTTCAATTCCCCCTTGGTGGGGTATGGAGGTATATAGTGCACTAACGTCAGCTGTGCACAGTGTAATAGATTCATGTGTACTGATGTTTATTTGCGCCAGTTTTATTAGAAATTCAGTTGTGTCCTTGATATAGCTTCTCGTGTTGGTGACTAAGGGTTGCAGGTATCTGTCAATAAATTTACCGACAGGCTCATGTAAGGATCCTTTGGTGGAGACAATTGGTCTGAATGGTGGATCCAATAAGTTTTTATGGATCTTAGGTGACATATGTATGACAGGGCTCTTGGGGTGGTTGCATAACAAGTAGTTTTTTGTGCGATCTTCAATGGTGCCAAGTTCATGAGCTTTAGTTACCAAGTTTAATAGAATGGCTTGAAATTCCCGAGTAGGGTTATGATCAAGTTGTGCGTAAGTATTTTCATCCTGAATATGTTCATGTAGTTGTTGAGTGTACATGCTGGTATTTAAGATCACTAGGGCACCGCCCTTGTCAGCTTTCACACATTTTATTTGTACATCGTTAGCCAAGTTTTTGAGAGTGTCTCTGTCTTTCTGTGTGAGATTGGTGTCACTGCACTGCACACTATTTTCGCTGCATGTTTTAACTATTCACCTCTCGAGTGCCTTTAGATAATTTCCGAGCACTTTTATATATGTCCTGAATTCCTACCTAGTCACACTCCTCTACCCACCCTCTGTACCCGTGTTACCGGTTGTTCCGTATAAATTCTGCCATCCACGACCGTTAACATTCACGTGTCTTGAAATCACCGCACACCGGTACCCTTGCTTTCGAACGGTCACTCCCTTAGTCACTTAATTTACAACCCATCAATAATTGCACGCATCCTCACTGTATACCGTCTTACACCGATTTCTTCTTCTTTCAGCGCTCCTTGAAAAAGGGCGACATGCCCGAAATGCATCGGAGCTGTTTGTCTAAATTGGATTGTACAAGTTGAAATTTCTTTGATATGAAAACAATATCATGAGAGATAAATAAGCACTTCAAATGAAAATAAATAATCAATCTCGACACATTGGAATCATTATTTTTTTAACCAACCCGGAGTGCCTCCCTGGGATGTACCCGCATAGTTTATGCAAACACCACTCCTTTTGATCATTATTCAAGCGTTTGGACGGAAACGCGTCCAAGGAGTGCACCCTAAACGATTAACGTCGTTGAACTTCTACTTACTCATTGCTGTGCACCCTCTATCCTTTCATTGTCAGCTCTAACAATTGAGCCACACGTCTCCACACCTCAGAGTTCAATTAGTTAACCATTAAGCAACATTGAAAATGGATAATGTGTCTGTACTTTAAAGCCCTATTCTCATTTTTGGCATCGATCTAACAAATATTAATATTATTTTTTTACCATTGTATCCGCAAGCTATGAATTCTTTTCCCACAGAAAATATTGCTGCATATTTTACATAGTTCTCCACAGGTTCTTTAGATGCCCACTCCCTACTATGCCCTTTTTCCCAAAATGCACGTCACCTGAATGGCTAAAGTGCATGGCTCTGGATTACATCCATTCATATGAATTTCATCCATTAAAACTCACATAAGTGATAGCAGACCAACACCTATGATTGTCCACTCTGCCTGTCTTCCTTCAAAGGTCGATACGACCTTATATCGGTGCCTAGAGGCAATTCAGTGTGAAGTGTGCATTATGCAAATTAACTTATTTGTGTTACTGTTTTCTTTTTGATTTCTTAAATACATATAGCTTATCCAATGCAACTTCTAAGTCCCTGTACTCAGTTTATCTAAGACGTGTCTGTTTTTTCGGCAGTCGGTGTCCCAGAAGTTCCTTTTGGCTACCTACCAGTTGAGCGCAGTCCGGCGAGACACGGCAGGTCTAGTGCGTGCGCGTCACATCTTTTTAACAACCTCCACAACTAGAAGTAGCTGGCAGTGGTCCTAGCAGCCTTGGCACACACAGAGGCGGTGCCCTCTCGCCCACTACTGATGGTGCCACAGGAGCATGCGTGGGCGAGGCAGCGTGGGTGAACCTGGCGCGACAATGCACCTGCTCTCGAGAACCCCTATTACTTGGCCATTAAACACTGTTCAGAAGTAATAAAAATAGACATTGAACAAGAAAAACACTTGATACAACTGCATGAGTATTAAAAGAGATTGAGGAAAACGCATGAACAGAGGAATTTTCAACACTGGTGGATTCCCACAGGTATCATTCCATTTCATCGTTTTTCATCTCATTTTTGCCTTGTAGAAATAACCAACCTTATGCGTATTGTTTCTGACGGCATCTTCAAGCGGCAGTCGATGAATTGCTATGCGTCATTCCCTCCACGCAGTAACGCAACCAAGCCCAGATATACGTTTTTTTGCGCCTTATAATTGAGGTGACGACTGAGACGCAGCACAGGGAGGTATGTGGTCGACGTCGAATTAGTTCTTTTTTAATGTGGGCATCAACACGCATGTTCATGATCCATTATGAAAACATGCTTGTTGCAGACATCAATGGTGTGGAACCAGAGCAATCATCCTTCACCAGTATAAGCAGGGCCGAGAGCTGTGGAGCAGCACAGACCAGCACACCATAACAAGAGGACACACACACACAGGCATTCAGGGCTGGACTGGGAACCCAAAGCAGCCCTTGTAATTTCGTTGGTCCATCCCCCTCCTCTACCCCCTCCCGGAGGGTGGGAGGGCAGGTGGTGGTGCAAGTGTGAAGCACTGCTGTCTTTATTATTGGGGGCCGATATTGCAGCTATGCTGCAAAATGGCCCCCAGAAACAAAAAAACGGCCCCCACTTCTGCAAAACTGGCCCTCACCCTTCCAGCCTCCTGGGAACACGCTAAATGCCAGCTATACCCAGCCCAGCCCACCAGTCATTCAACCCAAGTTGGGGAGTTCCTTCTAACATAGCCTCACAATGTCCTCGAAGTACAGGTGGAATACAATAACTATTGCTCTACAACCAACACTACAGTTACTTGCTGTCGCTCTGCACTGGAAGACCTGAACCATGCCTTATGACCCATACCACTCCTCAGCCTCCGGCCACATTTCCCAGACAAAACAGAGTAAACACTGTCTACTCTACCTTACTAACCACTGAAAGTAAACGGAGCTGCCACAAATTTATGGCCAATAGAGGACTCTAACATAGCACCCCCTGCAGGTCCTATATAGTCACATGTTCCGAGCACTGCCATAATGACAACGAGCATTTGCAATGCAATATGTCTCACATTCGTGCAAATTTGAGCTATAGGCATTGTAAATGACAATGCCTTTTATCTATTGTTGGAAAACGAGGCAGTATCTGTGAGGCCTGCACAAATAACATGTCACATTTGTCCTTCATTGTGAACAAAACACCCTATTGTAGGGCTTGACTATCAGAGGGTAGCATTGCAGAGCAGTTTAAGGCTTACTCCAGGGAGGTGGTGTAGGCTAGTAATCGCCATTTGCCAGTACGCAGAAATAACACTCAATAATTGATTGTCCAGTCTGTACTTTACTTTATAAAAGAAAGAGTACATTTATTAAACACACACAGTACTCAATACTATGCACCATATACAAATATACATAAGCTGGTGGAATAACCTTGTGACATTGCATAACATCCCCACCCTTCTCGCAGGGGGGGGGGGGGGTCTAAGGCCACCAATCCCATGTATGCACATCGTCTTGCCCCCTAATGCAGTGGGTTGACATAACCTGGAGCGAGGGCCATGCCCACTGGCCCCATCCCAGTGGCGACCCACCCAGTCACCTGAACAAGCATTAAAAATAGGTACACCTGCCCTGCAGACACATAACCCTGACTGAGCATCTCATACTGTCCATACAGTATACACCTCTACATCTTAGGGGTTAACAGTCTGGGTTGTCTTCACCTAAAGCAGCAGCAAGAATACATGTTAAGACATCACTTTGAAAGAGGTACTTATCATAGCTGATAACAGTTTCATTGCAATCCTAGCCCCTAAAATCACAGTTAGAATCACAGGGTTAAGCAGATACAGCCAGACATCCTAGCCGGAAGGTCCAGCAACCTAATCCCACTTTGCTTATGACTTCACCTTACACAGGTACTTCACATTGCACATGTGACTTTCAGTCCCACTAAAACTAAATAACATTGGTAAATGCACTTCTCATGCATTTGCACCTCTTCACCTCAAGGGGATGCCCTTCTCCAGACATCCCCAACACAGCCTTCACACATTGAGGCAATCCTTAATGCACCCCACCTGCTGTAAAACAAAAGTCCCAGCCCGCGTGAAGGTAGATTGCTGGCTGAGCCATTTTACGGCTATTTCTTTGGAGTCCCCCAGAGACTTGAGGGAGGGGACTTTCATCTTCGTGCTCGGGGAGACTGAGTTGCTCCTACAGCTCCCGCTGCAGCTTTGCTCACCCCTGGTAGTGACCCCATCCCACTGGGACCACCACAAGCAGGAAACGATCCGCTTTTCCTTGCAGGCCAGTCCGGGCCTGCAAGGCATTATGGGGCGATTCTCTCCAAACCCTGCATAACATAGTAGCAGCTCCCCTGCTGCTTAGGGAGAGCCACGCCACCATCGCTGGTGGTCCCATGCCACTCCAGGTCCTCGTGGGGGGCCAGGTCCCACCTGGGCCCCTCGCTGCCAGCTAAACCATGGAGCTTGGGGAGCCCACCCCCGGCTACTCCTTCATCTTGTCGGGGGCCTGGTCCAATCCTTGCCCCTCTCTTCTTCTAGGTGTTGGAGAGCCACCCTCTTGTGCGGCTGCGGGAGCCGGAGTGTTAATTTTGGTCTGCCTGATGTGGTGGGCAGACACAGAGGTGGCCTCTCTGTCAGAGGGTCTTTGGGGGAGTGCAACAGCACTCCCCCGCCTTCCGCTGCCCCGGTGGAGTTTGACTGCAGTCCCCCCTCTTCCGTCCACTCGGGCCCGGAGATGGAATCCCGGGACCCCTGGCACTCCTTCAAGGGGAGTGCAATGACGCTCCCCGACTTACGCTTTTGGCTTAGGGGCCCGGAGTTGGGATCTCAGGCCCCTGATACATCTTTGTGGGGAGTGCGAAGGTGCTCCCCTGCTTATCTTCTGGGTAACGAGGTCTGGATTGGGGTCCCGTGCCCCTGGAAAATCTTCACGGGGAGCGCGACGGTGCTCCCCGACTTCATTTCTCCCGCAAGGAGGGTGCGACGGCACTCCCCTCTCCCCAGTGACATCAGGGGCCAGGGTGGGCTCCTGGCACCCCATGTGGGCAGTTTCACGGGGAGCGCCACTACGCTCCCTGGCTTATCTAACAGGCGGGACCTAACCCACCCCGGGGGCACATCTTGGACAAGTGGCGGAGCCCCACGCGCTCCGTCCTCGGTCCTGGCTGATGTCAAAGGTTGCCTACCTTCTGGAGGGGGCGTATCTCGGCCCCCAGGCAACTGATTGGCTCCGTTCTGGCCTCTTTTTGCTCCTGGTGGCGCTCCTCAGCCAATGGGAGCACTTTCTTTCACCCTCTTGGTCTCCAGGAGGATGAATTCAGCAGGGAGAGGTCTTTACTGGATCCCTGCGCCAGCCTTTTGCCTGGCTCTCGTCCTGGCCCTTTCTTTTCCTTGCGCAGAGGCCCAGGATTCTGCTCACTGGTCCTGGTCTCCCCTTGTGGTGCAAGTCAGGGTCTTGGGCCAGTCTGGAGGTTCTTCCTTTCAGCTGCCCATGGTACCAGGATCCAACATCAGTTTTCCTTAGCAGACCACACCTCAGAGAGAGCACTTCTTCCTGTGCAAACTCTTTATAAAGAATTGGGAGGGGACTGACAGGAAGTTTATGTTTGCCCTATCAAACAGCGACACATCACTTGTCTGCCCCTGCTCCCTCCTTCCTGCAAGGCCTCTGGGTTAGTTGAAAATGCCATTGTCTAGGGTTCTCATGCCACATGGTCTCTGAACAGCCCCTTGCCCCCTGGCTGCCTTCTCTCCAGAGCTGCTTGGTACTAGGTGACAGCTGCTGATGGATTAACCTGTAGCTCCATCCATGCTCTCTTCTTGGAGAGGAGACCTTCACTCTTGGAATGCTTGTTGTGAAGGGCTAGACCTCTGATGCTAAAGCTTGGGGAGGAAGGTCATTAATCCAGCCTGGCAGGTTCAGCCCCAGCCAGGCTCTGGTTATGAGCTGACTCAGAGAAATATGACATTTCTGGATGACCCAAAAGCAGTACAGATATGATTTTGGACTCTGCAGAATACTTCTTCTCACCTAAGTTACAGTGTACTTTAGTGCCTGTCTGGAATGTGTAGGCCCTCGGAAAGTGAAACTATCCCATGTGGTCCTCCTCCTCATAGGGGAATAATGAAGCGGTCTTTCAGTAAAAACATTAAAGCACACTGACTTTCCCTTCCATGTTTCTTCCCATTGTATAAAGCCTATTCCATGTCACCACCCAGCTCTGCATAAGTCCTGCCATGCTATTCACTTTGTAGCTGTTCCTGGGCTGTGCACGCCAGGAATCTCTCCTGCACAACCCTTACACTTGTGCACCTGCATGTACATAGGTGTCTGCATGTAACCAACCCAGTGCCCCTTACTCCGGCTGCAGCGCAGCGGCCTAGTCTCACCAGGGGGCTTCCAGTAAAATCCACATGCAGTCTTTTTCATCATGAGTTTACTGTGGGTGAGTCCCAACTTATGAGGCTCTCCCACAGTAAAAACTCAACAATTAGGTGTTCAAAAAGCGAAAAATCCGTGCGGCTCAGATGATCAGAACCACCTGCTAACATTTATGATTTGGGTTTTAAAACATAAAAAAGGCATTGCTATTTGGGATACTAATAGCTTAAACTCTTGCACATGCAAGACCTTTTGCATTGCAATAAAGGGCCTCCTTGACCCCTTGTTAGATTTTAAATATCAGAGGAAGAGACCAGCCTGAGATGTCTTCTGGTGCAGGGTTGGCTGTGCTTTATGGCAGGCATGGTGGGAGGGATGGTCTCAGCTGCAGCTCTGGCCTTGTACAGTGCCCCTGCTATTACTAGTGAGCGAGAGGCACTGAGGGGGTGGTGTTGGTGGTGTATTGATGGTGGTGTATTGGTGGTGGCCTTGATGGTGGTGGTATTGGTGGTGGTATTGGTTGTGGTGGTAGTATTGGTGGTGGTATTGGTGGCGTTATTGGTATTGGTGGCGTTATTGGTATTGGTGGCGGTATTGGTATTGGTGGTGTTAATATTGGTGGTGGTGGTGGTGGTGGTATTGGTGGTAGCGGAGGTATTGGTGGTGTGGGTATTGGTGGTGGTGGTGGTATTGTTTGTGGTGGTGGTAATGTTATGTTACTGAAATTTCTAGAGCGCAGCGGTTATCCGAAGGTGCCCTGGCGCTAGTCATTTGTCCTTTAGAAAAAAGCAGGAGATAAGCATTTTATTTATCAAAAAGCCAGGGTTTTAACCCCTTCCTAAATGCCAAACGTTCAAGTTCAAGTTCAGGAATTTGTATAGCGCCCTACTCACCCGGAGGGTCTCAAGGCGCTTGAGGGATGGTGGAGGCATTATTTATCGAATAGCCAGGTTTTAAGCTGCTTTCTGAAGGAGGGGTGGTTCTGTGTAAGGCGGAGGTGAGTGGGGAGAGAATTCCAGGTTTTGGCTGCTAAGTAGGAGGAGGATCTACCTACCATGTTGGATCTGTGGATGCGCAGAATTGCGGCGGAGGGCGTGATTGGATGATCGTAGTTGGCGGGTGGGTTTGTAGAAGGACAGTCGTGTGTTGAGGCATTCTGGTCCTAGGTCGTAGAGGGTCTTGTGTGCGTGGGTGAGGAGACGGAGCGTTATTCTCTTGTTGACGGGGAGCCAGTGGAGTTCCTTCAGGTGACCGGAAATGTGAGCTTGACGGGGGATGTCCAGTATGAGTCTGGCTGAGGCGTTTTGGATGCGTTGGGAGTTTTTTCTGTAGTTTAGCTGTGGTTCCGGCGTAGAGGGTGTTTCCGTAATCCAGTCGGCTGGTGACCAGTGCGTGAGTGACTGTCTTTCTTGTTTCGGTGGGGATCCAACGAAAGATTTTTTTGAGCATGCGTAGGATGTTGAAGCAAGATGATGAGACGGCGTTGACTTGTCTGGTCATCGAAAGGGAGGAGTCCAGGATGAAGCCCAGGTTACGTGCGTGATCCGTAGGTATGGGTGCGGTTCCCAGGGCCGGTGGCCACCATGAGTCGTCCCAGGCAGAGGGGGATGAGACTAAAATGAGGACTTCCGTTTTGTCTGAGTTTAGTTTTAAACGGCTGCTCTTCATCCATTCGGCTACTTCTTTCATTCCTTCGTGTAAGTTGGTTTTGGCGGTTTTGGGTCTTTGGTGAGGGAGAGGATCAGCTGGGTGTCGTCTGCGTAGGAGATGATGTTGAGGTTGTGTTGTCGCACGATGGATGCGAGTGGACTCATGTAAACGTTGAAGAGGGTGGGACTGAGAGATGATCCTTGTGGTACGCCGCAGATGACTTCGGTGGCCTCTGATTTGAATGGGGGGAGGCGGACTCTCTGCGTTCTTCCAGCGAGGAACGAGACGATCCAGTCCAAAGCTTTTCCTTGTATTCCGATGTTGCTGAGGCGTTGTATGAGGGTGCTATGACAGACTGTGTCGAAGGCGGTGGAGAGGTCAAGTAGGATGAGGGCAACTGTTTCTCCGTGGTCCAGTAGCGTTCGGATGTCGTCTGTAGCTGCGATGAGGGCGGTTTCGGTGCTGTGTTTGGCTCGGAAGCCAGACTGTGAGGGATCGAGGGAGTTGTTGGATTCGAGAAAGGCGGCGAGCTGATTGTTGACGGCTTTCTCAATGACTTTGGCGGGGAATGGGAGGAGTGAGATGGGGCGGTAGTTCTTGAGTTCAGAGGGGTCTGCTGTGGGTTTCTTCAAGAGGGCGCTGAGTTCGGCATGTTTCCAGCTTTCCGGGAAGGTAACGGAGTTGAAGGAGCAGTTGATGACATCGAGGAGATGGGGTGCGATGATGGAGTCTGCTTTGTTGAAGATGTGGTGGGGACATGGGTCGGTTGGAGAACCTGAGTGGATGGAGTTCATCAGGCGGATGGTGTCTTCAGTAGTGATTGGGTTCCAGGCACAAAGGTTGTGAGAGTGCTGTTTTGGTTCGGATGTGGGTGGAGTGGACTGTTCTTCGGACTGGTTTTTAAAGCTTTTATGTATGTCGGCGATTTTGTTGTGGAAGAAAGAGGATAAAGAGTTGCAGAGGTCTTGGGAGGGGGTAATGTCATTGGTGCCGGTGGTGGGGTTGGTAAATTCTTTGATGATGTTGAATAGTTCTTTGCTGTTGTGGGCGTTGTTGTCGAGTCGATCCTTGAATGCTGATTTCTTGGTGGATCGGATCAATTGGTGGTGTTTGCGGGTGGCGTCCTTGAAGGAGGTCATGTTGTCAGTGGTTGGGTTTTTTCTCCAGGTTTTCTCGAGGGTGCGACATAACTTCTTGGATTTCTTAAGGTCATCGTTGAACCAGGGGGCCTTTTTGCTACCTTGTTTGATCTGGTGGTTTTTCAAGGGTGCTAATTCGTCAGTGCTGTGGGTGATGAAGTCAGTAATGTCTCAGTGAATTGTGTGCGGGTTCCTGGTTGTCTGTAGATGAGGGTGCCTCTAAGTGTGGTCCTGGGGTCGGTGCGGATCTGGAAGTGAAGGTGTTCGGCGGTCGCGAGATTGTCGTCGGAGCTGGTCGTGATTCGGATGGTGTTCTTATGGACGATGGCGATGCCTCCTCTTGTTTCGATGGTGCGGTCTTTTCGGATGATCTTGTAATTGTCCAGGATGGCTATGGCGATGTCGGGTGCTGATGAGGTGTTCATCCATGTTTCAGTAAGGAAGGCGACGTCCGGCGATGTAGTGTCGAGTAGATCCCAGAGTTCAGTGGCGTGTCTGTGCACCGAGCGGGTGTTCAGCAGGATGCACTTCAGGTGGTTAGAGTTGGATCTGTGTTTGGAGGAAGTGGCTTTCGTGTGGGTTCTGATGCAGGTGTACTTGCAGGAGTGGCAGGCGAATGGTCCATGGGTGTATCCTGGGGTAGCTGTGCAGCATTGTGCTGTGCGTCCGGGTTGAGGGCAAGGAGGGAAGCGGCATCGTACGATAAGCGGGTGGAGAGGGTTTTGCGGGAGCCAGGGGGTCTGGCACTGGGCGCGGTTCAGGCGTGGACGGTGTAGACGGGCTTACCTTTGGCGCACCTTCGGCGCGCATATGGCGCGACCGCTGCGCGTGAACGCTGCACGCAAGTGCATCTGTCATATGTGGATGGTGGAAGGGGAGGGGCGAGGGAGGGTCAGCTGGGAGGCGGGAGCGGGGCGGAGATCCGGGCAGGGAGGCACAATAACAACAACAAAATGGCCGCAAGCCCAGAAACAAAACCGGATTGGGGTATAAACTATGCGATGTCAATGGAAGTGGCACCGGTACAGTCGAGCACAATGGTTTCTACAGGCAGCACAGCGCAGTACAAACTATTATAAAAGCGCACTTTGGTAATCTAGCGCTACGGTATAGTTATGCTCAGCAAGGCAGGCAATCAGGCAATCTAGCGATGCTATAATCTGGGCAATAGTGAATATGGGAGCAAAGGCGGGGTGGCAGATAACAGTCTAGCGTTGAAGCGCTACGATACCAGGTGGCAGATAGCAGTGTAGCGTTGAAGCGCTAAGATACCAGGCGTCCTGTAGGGCAGGGAGCTGCGTGAGGAGCGGCTGCAGCTGATGGAGTCAGGGCGGCATTTCTCAGGTGAAAAGGAAGGTCATTCCAGGCTTTTGCTGCGCCAAAAACAAAACTTCTACCACCCCACGATACTTTCCTTATGGGTGGCACAGTGACCAACTTAGCTCCCAGAGAGCGAGACATTCTTTTTGGGGTCTACCATTGAAAATGGAGTTTTAAATGATCAGGTCCCATTCCTTGAGGGATTTGAAACGCTTCCTTACCGGGAACCAATGCAATTCTTTTATTTCTTTGGATATTGGTTAAAACCTGGAAATACCAGTGAGTAACCTAGCAGCTGCATTTTGTAGTAGTTGTAGTTTATTCACAAATCTTTTTTGAATGTTTAAATAGAGGTTATTGCAGTAGTCCAGCCTCGACATGACCAGAGCTGTGACCACTGTATGTCGGCTGCCAGCTGGTAGGAACAGTAATATTTTCTTAACTGATCTAAGAACATGGGCAGTTTTTGATGCCACTGCATTTACTTCTTCACCAAAGGCAAGTCTCTCATCCACTATTACTCCCAAGTTTTTAACCTTTTTAGTGGGCATAGGGAGCGTGCCCAATGCGTCTGGTCACCAATTCGGGGTTCAGAGGTTGGTGTCATTTCCAAAGTGAATGACTTCAGTTTTGCCTGAGTTCAATTTTAGGCAATCATCGGACATCTATCTCACAACTGATTCCATACAGTCTTGAAAGTGTTTATCCCTTCCTACCTCATGACCTGGAAGCAGAGATTCCACAATTTAGGTATCATCTGCATATGAGGAAAGGTCAAACCCAAACGTACTAATTAGAGGGGCCAATGATGAGACATGCACGTTAATAAGCGAAGGGCTTAGTGCAGACCCTTTTGGGACGCCACAAGGCAGTGCAAAAGGTTTAGACTGGTATTCACCTAGAGATACGATTTGTACTCTGTCTGCTAAAAAGTATTGTAGAAGATCCCATGCCTTAGCCTGGATCCCACAAGCCCTCTAGCCGGTCCATCAGGATGTCATGTTGGATCATATCAAAGGCTGCAGATAAATCCAGTAAGATCAAGACCGCCTTGCCACCCTGATCCATGGCTTCCCTGATCTCCTCTGTGTCCTTAATAAGAGCCGACTCTGTACTGTATCCCTTTCTAAAGGCATATTGGGTGGAATCCAAAGCTTGTGTTTTGCATAGAATGACACTAAGGCCCCCATTAGGATGACGGGCGGACTTTGTCCGTCCGCCATTCCATCGGAAAAAGGGACCGCCCGCCATAAGGGCGGGGGTCCCGATGGTGGCATTAGGATGCGCCCGCCACAGTGGGGGGTGCTTCCAGTATTCCTACCATTGTGGCGGGCGGTGCACTCCGCACTGCCCACCACAATGGCAGGAAGGCATGCTGTGCACTACCATGCACAACATGGCAGGCACCGGGCGGTGCATGCCATGTTGTCCATGGAACTGCTGGGGGGTACCATAGGTACCCCCCATGTGCACCCCCTACCCCCACGGAGTCCTTGGAGGCCTGCAAAGGGCCCCCAAAGCAGACTCTGCATGCCTTTCCATGGAGGCATTGCCGCCACGGAAAGGCATTGCTAAATGCCCATCTTAATATGGCTGGCGGTGTCTGATAGACACTTCCACCATATAAACCCTTTTCCACCCTGGTCGCCTTGCAGTGGACGGTATTTCCGTCTGCCACGGACCCCCCAGCTATACTAATATGGCGGGGGTCATTCCGGCACGGATGGCGGGCGGATCGCCCCCGCCAGGCCAGGGTGGCTACCGACGGCCTGGCGGGGGCGATCCGCCCGCCGTCCTAATGGGCCCCTAAGTTGTTGATTCATAATTTTTTCAACCAACTTTGCTGGGGGTGGGAGGCGTGAGATAGGGAAAAAGTTGTTTGGATCCTTAGGGTCCAGGCTTGGTTTCTTTAGAAGGGGCAGTGTTGAGGCAATCTTCCAGAGCTTAAGAAACAGCCCTGTTTCAAATATGACATTATAGATGGATGACAGTGATTGGGTGATTGGATCCGGAACAAGTTTGACCACAGCGACCAGACATGGATCATAAGGTGACCCAGATTTGACTGCCATGAGGAGACCAGAGATGTTGGTTGAGGACAATGGTATGAATTTGTCCAAGGTATAAGGGCAAGCCTCAACGAGCCGAGCTTCAGTTCTTCCATTTCCGTATTCACCCAGGCAGTACTTAGACTAATAAAGGCCGAGAAGATGGTCATTACCTTATTCAAGAAGAACTTAGCGATATCTTCACAAAGTTCCTGACTTGCCTGAACTTTAGCTGGACAAAGGGAGGCCAGACTTGAAACAGTTTTGAACAAGTCTTTCGCCGAATTTTTTTGCTAAGTCAATTTGGTTGGCATAGAACTTTTGTTTAGCGGAGAAAAGGAGTTGTTTATAATTCTGTAGGCTAGTTTTAAATACCTTTTTTTCTGTTTCACTATAGCCTTTCCTCCAACTCCGCTCAAGGCGTTTACATATAAGTTTTTGGTTTCTCAGTTCTTCTGTAAACCAAGGGGCGGAGGGTTGTAGTCTTTTGGGGATGACCAGTTTTACTGGGGCTAATTTACAGCTGGTCTGCTTCACCCAGTAGTTTGTATATACAATGGTAGCCTCTGAGGAGGTAAGGATCTTCCGAAGGGCGGGTCCCTCAACTATATTCCAGGCTCTAATTTCAATCTGTCCTTTTCCCCCTTGCACTCAACTCAAATTGAATGGCGGCATGGTCAGTCCACGCCAGAAGTACTAGCCCAGTGAACAGAAGACCAGGGTGGTTTGAAAAAATACCATCAAGGGTATATGCTGCCAAATGAGTTGAACCAATTACGTGCTGTCTAAGATCAGCACTATTCATCATATCGATCAAATTCATAGTATCTCGTTCGGTAGCAGCCTCCAGGTAGTAAATAAAATCTCCCATAATAGTATGGGTGTCGGTGCAAAGGCCCTCTTCCAGCTTACTTCCAATTGATGCTACAAAGGGGTTTATGGCTCCTGGTGGTCTATACAATAAAATGCCTTCAAAGGGATGATGGTGGGATAAACTAACATTAAAAGACAGAGACTCACAAGCTAAATTAGAGGCAGGCTGAAATGCTGCTTTGATAGAACTGTGGTAGATAACTGCACCCCCCCCCCCTCTCCTGATATGCCTGTTCAAAGTGTGGCATAGAAACCCTGGTGCGGTGGCTTTCACTAGGTCTCGACCAGAGGCTTCATCAGTCCATGCCTCTTTGATAAACGATATCTTTACGTCCCTATCCTCAACAAGTATTGCATACTCCGTGCTGTGTTTAACCAGGGACCTGGAATTAGGCAGTATACATTTCAATGTTAGGGTTTCATGTCCTGGTGCCACCGACCTATTCTCATTGGGAGAACTAATGGGCTGATAGAGGATATTTGGTAGAGTCATTTTACATTTGGGACATGCAACAGGATGAGGTGATGGCTGAGAATCAAAAGTAAAACACACACAATCCTTATCCTGGCCGGCCATATTTAAACCTAGCAAGGTTGTCTTGGAATATGTTCGAGTGAGGGGCTTACCTATCATGAAATTAGCAGGGGTCCTAGCACAGAGCACGGACCAGGCACAGACGGGCTTACCTTTGGCTCACTGTTGGCGCGCTCGTGCCAGCCCTTCACTTAAGTAGAGGTTCGGGAATGCATAGTTCGCTGACCATCCTACCCCCTAAGATGGCGGCCCGCCCACCTCAAAAAGTGGTCTAAGCTTGTTCCAATCCGGTTTCAGTCCCCCTGATTCAACATTCAGCAGACAAACGACTATAGGTAAAAACAATTCGTTTTAAAAATGGTAGTTTAAAAATCAAATAGCCCTCAAAATGTGCAAATAAAAGGTCGTGCAAATCAAGCAGATGCCTTGAAGTCTCCGAGCTCAAGTCTCAGGAGACGTGACGGTATGGGTATTGGTGGCGGTATTGTTGTTGGTGATGGTATTGGTGGTGGTATTGGTGGTGGTACTATTGTTATTGGGGGTATTGGTGCTGGTGGTGGTATTGGTGCTGGTGCTAGTGGTGGTGGTGGTAGTGGTGGTGTTGGTGATGGTATTGGTATTGGTGGTGGTAGTTTTGGGGGTGGTGTGATAGGTGTTGGTGGGATTGGGATTGATGTGGGATTGGTGGTGGTGGTATTGGTGGTGGTATTAGTGGTGGTATTGGTGGTGGAATTGGTGATCGTATTGGTGGTATTGGTGGTGGTGGTGGTCCAGCGGTGTATTAACAACAACAGATACTCCACTACCATATACTCACATGGGCCCATAAACACACACAGTTTAAGTAAACCCCTGGAATAAAGTTTATACTTTTCCACATTTTCCAAGATCAGTTATTTAATACTCCTAACTAACCTTTCACTGATCAAAAAGTTCTTTCCTCTGGTCGATAGACCATTAGTTGAACTAGTTGATGGTGAAAATTAACATAAACTTAACTGTTCTTTATTCAATGTAAATAACCACAGACTCGTTTTACCGTTCATTCAAGTTCAGGAGAACCTGTTACTCCTCCAGTGTTACCTCTACTGGGAAATAAGACAAAAGTTTCACCTGCAAACCCTCTGTTATCACTCACTCTCTACTTTTATATGAAATAGTCCCTAGTTTAATACTGCCAGCCCTAAGTAGTTTCTCAGTAGTCTTCCAACAGACGAGTAACCTCACTGCAATGTCGATTCTGTCACTACCCGCTATTCATTTCCCCTGGATTTTCCGGACAACATAAAACAAGACGCTAACTCTTTTGTTAAACATAAATCAATAATCAATTATCAATATTTATCACCAAACTAGTCAATAATAACCATAAATCAGCTACCAGAAAAATGTTCCAGCGGTGTACTAACAACAACAGATACTCCACTACCATATACTCACCTGGGCCCATAAAAACACACAGTTTGAATAAACCGCTGGAGTCCAAGTTTATAATTTTCCACGGTTTTCAAGATTAGTTATTTAATACTCCTAACTAACCTTTCACTGATCAAAAAGTTATTTCCTCTGGTCGATGGACCATTAGTTGAACTAGTTGATGGTGAAAATTAACATAAACTTAACTGTTCTTTATTCAATGTAATTAACCACAGACTCGGGAACATTTTAAATCTTTATCTAAATTTCAAATGCATGTGAACCATCTCAAATACACAGTGCAGTCACCATCCCTCTTAGGAGAGAAACTTCAATAAATTAATCATCACAAACACATACTTTGGACTCATGCAATGATCAATGCTCAGAAAGGGAGAGGACAGAGAGAAAAAAACATCTGCAAATAGCGTGAAAATATAATTACCAAGAATGGTGTGAAGACCAACCCACTGGCCAAAGCACTGGTAAGGGTCCCCCGGGATAGATCAGGCAAGGATAGATGACCTCTCTAGAATACCGATGACTGCGTCTCATCCCTCTCTAACGCTCTCTTCCTCCTCGAGATTCTTCTGCGATCTGCTTATCTAACCCAATTAATTAGGATAGAAAGTTCTGCATTCGGCTCTTCATCAGCATCTTACAGCATCTCTCCCAGCAACAGCATCTCCCGCAGCAACAGCATCCCAAATCGCGCTCTGCATTCGGCAAGACTTACTAACTAAAGCTATCTTAATTATACCTTTTGTTCTTCATGTTCCACCTATTAATGTTTCAATATTGTAAAAATACAAAATCTGATTGGTCAGGCAAGGGGGAAAGATCATCACACCATGCTTACATGTCATCTAATTCAGTTTGACCATTGTTCACAAACCCATCCCCTTAATTTTTATTCATAATTTTATTTCACACCCGCATTCACATTTTATTTGTAACATTATTTTAACAGTCTGAATACAAGTCGACATCGTTGAACTTTTCAACCGTCCGTTCCCAGGCTATAACACTTTGCGACCTTGGCTCCCGTTCAGCATGTGTGTCATAATTCCAGGTTAATTTCCAGTGGACATGTGCAGTCTCCCTTTTACTCAGCTTACTTCAGTTATACATGAGAGGCCAAAATACGCACTAGTGATATTCCACCCACCTCTACTCTATCACAGTTTATTTATTAGACTTATCCCAGCATTAACTTTAGTAAAACCATCAATTTAGTTCAAACAAGCAGATGCCATGCACACGAGTCTTCAGCTCCATTTTAGTGTCTTCTGCGCATGCACACGAATTTTCCTCCAACCGATAGCTCGTCATACAGCGTAGATGCAGTTGACGAATGCTCAGTAAAGATTTCCCCATTTAGACCGGTATTGGTCCTTCGTTCAGGTTATTCTCGTTAGTAAGCACAAACGCAAGCTTCACTAACCCACGTACTCATGTGGTGTGCATTAGTTTTACACAAAACAACTTTAATAGCTTGTTAGTTAGTTAAAGGAGTGGATTGCTCTGAGCAAGTCTCTTTTCTACAAGTCCTTGTTCCATCACTGGTATTGGTGGTGGTATTGGATTGGTAGTGGTTGTATTGGTGGTAGTGGTGGAATTGGTGGTGATGATATTGGTGGTGGTGGTGGAGTTGGTGGTGTTGGTGGTGGTATTGGTGGAAATTGGTGGTGGTGGTAGTGGTATTGGCAGTAGTACTGGTATTGGTGGTGGTGGTATTGGTATACAACCTTTACAACGAATCTTTTACCACGCACTACCATTACAACGCAATCATTACAACGCAAACCATTACAACGCATTGCGCTGGGGGGCGCTCTATTATTATTATAGAAGCTTTTGTAGCGCGCTCTGTTACTAAAAAGTATAGTATCCTGGCGCGAGAGAAAGGGGAGACAGATCGTATTGCATGCAGATTTAGAGAGACATCCATTAGGCAGTGATGTTAAAAAGGTGGGTTTTTAGGCCTTTCCTGAACGCCATGATGGATGGGGATGTTCTCAAATGAAGCGGAAGGGTGTTCCAAGCTCTCGCTGCTCTGACAGAGATGGATTGGCCGCCGAGCCTGCTATATTTAAACTTAGGCACAGTCATTTGGTGGAGGTTGCTTGATCTAAGAGGGCGATTGGGAACATAAAGGGATAGGATAGGATAGGGAATAAGTTTAATTTACTATCCAACACCTTCCCTAGTGTCCACAGGGACTGGAGTTGGAATAGTAAATTAAATTATTCACTATCCAGCACCCCAAAGCGCTATGCGTTGTAATGGTATGCGTTGTAAAAACCACGTTGTAAAGGTATGCGTGGTAAAAGTATGCGTTGTAACGTCATACATCCGGTGGTATTGAATTGGTGATGGTGGTATTGGTGGTGGTGGTATTGGTGGTTGTATTATTGATGGTGGTGGTAATGGTGGAGGTGGTATTGGTGGTGGTGGTGGTATTGGTGATGGTATTGGTGGTCGTGGTGGTGGTGTGGTGGTGGTGGTGTTGTTGTTAATAAAACAGGCTTTTGAAAACAACCCTGTCAGCTGACTTTAGTGGAGATGACATGTAACACAGATGTGCTGTTGTCAGCTTCAGCTCATTAGCACACGAAGAAGTGCTACCTGGAATTCACATTACTTAATTCACGAATCATTTCCGAATCCATTTTACTTGGGGGGTTGAAACAGACACAAAATAATGCTGGGTTAAAGTGATTGAAAGTGGGCGCCCATGTTACGAGGGCAGCTGCGCTAATTAAAAAAACACAAGTGTGTAACAACCAAAGTAAAGGGGCCAGTAGCCATGGGAGGTTACAAATGAAGACAAGGCTGTACTAAAGAGGGACTAACAAGCCTATTACTGAATCCAAAGGCAGCATTTACGAAAGACTATGACACAAGCTAAGGAAAAATATAAGCGAAGAGTGAGCGCTTCTGGTTTCTCTCCCATACCCCACTACAGCAGTATCTCAGAGCGAGCAGCTCAGGCCCGCTGCTGCTAGGCTCGACCTAAAAATGATGACAATGATGGAGCCCATCTTGGCAAATCTCTTCATGTCACATCTTATTATTTTAGCGTGCATGCATGCTATCAATGGGTGGGTATATGCGTGTGTGAAAGAGATTGTGTGTGTACCCAACCCACCCCTGCTGCACATTATGGGCCGCCACTGGTATACTGTGTTCAGTGGAGGTTCCATTTCTTGAACATAAAGCATACAAATCACATAATATCTCTACCAGACACTCCACAATACATCTTTGCAGGGCACATTTGAATGAATGAGTAATTTTCTTTGTACTCTGCTACCAGGCACCCTTCTGGATCCAGCCACAGTTAGGTATACGCAGTTCCGGCTGTAACACCGTGCATCTGGAGGCAGTTAATTTCACAGTGTGCACCATAAATGTCTACTATACTTGTTATCTATGTTGTGAACATTTACTGTTGTAAAACGCTCTGACTCAGATGCTCTGTATAGACTTGTTATCTTTGATGTGAACATTTACTGTTGTAAAGCTCTCTGATATCTTCAGGTCTAGCTAGCGCTATATAAAACTCTCAGATAAATAAATAATTACAATCGTACAAAGGCACACTCTTCTCCAATGACTTCTGCAGATCTTGTTGCGTGCTTATCTAGGTTCCTGATCGATACTGTGACCTTATGCCCCTATTCGGCTATAAATCCATTTATTCCCTATATTGGCATAACCGTTCAAGTACGATTTTCTGAAAAGTCATCTCTGGCCTCACACGAACAGAGCCACATTCCAGCATGACTCTCTGCTACTTCCTTTGCGACCAATTAGTGCAATGACAGAGCAGCAGTCACTATCTGATATTCCTAGATAACACTCCGAGTTCTTCAACAAGATAAAAACTTAGCAAACCTGGAAATCCCCGCTTGCTATGTTTTGATTAGTAATGGAACTCTAATGAGCAACTGATAACTATCACTTCCTAGTGACATCTTTAATTGACGTCTTATGTCCAGCAAACTTGCGTCAAACCCGGCACCTGTCAGGTATAAATATTACCAACGTTGCCTTAAGCAATGTGAGCTGTTGTGAGCAGGAAGCTTGTGAGCTGTGAGCGAGCGAGAACCTGCTGCTGATGCTGGCTGCCTGCATGACCCTGTGTTGGTAAAAACTAGCACTCTGTCGCTGCAGCCTGCTATCCTGTGGTGGTGAAGCTACTGATTACCATTATCGCCGCTAAAACGCGACCTATGGTGCAGTACGCTTGAGGAGCCGTGCAGCCGTCCTCTGCGAAGACATCCAGCCCAGCTGCCCGCGGACGCTGTCACCCCTCCTTCCTCGACGCGCTGAGAGAAGCCGCTGCCTTTCTCGTGCAGAGAAATCCAGTCCCGGCGCTTCCGGTTTACCCTCGCGGGTGACTGGGATATCGAGAGAGACCCCTGAAGGAGATACCAATCCTCCATCATTCTATTCAGAGGTATGGTGTTGACTAAACCCTTAGACGAGAATTCTTGAAACAAACCTTGGCAAAACCAACTTAACTTAAGCTACTTACTTACTCCCCTTCTCACGTGTTAGGCTTAGGTCAGGCACACTGGGGTAGGCTTAGTTAGAAGCACCAGTTGAGTATGTTAGCCTAATGTATATATGACTGTATATATGTTTTATTACTTTTAAACCATTGTATGGCTAAGAAACCATATCAATGCTTTTACAGTTCTATTTCGCAATACTTATCTTACTGTACGTACTTTTTATAATAACAGTTATTGCAATTGTGGCAATACATTTCTCTTGTACGAGAAGAAAGACTGTTCAATAAATGTTAACCTTTATTGATACACGCCCGTCTCTCTATTCTCTACATACTGTGAAAGTAAACTGCACTAGACTGACTGAGTGAAATCTATGTCTATTGTTTCACACGACCCTAGAGATCGACTCTTGATCTGAGGAGCAAAGTTGTCATGTTGCACGGTTGTTGGAAAACTGAATCCCTTCTTGTCTGTGCCAGGGAAGCTGATCACTTCCTATGCAGAGAAGAAAGTTTCCAGTGACCTCTGAGCTAGTTGGTAACACAACCTAATTAAGTTTAGCATAGTCAGTGGAGGCCTGGAATATCCGCAGTTCCACGTCGATACTACTGTTTATGTTATTCCAATGCGCAGGGCCTAGTGGGAAACTAGGAACTACACTACATGGCGCCCTAACGTTTGGTAAGGCGATAAACTAACCAAGACTTGTAGAGTAACTCAGTCGTGCATATTTCACACCCCTTTCTCCCGTAAATACTCCAATAGACGTCTGGAGTGGGTGAAAGGTTAAAATCCGCCCGACCTTAGTAGGAAGAGATTCCTATGTAAAGCTCTGGTTTATTCAACGTTGAAGGATACAGTGTTCCAAAATATTGTGCATCTAATCTTTGTCTCCTTGGAGACCTACTCTGCAAACCTCGCATTTTTTCAATGCCAGAAAACGGAACCTCTGGGGCCGCAGCAGATGCGACTCAGCAAGGTCCCGAATACACAGACCCGGATGCTATTATCATCCCGGTCCAGTTAAGAAGATCTATAACTTTAAAACTTATAGAACACGGACTGACACCTCAAGGTGGTACAGTAATTTTCGTGATAGAGGCTCACGAGTATCGGCAGACAGAGGTATTCTATTCATGGATAAACTTTCCAGCGGTAAACGCTATAACACAAGAGTTTCACTATTACAAAATAGAGGAACCTCCGGATGAGTACGCCCCTTTCGAGGAGGTTGAAATTCCACTTAAATTTCAAGAGCACCTGCTCTGGTTTAATGGCGCCCTAAAACACAATGATCACATAACCAGGCTCGGTCCACTAGGTAGACCAGGAGCCACGTGGCCGGTTCTAGCCAGCTACACACCACATCCTGACATTGCAAAAATGTCTAGAGAAGAGCTGTTAGCACAGCTAAACACATTAATAAAAATACATAGGCAATTAGTCCAATATGTAATACGGACTGCAACAGTCCAGCCAGCTGTTAATACACCACAGCTGACCCCTCATCAGGGGAACACAAATAAAATTACACCACAGAACATACAGTCATGTCTTGGTAAAACACCCGTAAAACGGGAACAAATTCCTTTCTGGTTAGCCCAGAAAATCACTCAAATAGAGGCAGTATTTCCTGATACTACCCCTATTGAGAAACACAGAATCTTGACCATTTGCCTTCCTATGGGAATCGCACCACACGTGGAGGACTGTGACACTTGGGGTACAGTCTTTGCTTCCATTTACACAAAAACACACGGTGTTCCGTCTATGGCGGTAATACCAGAAGTGCTAAAACAGATTCAAAATGAATTCGGTCCAGAGCCCGCTTTAAATCTAGGTATGAAATTACTGAAAGACTTCAAGCAGGTCACGGCTATATTATTAGCCAACATAAAGGGAGAAGCAGCATCTGTGGCGATTCGCCAGAAGTTGAGGGAAACAGATATAAAAGATCCTGTTGAGCTAGCAAAAATCATAGAAAAATGCTATGAAGAATTAGGTAGAGACAGCTTGGGTGGAAAACCAGTTAAACCCCAACTGCTCGAAAGTCCTGAAAAATTATTTATTAAAAATAATTCAAACACTCCTAAGAAGAGCTGGGATGGAAATAAACAATCCACTCCCAAGGAAAAAGTTTTCCAGACCAGAGGAAGGTCTCCTCGACGGAGGGAAAGAACTCCGACTCGAGAACGCCAGTCTCCCCAGAGGGAGCCCTCTGTGAAAATATATAACCTTAGAAATAGGGATAATCTGAAAAAACCTGATAGATATCAAAGTATTGATACACGTCCCTCTCGATCTTTTCCACAGAATTCGGAAAGAAGAGGACGGTCAGACCCAGGAGAGCACACCAAGTCCAAAGACAAGGAACCTGCTCAAAATAAAAAAATCTCAATTTCCTAAAAAGAAGGTAGCCAGTATTAGAGTAATCAACCATGCCGAGAATACTGAGGACACAGTTGAAAAACGGGGAGTGGGCATTGACAATGTTGGACAGTGCAGCAGAGATCAGTATAGCGCGCAAGAACTTGATGAGTCATCTGGAGACAGTGGACACGAATGAATACATTCAGGTTGAAACTGCCGACGCCAGACTTAGCGAGCCCCATAAAATATATGAAATAACATTGCGTATGGAGGGTGATAAGACTAGGAAAATTAAGGGTCTATTTTGGGATAAGCTCTCAAAAGGCTATGATATTCTGTTAGCTGAAAAAGATTGGCCCCCGGAGTTTGTCAGGGAGTGCCCTCGTGGCGAAGAAGTGATTATGCCTGCCTTCTCGAATCACATTCCGATTCACAAAAAATACACATATGCAAGGAAATGGGCAGTAGCCCAGGCACCTGCATTGTATAAAAATCACGTAGGATGGGATGAGGATTCACCGCCTCACAAAATCCAATTAAAAAGTGAACCAACTGCCCAACGGCAGTATCCCATAAAGCAAGAAGCTAAAAAACAAGTCAGGGAGATCTTAGATCAACTTGAATACCAGGGGGTGATTGAAACATGCACCTCTCAAATGAACAATCCTTTGTTTCCTGTCTCCAAGCCAGACAATTCATATCGTCTAGTTTTGGACTACAGACATCTTAATACATGTTGCAAAACTTTTGCAGTACAAAACTCGCATAGTGCAGCCCTAATGAATAACATAGTTAGGAAAAAATATAAAACGACATTAGACATATCTAATGGTTTCTTTTGTCAAAACATTGCACCAGAAAGCAGATATTTGACCGCTTTCTCCGCATTTGGGTCGCAGAAAAAATTCTGTCGACTCCCACAGGGGTTCAAGAACAGCCCAGGACTATTCTCAGCTAGGGTAACAGAGTTACTACAAATCTATGATGATGAAGCATTATCTTACGTAGATGATATTTATCTCACAGACGACGACTTGGATACTCATTTGAAAAGAGTGAACACCATTATACTTGGGTTCGCAGCAGAGGGTTACAAATTCAACTTTAAAAAGTCCCGAATTGCCCATCTGACAGTACTGTTTTTAGGGTACGAATTATCAAGTGAAGGGAAAAGCCTAGCGGACAACTTCTTAGAGAAGTGCGCTGTACTCCAAGCTCCAAAAACGCTGAAGAATTTACAATCAATACTAGGTTTTCTGAATTTCGGAAGAACTTACATACTAAATTATGCAGAGAGGGTTAAACCTCTCTACGAACTAATTAAACCTAATTTAAAACAAATCAATTGGACTCAAAAACATACAGAAATTTTGAGATCACTGCAAACAGACATGTTAGCAAAAACAAAATTAGACACACGTGACAACACGATCGATCTTGTAATCCGAGTCATCCCAGGAAGATGCGGATTCACGTACCTAACCTCTAATGAGGGAGAAAAGGTACCAATTTCAATTAAATCTCACTTGTACACACAAGCAGAAAAAACATTCAGTCCCACAGAAAGAACTGTGAACGCAGTGCAAATCGCATTAGCAAATGAAAGAGAACTAGCACACGGCCAAAGGATTAACATCCTCACAGCGGAATCCGCCTTCGAAGCGCTATTCAGCCCAGTAAACCTGCCTACAGTGTCACTGGATCCGAGATGGATACAGTGTATAGATTCTCTAGGAGCGGAAGACGTGAAATACTATTTCGCCCCGCAATACGAAGAACTGAATGATTTAGAGTATGAAGAAGAATATCCTCTGCCAATCGAAATCCTGCCTCTCCCACAATATGCCTGTATTATCTATACAGATAGCTTTGTACAGCATTTCAACGTAGAGAGAAAATCCTACGATGCAGCATGTGCGATCATTAAATGTCGTTGGCTGTGCGGTAAAATCAAACCGAAAATAACAAAAACTGAATCAGTGAAGTATTGTTCGGCTCAAAGAACTGAAATCAGATGTTTAAAGATGGCGCTCGAAAATGCAGAACGCGAATTCCCCACACTTATAGTGTGCGATTCTCATTTTTGCGTCAATTCTTACAACAATAAACTGCAGAGTTGGATCGAAAACGACTACAAAGATGACACAGGTGCCACAATAAAGCATAAAAAGCTCTGGAACGAGGTAGCTCTTTTAAACAAAGAACTACAAAAGACTCACGTGATTCACGCACAGAGTCTTCAACGTGATGGCGTTCACGTTGCAGGGAATTCATTGGCTAATACAGCCAAAGCGGAAGCAACTAACCCGGCTTCCGTAGCCACAAAAAAGCGTACAGATAAGTATATAGACGGGGAAACCATGCTGGCAGTAAAAACGACCGTAAAAGGCGACTGTGCAGCACTACCCGTAAACTATCCACTCAATTATGCATACATAATCGATGCAAACTCCGTTCCTTTTGCTCGAATCCCTGGAGTGGGGGATAGAGTAATTCCAAACACGAACAGGAGAATATTTTTAATAGCAGACGCACACATGGGTTTGGGTCTTAGGCACAGAGAGATCAAGGAATCACTGACTGAATTACAATCAGTATTCTGGTGGCCGGGAATGAGTGTAGAACACCAAATATATGCAAACAACTGTGAAAACTGCAATAGGGATCGCAGTAGCGAACCTTGCTACCGGCTACCAGTCAGAAGGAGCGTAACGCTGCCTGCACCCCAACCTGCCTCCTATTAATTAGTTAAGACAAAAAGCACTTAAAAAATGAGGCCCCAGCGCTCGGCTGACGCTAGAACGGTTATAAAAGATTTGCGAGTCTTTATCGGCACATACGCAATTACCACGTTCCATTCTGACCAGGGTCCTGCTTTCAGCTCTCGAGCCTATAAGGAGGCCATGGCCAGCATGGGAATTGGGTTGCGGTATTCTTGTCCGTCGCATCCCGAAGGGAATAGTGTGGTAGAAAGAAAAAACCGTGACATAAAGCAATCTATAACAGCGAAGGTATTAGGTTCAGGCGCTGGGTGGGTCAAACATTTAATAAGTGTCCAGACTAGTCTTAACAACATGCCAAGAAATTCTCTAAAAGGTTTCAGCCCATACGAACTATTGTTCGGAATTAGAATGAACGTTCAGGACCTCGATAGTCAGATGTCAGTGGTACAAGAAGAAACAAAGCACTTTGATGTAAAGGATCGTTTGGCTGTTTTACAGGAACTGAATGAAACAAGAAAATCATTAAGCAACATAAAGTTAAAGCAACAGCCAAGTACCACTGATGAGGCACCACCCGCAACAGCCCCAGCAAGGCCTGTCTAGATTCCAAAGATTGGGGATCTAGTCAGAGAAAAGATCGCGGTTAAGAAGGAATTTGGGCCTTCTTACAGAAAAGCAGTACCTGTCTTGGCAGTCACCGGAACAAGATCAGTTGTGCTACCGCCCCTTGCTGGTAAAAAGGAGAACAGAGTCGTGTCTATCGATCTGGTAAAACCACAAGCATGTGGCCTATAATCAACAGTAGGCCCAGTGGACTCCCAAGAAACAACAGAATACCCAAACTTGCAACAATCCAAGAGGTTCAAACTGAAAGACTAATCACATTCGATCAGCCTGCAGTGCACAATGAAGGACTATGCAATAATGCCATGGAACTCGTGCCTCTTGGAACATAGATTGAAACAGTTCGTCAAGAAACAACACCAGTCTACAATAATGTGGCATCAGAAAGTGCTACCGAGAGACAGATTGAAAGAACAATCCCATCAATTGACAGAACTGCCTCTGGTTATTTCATCAACTTCGACAACTTCTCTGAAGATTTTAACGACCCCGAAGTGATGCCAGAAATAAAAAAAGTCTTTTAAAGAAAAAGCAACGGAACTCTTTCATCAACTGAAGGAAATCTACCTCATTTCCCCTTGGCTAGAGTTCTGGTTCGGTCTAGGTGTATTTTTCCTCCTGCTTTGGCTCATCATGGTACTGTGTTTGGGAAAATTCATTGAAGGAAAATATATTACAATGGACACAGCAAGTCAGAACATCAACCTAGTCCTGAAACCACACAGATCATCCCACGTGAAGAAAAGAGAACTGTCAACAGTAAATGTCACAGCAATTCCAATACCTGGTGGGGTAGTATGGGAGAAAACAGACTATGAGATCTATGGCCCGGTCGAAATCCTGAAGTATCCTCATCAACTAAAGGTTTCCTTAAGTGACTTTGTGACACCAAGTACATTCTCTGATGATTGGGACTTTAACAGTATTAATGATATGATGTCTGATTTAGTAATGTCAGCTAGATTCACAGATCATGATTATTTACAAGGTTCATCTAGTTATGAGCAATTATTCTGTTACACCCACTATGGGGATCATTACTTGCATAAATCTGCACAGCCTAGAAATGTTTTTATGTATAATCAATGGGAACATTGTTCTACACCACCTAAAAGCAGTTCTAAAGCATTTTTTGAGAAATTCAAATACTTCTCAGGGTTTAACACCAGTGATGCAGAAACGTTTCATTATAAACTGTTAGAGAAAACAGGAATGAAAACAATGCTGACAAATTCTAAATTGATATATTCAGAAGCATTTTATGACAAAATGATGACATTTGGTTTTGATTATTGGAAAAATAATATTGAAACGAAAACAATCTGGGGTACAAAAGATTGGCAGGTGCAAGGCATAGAAGCACTGTTTAGAACCTGCATGATACCAGAACAAATGTTATTTTTGAATGACACAGTACACCAAACATCTTGTCTTGGCCTAGCTAAGAACAAAGAACTTAAAACACCGTCTATACCAAAGCCAATACCTGAAAATACAACAGCTGATATTGAGTTAGACGTGTCACAAATTTTACATTTCAACAGAACACATCCTGATTGGAAAAAGTGGTTAATCTGGCCTACAGACACAAATAGCTGTCAAGATAGGTTCCTGAATAAAACACAGGGGTTAAAATTGACCAGATTAGACCCTAGATACTCCCAGAGACAACATCCAGGGATTATAACAACATACAGTGTAGGGAAACTCTGCCTAGAATGGCTAGCTACATCCACACTGGCTGAAATTAAGCAACACTTGTCTTTATTAAAAGATGGTGCTGATTTGCGCGATTTCATTCTTGGACCACGCAAACAGCGTCAAAAGCGTTTCATAGCGACCAGCATCTATGCTGCTTACAACGAGGCTTGGAAAGTAAAGCAAATTGAAACTGCTGAAAAAATACGAGAAATTGATCGTATTAATTTGGAGAAATCACTTTCTGTGGTAGACAATGGGTTAATGACTCTGTCTTCCAGAATATATTCGTTGGACAATATTGTATCCTCTGCCTTTGATGTGATAGACAGAGATTTGCTAATGTTACAACATGGCCAGTCTCAACTACGCTCTATTATAGAACTAGGCTGGACGCTGCAAAACCTTCGTTCAGGCTATGTGCCTTGGCGTTTAATCAACACAACGTCATTATTTACCAGTTTTAACCTTACTGATAAACAGATCAGTTTGGCACAGAAAGGAGCAGACTATACAATCCTGAGCATCGAAAGACTCGAGAGATTACCATTGACAATGTCAGAAAGTCCTGTCATTGAATGGATAATACACGGGATTATCACAATTCCGATAACAACTTTCCGATTTAAAAAGTGCCTTGAATACATACCTGCTGGCCAGTATGAACAATTGGGTAAAGGATATGTAAAATCCATATGGAAATTACCATACACTCATTCTTTCTATAGTGACAGCGACAAAAATGTATTTCTTAGTGGTGAGAACTGTAAACATTCACTAAGCGGTATGCTTTTGTGTCAGGGTATTAATTTACACGGAGCATGTGATGGAAATTCAAACAACCTTTCATGCCACCAGCTAGTCACACCTGCAACTCAGATAGAGCCCTTCTTTATGCAACTTTCGAACGGGAGTTACATTCTAAGAACGGATCACAGGTGCTGTGGCCTCGCGCCAGGGACAAGTTATCTAGTACAAGTAACATCCACGGTCAAATGCTGTATGCAAGCATTGTTTTCGAGCGGGCCTCCAGACATAGTGACTCCCCTCTGGCCTCGTCTGAATCTCTATTCTATACGAATTGATACATTAAGCAAAGTGAAATCTGTGCTTTTACAGACAACAGTGCCTATAACGTCATCTAAAGAGACGTATGATCTTCTAATCGCAAGGACGGCTACTGAGGTCCATGACCTTTTATCAACAAATTGCCCCGTGCATTTCGTAGAAATGTGCAGTCAACTCCTTAACATGTCTAGTGCAACAAGCATCCCAGGCATATTTAAGACAGTCTTTACGGGACTGCTAACACCCTTCCAGGCAATTTTGGGAATCTTTCCTAATTTTGTGCACTCCATTTTTGGTGGCATTCCGCTATTTTTGGGACTCATCGCAGGGATTCTATTTTTGACCATCCTGCTACGTTATGGCAAGCCTCGGCTCAGACATAGCTCCCATGGGAATGGAAGAGACAATCCTAGCAATGCGCTACAGGGACAGGATAACTAACGTCCTCGGATTGGCCAGGCTGAGAGATCTAAACATGACCTGGTTCCTTTCATTCAGACCGATATGGCAAAATTGCATTTTACCTGTGCTACGGTGTATGCTTTGCGGCGATGAATGCGTGTTGGACATCTGTCTTTCACTTCCATCAGCAGTACCAATGGACGTCGATACTTTGCTCAGTCCAATAACGGCTCACGCATTGTGTTGTCCCCAGCGGCTACCAATCCTGATGACGGCATTTGTGGAGACTCCTGTACTACAGCCAAGTGGTAACAGTGGAGCGAGTGACAAAAGCAACATCACCCAGGTACAACGTTCTGTGAGCATTGCTGGTCCTGCCTTCGATGACAGCAATCATTCTCACACCTGCCAAGTTACTGCGCTATCTAATTTGGTTGAACTATCACCTGATTTTGTAGACCAATTCTTTGCGAGCCTGTCTGATACGATGTTCTCACCCATAGAGAAACAATAACTTTTTAGAAGCTTTCCGACACACAGCGTTCCCATGAACTCTGAATTCGGCCTTCAGTTTTGATCAACAAAAACTGCCAGGAGCTTTGGAAATCTATTTTCTTTTGAATTGGACAATTTTTATAATATTGACCTTTTTTGGCACGAACAATTCTTTGCTTAACGTAAAAACTATTCTTAGAGAACAGAAGCTTCACACTTCTATTTCTAAACACATCTAGAGACATACCAACATAACACCAGCCTCTAGCACACATGTTATTACAATGCATTTTTATGTGATGATTTATCTCGCATTTCTTCTGTCAGAGATACTTCATGTGTAATTCCTTTTGCATAATCGTTCATTGATTTCATATACAATACCTTTTGAATGATTACTATGCTTTAAAAAACGTACAGTACCTAAATTCCATGTATTACAAGTACGCCTATTTCGAATGCATTTATGTATTTTGGGGTGGGCAATGTTACACATGCATCTAATTGCTTAGTTTTAGTAATTTTGATGGACATTACCCGTGGAGTGGGTGTTGCGTGCTTATCTAGGTTCCTGATCGATACTGTGACCTTATGCCCCTATTCGGCTATAAATCCATTTATTCCCTATATTGGCATAACCGTTCAAGTACGATTTTCTGAAAAGTCATCTCTGGCCTCACACGAACAGAGCCACATTCCAGCATGACTCTCTGCTACTTCCTTTGCGACCAATTAGTGCAATGACAGAGCAGCAGTCACTATCTGATATTCCTAGATAACACTCCGAGTTCTTCAACAAGATAAAAACTTAGCAAACCTGGAAATCCCCGCTTGCTATGTTTTGATTAGTAATGGAACTCTAATGAGCAACTGATAACTATCACTTCCTAGTGACATCTTTAATTGACGTCTTATGTCCAGCAAACTTGCGTCAAACCCGGCACCTGTCAGGTATAAATATTACCAACGTTGCCTTAAGCAATGTGAGCTGTTGTGAGCAGGAAGCTTGTGAGCTGTGAGCGAGCGAGAACCTGCTGCTGATGCTGGCTGCCTGCATGACCCTGTGTTGGTAAAAACTAGCACTCTGTCGCTGCAGCCTGCTATCCTGTGGTGGTGAAGCTACTGATTACCATTATCGCCGCTAAAACGCGACCTATGGTGCAGTACGCTTGAGGAGCCGTGCAGCCGTCCTCTGCGAAGACATCCAGCTGCCCGCGGACGCTGTCACCCCTCCTTCCTCGACGCGCTGAGAGAAGCCGCTGCCTTTCTCGTGCAGAGAAATCCAGTCCCGGCGCTTCCGGTTTACCCTCGCGGGTGACTGGGATATCGAGAGAGACCCCTGAAGGAGATACCAATCCTCCATCATTCTATTCAGAGGTATGGTGTTGACTAAACCCTTAGACGAGAATTCTTGAAACAAACCTTGGCAAAACCAACTTAACTTAAGCTACTTACTTACTCCCCTTCTCACGTGTTAGGCTTAGGTCAGGCACACTGGGGTAGGCTTAGTTAGAAGCACCAGTTGAGTATGTTAGCCTAATGTATATATGACTGTATATATGTTTTATTACTTTTAAACCATTGTATGGCTAAGAAACCATATCAATGCTTTTACAGTTCTATTTCGCAATACTTATCTTACTGTACGTACTTTTTATAATAACAGTTATAGCAATTGTGGCAATACATTTCTCTTGTACGAGAAGAAAGACTGTTCAATAAATGTTAACCTTTATTGATACACGCCCGTCTCTCTATTCTCTACATACTGTGAAAGTAAACTGCACTAGACTGACTGAGTGAAATCTATGTCTATTGTTTCACACGACCCTAGAGATCGACTCTTGATCTGAGGAGCAAAGTTGTCATGTTGCACGGTTGTTGGAAAACTGAATCCCTTCTTGTCTGTGCCAGGGAAGCTGATCACTTCCTATGCAGAGAAGAAAGTTTCCAGTGACCTCTGAGCTAGTTGGTAACACAACCTAATTAAGTTTAGCATAGTCAGTGGAGGCCTGGAATATCCGCAGTTCCACGTCGATACTACTGTTTATGTTATTCCAATGCGCAGGGCCTAGTGGGAAACTAGGAACTACACTACAATCTCAAAGAACACAGGGTGGTAATCTCCTGCCATAACCAGCATAAGAAATCAGATATAGAGTATAAAAGATAAACTACCTATGCAATAAAGTTACCTGCGGAGCTAGTCGGTGTTGCCAGCAGAATCAATATTTTACAATTGAGTCTGCGCACATTTTCATCAATCACGCCGCTAAGCACTGCATTTAATAACACAATAACCGTATCTCTGTGGCTGTCATGCACAAAATGGAATTACTTCCCACATAGGCCCAAAGCAAACGTCCCACCACACACCCACATGGCGTAGCATGCCACCAACATGGAAGTTGTACCCCATATGTAAGAATTGTAAGTGTTATAAAAATAATATACCATAATAAGTAAACAGATGACAGCTTTCTCTCTCTGTTCTTCCTATGATAATCCTACCCTCCTCCCTAAAGGTCCACGAAATAGCTATTCCCAGTGCGACCCTCTCCCTAACCCCGACACAGCCCCAGAAACATTTCATCCTTCCTAACTCTAAGAGCCCATAAAAAACAGTCATGATAGTTGTTCCTAAAATCCCTAGGGCCACAAACTTCAGCGTTTTCTGACAGCGGGGAGAAGTGTGGCTCACTGGTTAGAAGCGGCAGACCCTGAAGCAGAGATCAGGCCCGGGACCAGGGTTCAATTCCCGACGCGGCAGGGTCTTGGGCTTAATGTCCGCGGACTAGATAATTCTCTCGCCTCGGCGCCTACTCTAATCATGGGTCCCACGCTGCAACTCTGGGCAATAGCTTGCTTAATCTCCATAACAGCCCCTACAACGCTGGGATGCCTGGCTTCACCTTGGGGGTTCCCAGGAGGAGCATCTCACAGGGAGAGCCAGGACCATGAGGTGCACCTCAAGCACACTTTACATAGTATCATGAGAATGCTGTCACAGTTGCAAGTGTGCAGCTTGGAGGAGGCAGCATACCATGTTTTTAATGATCCTAATATAACCAGACCTTTTTTACCTGTAAAGACATCCCGAGCACATGTATGTGTATATGTGCATGGTTTGAGTGTTACATTGTGCATGTCTGGGTGCACTAGCGTGCAGGAGGCCTGTGGGTTTCGTTTTGGAAGCAACGGGCAGATGCATTCACACAGGATGGAAGTGAAGTTACTTCCCAAACAGTGAGTGGATTGCTGACATTCCGAACATTGAAGGTGGGGCTGGACACTGAGGTGGGGAATGAGGATATAAGCTCTCCTTAGAAATTAAATGAGGGCCTTTGAAGCAGTATGCCTAAATACTCCCATTTGGTGGATTTTAGGGGGGCGAAGGGTGGGGACTGCAGTGTTTGTTATCGGAGCATGAAGGACCCTTCTCTCTTCCTGATCTCTGTAGGTGCGATAGACACGCAGAATGCTCACACTTCTTTGTGTCTCTGTTGTGGGTACTCCCACCTGGAAATGATCCTATGAGGTATATCGCTCTAGACAAAGGCAAAGTCTGGAGGAAAGCCAGAGAAGGCCACATTAAAGAAGAATAGACACAAACTGGTAATTAAAGGGCAGAGAATACACATCGCCTGTGAGCCTGCTGTACCAATACTACAGTGGAAGCTGTTGACCCACTGGTAGTTCCAGTTCTTTTTTTTTTTTTTTTTAAACAATTTTTATTGCAGACGCTCAGACATAAAAAGGGTGACAGCGGTAGCATTATTCAGGCATGCCGAAAACATTCAGTATATACGTCTTACAGCCCCCAGCGTTATAACAATACATATTCCATAAATCAGTCCGACCAAATCTTCGGGTCACACTCAGCGCATCCCCGCCACAGTATAATCAGAGGGCGCATTAATCATCTGGGCATCCACTTTTTTGTTTTATTTTAGGTAAACTCCCCCCCCCCTCCCCAACAAGTTCAGATGTGAGTGCAAAGGTGGTATAACATCCGCTCAGTCAAGGTCGAACATCACAATCGCAACAGGGGTACCTACAGTTCTCACCTTCCCCGTCTCCTCCCGCCCCCCCTCTTTCCTGAAGCCTATGGCCGGAGAAACTTTAAACATGCATAGCGTGGTTGATGAGCAATGTCCATTCCTAGCAAGGTCTTCCCGCCGATCTCCCCCCTCCCTCAGCCCCAGGTCCTCTCACGGGCCCCCCCCCCCAAGTCCACCACCCAGCCCATGGTAGTGTCTCCATTTTGACCAAACCCTTTTGAACTTATTCGGGCATCCCCTTGATTTGTACGTCACTCGCTCTGCCGCCATGTAGAGGTCTAATCCCCTTCTCCATTCATCTATAGTGGGTACCGTCTCCGCCCCCCAATATTTGGCAATGTCACGTTTTGCCACCACTAGGGCTAACGTCAGTAAAGGTCGGGGAAGGTCTACATCATTGGTCATGCCCAGTAGGGCCAGCTTAGGCTCCTGGTCGAGCGACACGGACAGGACCTCCTGCAATTCGATGAAAATAAGTGTCCAGTAGGATTGTATTTTCACGCAGGTCCACAATACGTGGAGGAAATCCCCTCCCTCCTGCTGGCATCTCAGGCACCTATCGTCCGTTGTCTTCCCCATTTTAAATAACCGCACTCGGTCAAAGTACGTCCTATGTAGCACGTTATATTGAATCAGGCGTAGTCGAGATTTTATGGCCACCTCCCTTGGATGCATAAGGATTAAGTCCCAGTCAATATCCTCCAGGGTTCCCACCTCTCGCTCCCAAACGGCCCTAAGCTTCGCCAGATCCCCCAGCATGTTGTTTGTGAGGGTTTTATATGTGAGCGGCACGGCCTTGTGGGGTATCTGTTCCTGCAGCAGTCTGCCTTCTAGGGGCGCGTACTCCGGCAGATCCTCAAGATTCAGAGCCTGTGCCCTCCACGCATGGCGCAGTTGAACATATTTAAAAAACTGTGAGCGGTGGAGCCTGTATTCCGCCCTTAAGGTGGCGTAGGTTTTTAGCTCCCCTCTGGCGATGACATCTCCCACCGTGGAAATCCCAATGTCATCCCACTGCTTGAATCCCTTAAGTTTGTGGAGTTCAGAGAGCCACGTGCAGTGCCAGAGTGGGGTCTGCCGGGTGGGTTTCTTATCCCAGCCCGTACGTCTCATCGCCATTTTCCAAGCCCGGAGAGTAATATGTGTGGCCGGGAGTAAGGAACGGCTCGCCGCACCACCGTATAGGTAGGAAAGCATAGGACGTGAGGCCAGTTTGGTACGTTCCAACGCATATGTTGGGTGGTCCCCGGGGGCGTGGAGCCAATCGTTAATGGGGGACAAGTGCTCCGCCCAGTAGTACGCTTCAAGGTTTGGCAGCGAGATACCTCCACTGTATTTATGGCGTTGCAGGGTGGTCAGTGCAATCCTCGGCTGTTTACCCAGCCATATGAAAGATCTGAGGTCGGCGTGTATTCTACGGAGGAGACTGTCTGGTACTTGATAGTATTCGTTCTGCAGGGCATATAAATATTTGGGTAGCACGATCATTTTATACATCGCCGCCCTACCCAGGAGTGTCAGAGGAAGTTGGCGCCACCGGGCCATATCTGCCGCGGAGTTCACCAGTATTTTCTCGACATTTCTGAGAAGTGACAGGTGCCTATCCAGCGTGATGAATACTCCTAGGTATTGGAAGCCATCTGTGGATATTACCAGTCTGCCTGGGAGGTCCCTTTCACTCGCGACCCCCTTGGGGTCGAAAAGGACGGATTTGTGCCAATTTATTGCGTTGCCGGAGTGGCTGCCATATTCGTCCAGCTCCCGGAACAGTTCAGGCACAGAGGTTTGCGGGGCTGTGATATATAGGAGGACATCGTCCGCATACAGGGACAGTTTCTCCTCCGGGCCGTCCGCAGTAGTAAGGTGGAAGCCAGAAATCCTCTGATTTTGTCTGATTTTGGCCGCCAGTATCTCAATGGTCATCGTAAATAGTAGCGGGGATAGGGGGCACCCCTGTCTGGTGCCCCGCTGGATCAAGAATTTGCGAGAGAGTCTCCCGTTCACCCGCACTCTGGCCCGTGGGTTGGTGTACAGCAGGCGAACCCATGAGCGGAATTTTGGGCCGAGACCAAATTTCTCCAAAACAGCCTCGAGGAATGGCCAGTGTATGGAGTCGAAGGCCTTTTCCGCGTCCAATGAGAGGAACCAATGGAGTGGGACCCTATCCCTAACCTCCTGCAGCCAGTTGTGCGTGCGTCAGAGATTGAGTTTCGTGGCCCTATCCGGTAAGAAGCCAGTCTGGTCTAAGTGTATTAGCTCAGGTAGGACCGCCCTAAGGCGTCGTGCCAGGATCGTGGCCAGGATTTTCACCTCTGTATTCAAGAGGGAGATGGGGCGGTAGGACGCGCAGTCGTCCCGCGGTTTGCCCTCCTTGTGAATGGGAACTATGATCGCCAGGGTGAGGTCATCGGGTAGGCAGCCGTCATGATATGCCTCAAAATAGAGGTTTTTTAGGTGTGGAGCTAAGATGTCGGCCGTGCACTTGAAGAATTCCGGGGGGAAACCGTTCGGGCCCGGTACCTTACCAGACTTCAGCCCCGCAATAGCAGTTTTGACTTCTTCCAGAGAGATGTTGGCTTCTAAGGCGGGTAGGGCCTCAGCATCTACCACGGGGAGGTCAACCCGCGACATGTAAAGAAGAGAGTCCCCACATGAGCTCAGTTGCCTGGCCTCGTAGAAGCGGCCATAGTAAACTGCGAATGCGTCTGCTATGAGGTTGTCTGCGCTTAACGTCTTCCCCCTCTCGTCTGCGACTGCCTCCACCCATCTCGCTGCCCTCTCCTTACGACTAAGCCAGGCCAGAAGTTTGCCAGATTTGTCCCCTACATCGTAAAGACGATGTAATGTGGCCAAACGTTGGGTCTTCGCTTCATCCGATACCAGGTCTCGATAGTGTCGCTGGTTATCTAACAGTATGCGTAAGGTGGTCGAGCTCTTAGTATGCAGGTGATCCCTTTCTAACTCCACTATAGTGCGTTCCACAGTTTCTACCTCCTCCAGGGTCCTCCGCCTCTCGTCCCTCAGTCTAGTATTTATTCTGTCCCTTAACACCGGTTTCATTGCTTCCCATAGAGTTACCGCTGAGTCTACTGACCCAACATTTTCAGCTAGGTATACCCGGGCATCTGCTCGAACACCCTTGAGTATTGACTTGTTCGCCAGGTCCCAAGCGGCGAGGCGCCAACGTGCCTCATTCTTGTGTCTATGACTGCCCACCGATATCAGCAGCGGTGAGTGGTCTGAAAGACCTCTAGCCAAGTATTCCGCTGTACCCTCTACAGTCATGGTAGTTCCAGTTCTAAGAATGAAGGGGTGCTCTGTAGAGTTTCCAGGGGACTACTGAGCAACCAGGGCTAGTGACTGCCTGATAGCTGGCTTCCCAGAGGTGAGGGGATATTATCTGGAGTCTGACCTAAGGGAAGAGGTGTTCCTTGTCCTGAAACACCTGTGGATCCTGCCTAGAGGAAAAGGGATAGTGCAGGAAAGTCATGCAGGAGTGGTTGACTTCTAGTATGGGTAAGAGTAGAGCTGTTTTCTCTAGTGCTGTGGGTCAATCTGGCAGCGACTCATGGAAGCATGACTGGCATCATCCAAGCCAAGAGCAGGTCATTGTCACCGAAGCAGAGATTTGCGGCACGGCCAAAGTGTCAAGCAGATCACCCAGTAACCCTGTTGTAGCAGCTGGGGCGCTTACCCAAAGTATGCTTGTGTGGTCTGCACCACTGAATAAGAGGGTATCGCTAAATGGTGGCGCTTGACAAGTGTGTCTGAATTGACTTTGCTGTTTCAGCCGTGGCATTTGCTCCAAGTGTGCCTGATCAGTCTGCACTTCTGAAGAAGAGACCTGTGTAAGCCTGAGTCACCTACCCAATGTGTACCCATGTGTACTATGCCAGTAGTGGTGAATCTGCAGACACAAGGCACTTGCCAAAGTGTGCCCGAGTGACGGCCCAGTACTGACTGAAAGTGCATCACAATTTCACCAATTTCACTGTAGTGAAGCGGATCTCATTGTTTCCTTGACCCAGGGAGGAACAAGCCGCTGAATCCGTGACTAACCCAGTCCAGTGGGAGGGAGGCCCAGCTGCGACCTGCGGGCACTAACGCAGCTGAACATGATGTGCTTGTAGAAGGGCCTCTGACTGAAGATAGGTACCTGCCCACTGGTGTCACCTGACCCTGCTGTGCGACACCCGGTTGCTCGGAAGGAGTGGAGATGCTGCTTGATGAACCTGCAGTGCATCTTCCACCACCGCAGAAGGGCTGGGACTAAGGAGCGGGAGCCCAGAGTGAGAGCTACCTTGGATCAGAACTGTGGGTGAGACAAACCCTGAGAAAGTGAGTGCCTTTGCTAGTGCCTACCAGACAAAAGGAACACCTGTGCTGAAACCTACACTGTTGTACCTTAAAAGGAGGTGGAAGGGGCCATTCTCACTGGGAGCCAGTAGTCCTGCACCAGAGACTCTGAGTAACAGATACTTTATGTATAGTAGTTCATATTGAACTTTACTGTAGTATTACATTACATCCCTTTTCACAAAGATAATCACCGAGCTAGACAATCACATTACTACACTATTTGGAGTGTGTTGAGCCTGTTGTACCCTCACACATCCCTGAGAAGCCGGTGACAGCAGGCGTCGCTATCTCTGATAATCCAGTGCTGAAGGGGTTGTACAACCATGATAGTACAAACAGACTCTGTGACAAGAGAGGCAAACCACCTCTGTCCGATGACTAAGGCCCAGTAGCCCTGCTTGCTCCACTTCCCCCCAGCAGCGTCTGAAAGCTTTCCCGCCTCAAAACTAGGGGTGTGATCCACAAGATTGACAGGGAGGTTAAACTGCTGATTTACTCAAAATCGTGCTCGAGACTCTTAGGTAGAGTATAATATAGTGATTTGATCAAAATCATACAATTTGGAATTGAATTCAGATCATTACTGGCCACAAATTGCCTATAGACCCAATCTCTAACCGTTTCTAAAATAAGGATGGTATTATTAATCTTTTCCAAAAGTGGTCACATGGCTAGAGCTGCCGGCTTTGGAGTTGGGAAACCAAGGTTCAAGCCTCGGGGTCGACTCCACATCCTGTGATTCTGGGCAAACCACTTAATCTCGCCGTACCTACCAAAAATGAACGAATGAATCCTTCTGTAATGTAACTGGTGCTCATGTAAGCGCTCCAGTACCTTCGGGCCGAGATCGCGCAAATAAGAAAAAAATTAACGAAATATAACACAAATAATGACAGTGCGAGGCATCAGATATCCGGAGATCTTGCCTGGCGGATTAGAGCCCACACACAGTTAGTAGAGTGGTAGAGAGCGGGAGGGCACTTGTTTATTATCAGCGTGAACTAAAGCGTGCAGTCGTCATCAACAGTAAAACGTGCAGCACGCGCTCACTTACTGGAGAGATAAGGACGGGTCTTCAGTCAGGAGAGCACTTAAGCTGCTAATGCGTTCCAAGGCCCGTAACTGCCTCTGATTAGGTGAAGAGAGCCGGGGCTATAGGCCTCTCGAGGCAGCGCCTACTCAAGCCTGACGTATGCTCTTTCACCCATCTCCAGCGGCTTTGACAATCTGTCAATGAACGGAGGGCTCGGCCGGCTTCCGCGCCCCTGGAGCCCTGGTTGAGAAAATGGAGGGGGAGATAGTAAAATGGAAGAGAATGGGCTTTTAGACTGCTTGTGCTATGCGGGCCACGTTGACAAGTTCTCGGTGAACCAACGAAGGTCACATTAACACACTCGTTCGTAGTACGAAGTGTTGTCAGGCCTTGATCAACACTCATACCAGACTTGACAACATGACTAAGAACCGGAAGTGATTGTAATTTCTTAGCCGGAAATGTTTTACTGGGACCCAGTGGTGTAATAAAACTTGAGAACCCCCCTATAAAGCACATGGATGGAGGCCTCTCCAGCCCCCCCCCCCAAAACCCCCCCGACTCGGTCTGAAGCGCTGAAGGCCAGGGCCCGCTGCCTGTGCACAGCACAGCGCTGGAGGGGCGACCCCTGGACCTCGACCACCCCGCACCGCGAGGGCTTCAGGGAGCTAATGTTATGCCATGCCCCGTCCGCCCAGTCTTCCCAAATCTTTTTTGAACACTATATATACTCAATAAGGGTTTCCCATATATCCATGGTTGATTGTTAAGGTGATCGAGGCTACCTGTGAAGTGTATGCTATAGAGCCAATGTTACACATAATGGCTGCTTTCTACACCTAAGAGTATTGTATGTGTGATGGCATTAATGATGCCTGATATTCTGCTGAACTAATATGTACGTACAGTCAGGCCTCTAATGCTGTAGTAATTTATAGGCGAACAGAAGGAGTCAGGTCCTAGGCGGGACTGAGGGGGGCTGGACCGTAATATAATGAGGAAAAATAGAGATTGCCCACACCTCATAGAATGAAAAAATGATTCGAAAAGATACAAGTGTAACTCAATGACACATGTAAAGGTACTTTTATTTATACCCACTACTCATAATTTTTATATTTTTTTGGAAAAATTGTTTTTAAGAACAAGAAAAGATACACTTACACGATCAACACAGTGATTATACAAATGCAAACAATTATAAACAACAACAATTCATGAAATACGTAAATACACAGGACAAAAATATCAACACATTTAGTGATTCATGGTACCACATGAATTCCTGTTTTTGAAACAACCAAAGCGAAGTGAAAAGAGCAAGAGCTTTTACAATATTCATTGTCTGTAATTATCAGGCTCCTGAGAACTGATCAATGGACAGGGGGAGGCGCCTCGCATACGGAGCTCAATTCAAGCACTCCGCTTATGATCCCTGGGCCGCCACGACACACGCCGCTAACCCAGGTTGGAGAATTTCTTCGGAAACCATTGTAGACGGGAAACCCTTCTTTCTCCCTTGAACAAAAGACGCAAGGACTCAGAGACATAAAACCTCGACCTCCACCCTCTAAGAGGCGCCGGACGGTGCACATAGAGAATTAACCCCTCGAGGTGCCGCCCCCTGTCCATTGATCAGTTCTCAGGAGCCTGATAATTACAGACAACTTACAAAGCCCTGATGAGGGTTCGAACATGTTTGACTCGAACCTGAAACGCGTCGGAACTGTGCAAGAGCGAATTAAAACATCAAATGTGCCTATGCTAACGAATGAATATTGTAAAAGCTCTTGCTCTTTTCACTTCACTTTGGTTGTTTCAAAAACAGGAATTCATGTGTTAATATGAATCACTAAATGTGTTGATATTTTTGTCCTGTGTATTTACGTATTTCATGAATTGTTGTTGTTTATAATTGTTTGCATTTGTATAATCACTGTGTTGATCGTGTAAGTGTATCTTTTCTTGTTCTTAAAAACAATTTTTGCAAAAAAATATAAAAAATATGAGTAGTGGGTATAAATAAAAGTACCTTTACATGTGTCATTGAGTTACACTTGTATCTTTTCGTATCATTTTTTCATTCTATGAGGTGTGGGCAATCTCTATTTTTCCTCGTAGTAATTTATAGAGCAATAAGCATTAAAACAAAGCTTGGATAATCTCATCAGTAATGTCATCAATGATGTAATTTGAAATGTCAAAAATTAAGTCACAGAATCCAATGAGTGATGTCATATGCGAGGTCATTAGCATTGCATGGGGATGCGTGAGTTATAGTCAGTGCTGCTAACTATAATTGATGAATTTCTATGTTTAGTTTAAAACATTAATGTTGTCACTGGCAAATTCATCTAACTACATCATTACATCATTACTTTAACCTTAGTTTTTTTTTCAGTGAAATGTTAAGTTTAAAAAAAAAAAACATATCTTTTTATCACACTTATCTACAACGTTACTTTATACTTTGTTTTTTTCATTGAATATATATATATATATATATATATATATATATATATATATATATATATATATATATATATATATATATATATATATATATATATATGTATATATATATATAAATCTCGCTCTGGGGTCTGCCACACATATGAGGAAGTACTCGAACAAACTGAGAAGGTTTGACCCATAACCTTTTATTCCTGGTATGAACAGCACACGCACGCAGGTTTTAATGTAAAGCAGTTACTTCGAGATGTAACAGCGGCAACCCAGCCACGAGGAGAGCACCACCCTGCAAAGTTAGGGGCCACGAGGATGGATTTTCACCTACCTCATCGTGGAGCAGCATGAGTTGGAGGAGTACAGAGGCGCACATGGGGGCTCATTCAGAGCTTGGGCTCATACAGAGTGATATGCGGATAAGAAAGTGCATCCATCAAGGAACTTTAACACTTCAACTCCCACAATGCTGAGGGGCGTGGCATCGCTTACTTAGCTAGCGTGTGGGAGTGTGCACGCAATCTTTGTACATAAGCTTCTGAGGAAGAAAGATTTTGAAACGCGTAAGGCGAGACGGAGTAACTGATTTAATTAAAACCTGCGTTCATGTGCTGTTCATACCAAGAATAAAAGGTTAAGGGTCAAACCTTCTCATTGCTGAAGCAGAGTGGGGTTTGGGAAGAAATGTATGTATATATATATATATATATATATATATATATATATATATATATATATATATATATATATATTGCCTCCAAAGCGGTTCCTTCGCGGGAGTTTGCGCAGTGCTCTCGTATGTGCGGTATCCTGCGGCAGAACCAAGCCCCTATTTATTGCCACAACTTCTCCCAGCAGGGAAAAACAACGGGTCGCACAGCCAACCTGGATTCAAACAGTAATCCTTTTTATTTATTTCTTTTCAAAGGGCAACAGGCGCAGAGATCTACGCGTTTCGGTGTCACTTCACCTTGCTCACGATCACTGGGTTTGCCCCACCCACAAACATTTAAACACATTTTTTTCATTTTTTTCAAAAACAAGAGTATTTCCTGTCACATGATATGCTAAGGATTCTGGTCCTTGTAGTTTTAACCACTATTTTGACAAAAAATTAAAGTTAATTGAGAATGCAACTCTTTCAACAAATAGATTTAAATGATACTGAATTTGATGCATTAATTCATGCGCCTTACAGTAGGCTTAATACTACAAACTTTGTACTGCCTTCCAATAGGCTGACTCATACTGATGATATTGACTAGTCATTGTTCATATAGTTCTGATTCCGTTTGGTTACAGGTGCACATATAATTCCTCCGATTGGTTCAACCCATTAGGGTGCAGGGTCCTCAGGTTAATAATGAATTTCGATTCTGCTTGTCTCAATTTTTTCGCTCGATCACCTCCCCGCTCACCTTTAGTTATAGTTTGAATGCCATAAAATCTCAGTTTTTGCCAATCACCCTCATGTGAGAGTTCCATATGTTTGGCTATGGCATTGGAGCGGTCCTTATGAATTGTGGCCCTCATATGTTGTAGAATGCGATTCTTCAATTCCACAGTCGTACTGCCCACATATTGCATAGGGCATGGGCACTCCACTACATATACAGTGAATGGTGTCTTGCACGTTATGCATTGTCTTATTTGCCATTTCTTTTTATTGGCCAGAGTGATTTCCTTTGTTTGTTTGGGTATCTGGCACATTTTGCATCCATGGCATTTCATGAATCCTTTGGTTTTCAGCCAATCATCCTGTCTTTTTCTCTGGAAGTGGCTGTGTATTAAATGATCCTTTAAGTTTTTGGCACGTCTATAGGTTATCGTTGGGTGTGTTCCCATGAGCTCCTTAACAGTGTTATCCAACTGTAATAGTTTCCAATTCTTATGGAGGATTTTGCCTATCTTTTCACTTTCTTGTGAGTAGTCCATGATTAGGCGGATTTTCTGCGTCTCTGGATCATCCTCTTTGTTTTTCCTCTTCAAACATTCCTCTTGTGTTTTTGTGTTGCTTTTTATGAGACTGTTTCTCACTGTTTGTAATGGGTATTTCCTTTTGATGAATCTTTCCATTGTCTTTTTGCTGTTTTTCTTCCACTCTGCTTCTTCACTGCATATCCTATGGATTCTCAAAAATTCGCCGTACGGAATGCTGTTAAGTAATGTTTTTTGGTGGAAGCTGGTGGCTTCTAATGTGGCATTCGTCGATGTTGATTTGCGGTGGAGGGTCGTGTGTATTTGTTGATTCTTAACATAGATCTCTGTGTCCAGGAATATGATTCTCTCTTTACTCATATTGTAGGTGAATTTCAGATTTTTCACACTATTATTCATTATCTGAAAGTATTCCTGGAATTCTGATTCTGTTCCATCCCAGATAATTAATAAATCATCGATGAATCTTTTCCAACTCACCACTTTGTTCACAAATTATTCATTTGTTGAATTTCACGCAATTTCCTGCTCCCACCATCCCATGGTGAGACACGCGTAAGATGGACTGAAGGAAAAACCCATAGCCGTCCCACTTCGCTGTTTGAAAATTTCTCCCCCGAAGGTGAAAATATTTTCTTCTAGACAAATTGTCAGCATTTCTTGTAGCAATTTGTTGTGGTTATTGAATTCCAAAGTTCTCTCCTTTAGGAAGAAATTGCACGCTTTCACACCCAAGTCATTATCAATATTGGTGTACAAACCAATCACATCCATCGAGATCAGCCAGTAGGATTCCTGCCATGGTGTATCTACAAGACTGCGTAGTAAGTCACTGGTATCCTGTATGTAGGAGTTCCATTTCGATACAAAAGGTTTTAGGAAATGATCAATATATTCCGCCATTGGCTCCAGTAGTGACCCCTTAGCGGAGATTATCGGTCTCCCTGGTGGATTTTTTTGATCCTTATGAATCTTTGGCAAGAAATAAATAGTTGCCAATATCGGGTGAGTCACAGTAAGGAATTTGTGTTCCATATCATCTATCAATCCTTTCTCTTTCCAACAGTTCAACTTTTCATCAATTGTCTCTTTTAGCTCCATGGTTGGATTGAATTTCAGTTTTGCGTAGTGCATTTGATCCCTCAGTTGGCGATTTGCTTCCTTTTCATATGCACTACGATCCTGGATTATCACATTGCCGCCTTTGTCGGCAACTTTTATTTCTATTTTGTCGTCTTCAGATAGATGTTTTAATGCCAGTCGTTCTTCTTTTGTCAGATTGTCTGGACCATAATTTAATTTCAATTTGTATAAGTCCTGTATAACTGCTTCTTGAAACAGGTCCACCTTGTTTCCGGGGCTTAGTTGTGGGTAAAACTTTGATTTCGGTTTTTTTCCACTCAATCCAGCTCCACATTGAGTTATGGCCTGGGACATTGTCACTTCCTGCATTGGATCTTGGGTTAAATTCATTAAAGTTAGAAATCCATCTGCATCTGTTAGTTGTAAATTTTCCTCATTTGGTATTGATGGAGTGGTGTCTCTTTCTTTTAACGTTTTGTCTCTAAATGCTTTGGCTAGTTTTATTTTTCTTATGTACAGATATAAGTCAATTCTCACCTGCGCCAGGTTCATATGGCTTTTGGGGTAAAAATGTATCCCCCTCTTCAATAAGGATGTTTCAGTGGTTGTAAGTGTTCTCTCTGATAAGTTTATTACTTGTAATTCATCCATTACTTCCGCCTCTGCCTCATCGTTCGCGTCTCCACTCCTGTCCTCTCTGTTCCGCCACTTGCTCCTTTTTCCTCTTCTGTGGCATTTTTTCCAGGCCATTGTCTTCCTCTTCCTCGCCGTGACTGGAATTGTGGTGCAGGGCGGTTCCGTTCCCAATATCGTTGTTGTAATATGAGGCGCATGTCCCCTAAAAAAGGCATCTTTTTGGCATTCTCATTTTCTTCTCTAGACGCTTGTTCATTGGATACAGTGGAGGACGCTAAACTGGACATACTTGACCAAGCCATTTGTTCCTTTAAGCCATCAAATGTCCTCGCAAATGAGAAAATGCGACCATCCGCATAATCATTCGTGTCTCTAATGAATTTGGAGTGTTTTCTGTCCATTACCGTTTCCTCATGTTTTTCTATTTCCGTTTCAAGATCTTCCTTTAATTTGGTCATTTCTGATGTTAATTTTAGAGTGGCGAGTTCCTTTTCCACTTCTTGCAATTCTTCCTTTAGCTTCTCCAAAGCAATGTTTATATGTTTTATTAGAATGACAATCAATCCCAAAGATGATTCAAGGATATGCTCGCCCCACTCTTCTAACAGCTCATTAGATGCATCGTTGTTATTAGGCATCAATAAAATTCTCAAACCCCTGGGCACCATTTTTGCTTCAAAATATTTCTGTAGTGTGATAATTTCCCAGGATTTATTTATTTCCTTACGACTCAGTTTTTCCCAGTTTTTAAGTTTGCTTCTCACATCCGATTTTCCTGAGGAGGATGCTGCACCCGTTTTTTCTCTTGGGTTGCTTTTGTCAAATAGTTCGGTTACTTTTGTTGCACGTTTTAGCTTCTCGCTTTTCCATTATAGCGCCTGTTTAGACGTTTCCCTTTAGTATTTGAAAGACTTTCAAAATACTATATATATACTATATATATATATATATATATATATATATATATATATATATAGTTCCTGGATGGATGCGCTTTCTTATCTGCATATCACTCTGTATGAGCCCAAGCTCTGAATGAGCCCCCACGTGTGTATATATATATATATATATATATATATATATATATATATATATATATATATATATATATATATATATATATATATATATATATATATATATATATATATATAACATCATGGTGGAAAACCCAAAGATCTGAAGTATTACCTGATAGACAGTGTACCGGTACAAAGAAGGGGAGGTAATAGGGAAGGGGTACTGCGCCGCCTTGAGACCCATTACATACTGCTATTGGACAGTAAACAACCCAATGGGTTGAATATGGGGGAAGATCTATACACATACCTGGATTAGAAAGAAACAATACACTACGTAAGCACTGTATCAGCCTACATATAGAAGAAACTGTCCAAATAGAAAAATGAAAAAATGAAAAAATGATAAAGAAACATTAGAACTCGTTGTATAAGGTGGATCTGTAAAATATGAAAATGTATGCAATTGTTTAATAATATTTTTAACTTGTTAGGAATATTAATTGTTGAAATTATTTCTTTATTTTGGTGATCAAACATTAGGTTTTACAATTTTAAATGGATCGGAACTTTTACTGTTTAAACATGAAATTGGTTTTTAAACATTTTTACTAAGGTGTTTTTTAAACTAATTGTGGGAATCATGTTTTATAATTCAAGTCCAGTTAAGTCTTTGTCCATTTGTCCTGTATTCCTATTGGAGTGAAAATTGCCGACAGATATAAAGATACAAAAAGATATACAAACCGCACATTGGTAATAACAATACACAATTTAGTCACATTTGCACTTTTTTATTTATAGCACCCGTAAGCACTTTTTGGTGTAAAACACTGATCAGGCGAATCATGGGTTGTTCCAGGGGGAAGCACAATGTTATGAAGTTCAGAAGAGAACCCAACAAGATCATAATACAATAGTTGCAATCGATAAATGAGAATGTATGATGGGGCAATAAGGGTGTTTACACCCATATACACAAGGTACTATTTTAAATGTATGTATTTATACAAATCATTGCAAAATTTGAAAAATGTATTTTACAGGTATTATTAATTGCTTCCAAAGTATGAAATGTTTTTACTGCTGAAAATAACTATTTATTACTAAGATTACACAATGTATTTTACATATAATTACAAAATTGAAAAGGAGTTTCAAAACGACATAGAAAGAAAGACTGTCTTTATTATATGTGTAAATATCTCTTCTATGTTTATTAATGGGCACTTGCACTTTAAAAGGAGATGTGATTCACTGACGTGTTGTCATGTGATCAAGGCAGGGATCTGCCGAAACGCGTCGTGAGGACTGGTGAAATAAACTAAATTGCACAGAGATGGGTCTGCCTCGTTTTCTTTTCTAACCCTGCTGGAGTTGGTGGCTGAAGCGAACAACATTGGAAATATATATATATACATAAAGTTCCTGGATGGATGCACTTTCTTATCTGCATATCACTCTGTATGAGCCCAAGCTCTGAATGAGCCCCCACGTGTATGTATATATATATATATATATATATATATATTACCTACTGGCGTTCGCCAGTAGGTATATATAGTTAGGATAAATTCCCTATGGGACTTTTGAAAATTCTATGTCTAATAACTTTGGCGTTTGTGGATGGAATCGGCTGAAATTTTCAGGAAAATGGCACATTTTGTTTCTGAGCAGCTCCTGAAAATTTGGTGGGGTTTCGTCAAGGGGGGGCTGAGAAAAAAGGGGGGTCCCAAAACGCGTTTTTTGCATTGAGTTTTCCATAGGGCGGTTGGACTCACTTTTAGCTCGAACGGCTGAATGGATTTGCACGAAACTTGGCAAAATTGTAGGGACTGTTAGCCCGATGTGCCTTTGCTAGGTCTCAATATATGTGCTCCAGTAGTTTTTGAGAAATTAACGTTCAAACCAAGATATATATCTGTAACAGCGCTCTGGGCAGCGATCCGGTCCGCTTACTTTTCGCTTATCGGAACTTTGCGCGCAGAAAGCTGATTGGCTCTCCGGTGTCTGTCAACATTCTAAACAGTCCGGAGCGGACGCCATCTTGTCTCTCGGTAGGATCGAGAGAGAAGAAGAGGTGGAAAACGAAGGGGGAATTTAATGAAAGGGGGCAAGGTATCCCCCTCTTGACCCCCTAGGAATGTTGTTGGGGTTATTAAAGGGTCCCGTGGGGAAAATAAAAAAAAAATGATTTTTCACGGTAGAAGCGCGGCCGCGAACTGGTAGCGAAACGGGAATTCGCCATTTTGTGCTTCGTAAATTAAATTACTAGTTATAAGTGGGTGCGGGAGACGTATCCTAATCCCCTATGTTTCCTGAGGGTGGGTGAGGAGGCTGATATATGTTGATACATCTCTTCCAGCGGCTGTGCGTGAGCTTTTTTTTTTTTTTTGCTGCGTGACAGTCCGGAGCGGCCGCCATCTTGTCTCTCGGTAGGATCGAGAGAGAAGAAAAGGTGAAAAACTAAGGGGGAATTTAATGAAAGGGGGCAAGGTATCCCCCTCTTGACCCCCTAGGAATGTTGTTGGGGTTATTAAAGGGTCCCGTGGGGAAAATAAAAAAAAAATGATTTTTCACGGTAGAAGCGCTTCACGGGCCGCGAACTGGGCCGCAAACTGGTAGCGAAACGGGAATTCGCCATTTTGTGCTTCGTTAATTAAAGTACTAGGTATAAGGGGGTGCGGGAGACATATCCTAATCCCTTATGTTTCCTGAGGGTGGCTGAGGAGGCTGATATATGTTGATATATCTCTTCCAGCGGCTGCGCCATCTTGCCTTTTTTCGAATGCCACAATTTTGTCGTGCACGGCAGCCATTTTAGATGCCAGGCTGGTCCCAGGCTATCACCTACCCCTGCGGATGTAGTTTATGGCCCCAGCTGTAGAGAATTCAGACATGCCAATCCTCCTGATTCAGGCGTGTGAGTACTGATTTCAGTGCTAGTCTCCCGCCTCCCGATTTCTGCAAGCAAAAACCCGGGGGCATATTACGAAGAACTAGCGATAATTTTTGTCTATAACTTGTTTAGAGACAAAAATTATCGCCGCACATCGGCGATTTTTATCGCAGATAAACCTTGCTATTATCGCAGAAAAGTCAGCGATATTCATGTATTATCGAGCAAATGCTCTTAGCCATGTTATCCACCTCCCATTGGATAACATGGCTAAGAACTGCTCAGGGCAGGTGTTAGATTTTGGAGATATTCGCGCTTAGCGCGAATATCTCCAAAAGTTGGTAATAGAAGGTAGCGATGTTAGGGACTGTTTCCAGTCGCTAACATCTTGGCACGCCACTTTGCATGTCATTAGTGATAAGTATCACTGACATGCAAAGCCGGGCCCAAGATGGTCGCTATCTCCTTTTAGGTGTCACTAACTGGTGTTAGCGACAGCTTGATAATAGGGAAATAATTTTATCTCCGCTTTCATTGTTTTTAAAGCCAAAAAAGCGGAGATAAACCCCCTTGCTAATATGCCCCACGATTCCTTGGGGGTTTCAGCTGATAGGGCTTGGTATTGTGTTACATGGTAATTTTTCCATGAAACGTCAGAGGGTCGATGTAGGGGTTCTAGAAGAGGTGATAAACCATTTAAGCCTCATGAACAAGCGCATGGTCTTTTAAAGATTTCTGAAGTACTCGGGGCGGCGGTGTGTGTGTGCCCTCTTTCAGGAGCGGGCGGGGGGGCACTGCCAGCAACTTGCCAGGTCAGGTAGTGTTCAACACGTGCATCACCCTTTCTCTGCTTGCTATTGCGCTCCATGCTTCGGAAAGGTAAGAAAAAGAACGTGCATTTGAGTTTGAAATGTCCGATCCTGCAGCAGCACACTTCCAAAGCCCACACATGACAATAACCCGATTCAAGGCCCCATTCACCCGTTTTTCAAAAAATAGATAACAGTCCAACAAAGTAAGGTTATAAAACTTTATTAACTTTTAACGATAATGAACAGAACAAAAACTAAAAACATTTAAACATTTATTAACACAAAAAGCAACAATGGTTAGAAGCTGTCTTTTGTGCGAATAGTCCCAAGGCAGCACAACGTGCAGAGTTCTGGACGGCACCCAGGTGATGTCGCCTGGGTGCCGCACTGGTTTAGGGATCCTACAATGCTGCTCCGAAAATTGGCGTGGGGTGTCCCGGGTGGGGCGGGGGGAGGCCTCGTCAGTAGCGGTCTGTTGTGCGAATAGTCCCAAGGCAGCACAACGTGCAGAGTTCTGGACGGCACCCAGGTGATGTCGCCTGGGTGCCGCACTGGTTTAGGGATCCTACAATGCAGCACAGAAAAACAGCGTGGGGCGTCCCGGGTGGTGCGGGGGGAGGCCTCGTCAGTAGCGGTCTGTGTCCAGTGTCACATGGCTGACACAACATGTACGACAGGCACCCAGGTGATGTCCAGTAAACTGCCGCACTGGTTTTGGTATCCTACAATGCTGCTCCGAAAATTGGCGTGCGGCGGCCCGGGGGGGGGGGGGGAGGCGGCGTGAACGGGCCTCCCCAGGTGGCGGCCATCTAGCTGAGTTGCGTCTCGCTCACCATGTTGTGGAGTTGCTCCCACTCTTGCAGTGCAGCGATAGGCGGCTGCCACATGGTTGTCAAAATGGCGGACGGCTCTTCGGTTTTGGGCCTGGTCCACTGAAATGGCCCTGGGACACCTTGGAAGTCGGACGCTTGCCTGCTAGGGCTTGGGCTCCATTCTCGAAAAGCGTCCCCTCAGCCGTGAAGATTGTATAAAAGTCTTGGGGGCCCCCGACTCCCGCAGGCTTCCGGTGGGGAGCGGCTGCCATGATTGCTCGCGGAATGACCACGACGGAGCCACGAGATGGTGGTGCTCTCATGCTGACGCCAGCTTCAGTCTGAATGATCCAGAAACAAGGTGGGGCTTTCATCGTTTGGGAAAAAAAAATGTTCTAAACCAATGAAAAGTGTTATTTTTAGGTCATATGACCAAGCCTTCCATCTTTAGGAAACCAAAAGTAAAATGAACCAATGAAAAGTTTTATAAACAAGTCACATGACCTGTTATGCGACATAGGGCTACAAAAAGCGTAGAAAATCCGTTGGCACGTGAGGCGGCGTCAGTAGCGGACCGATGTGCGAATAGGCCGAAGGCAGCACAACGCGCCGAGATCCGGATGGCACCGAGGTGGTGTCCAGCAAATTGCCGCACTGGTGTGGCCATCCTACAATGCTGCGCCGAAAGACGGCGTGTCCAGCAGAATTGCGGTCACTGTTGCGGTACAGTGACTCGAACGCGCCGAGATCCGGATGGCGCCGAGGTGGTGTCCAGCAAATTGCCGTACTGGTGTGGCCATCCTACAATGCTGCGCCGAAAGACGGCGTGTTCTGCTGAGTTCCGGTTACTCTTCCGGCACAGTGACTCGAACGCGCTGAGATCCGGATGGCACCGAGGTGGTGTCCAGCAAGTGGCTGCACTGGTGTGGCCATCCTACAATGCTGCGCCGAAAGATGGCGTGGGGTGCCCCGTTGGCTTATGAGGTGATGTCAGTAGTGGACTGATGTGTGAATAGGTCGGAACCAGCACAAGGCGCCAAGATCCGAATGGCAAGTCCTGGATGTTGAGTGCCTCAGTTGAGAGTTCTGAGCAGTGCTTGCAAGACTGTCTGAAGCTTATTTGCACCTGCTGCAGCTTCACTAGGTCCGGCGGAACTTGTTGCCTTTTCCTTTGTGCTTCTTTTCCTACAATGCGTTTCTTCTGAAGACACGACCAGGTCCCTGAATGTGTGCAGGGGGACGCTATTGAATGAATGAACGCGCCAAGATCTGGATGGCACCGAGGTGGTGTCCAGCAAATTGCCGCACTGGTGTGGCCATCCTACAATGCTGCGCCGAAAGTCGGCGTGGGGTGCCCCGTTGGTTTATGAGGTGATGTCAGTAGCGGACCGATGTGTGAATAGGTCGGAACCAGCACAAGGCGCCCTGCACTGTTGAGCCTTTTTCAATGTCTGTTTTTTGTTCTTTCCCCTCCATCAAAAACAAAACAAAAATACAAGGCGCCAAGATCCGAATGGCAAGTCCTGGATGTTGAGTGCCTCAGTTGAGAGTTCTGAGCAGTGCTTGTAAGACTGTCTGAAGCTTATTTGCACCTGCTGCAGCTTCACTAGGTCCGGCGGAACTTTTTTCCTTTTCCTTTCTGCATCTTTTCCTACAATGCGTTTCATCTAAAGACACGACCAGGTCCCTGAATGTGTGCAGGGGGACGCTATTGATTGAATGAAAATGGCGGCTTGACACAAAGCTGACTCAAGCGTTACTGTTGGTGCTATACAGACAAAAATTGGTTTTCAGTTTGTACATTCTTCAGGTTTTTTTTTCCATCCAAGTCTGATTGAGAGTTTGTAGAAAAATGGCTTCAGATTTTCCACATACTACTCTTCAACATTCTTCCTAAATGTAACAATGTGAAACTCACTAGGAGAACGGCTGTTTCTGTTTCCTTTCAAAATGCTGCCACCAATATTTTCTGAATGGAAGACACCATCTTGTAACATAAAGGGCCGAAAGGGGTTCTGGTCTGGCCGATGGTTGGTGGAGACATTTTGACTATATCTTGGACCTGCCCGGCCTCGCCCAAAATGGCGCCGGTATAAATGGGACTCGTAACTCTTTGCCCGCAAATGTATATCTAGAAAATGTTATTGTAAGTGGCCCTGTCGTATTTTAATTACAAAATGTACGTCCACCGATTCCGCAACTGTTAGACACCTTTGTTCTTGTCACCTAATGGCCCGCTCGTTACGTTCTTCTACAGTGTAAATGTCTCCTCATCATATACGATTTGAGTTTGCTCCGTGGCCGGCCCACGTGGTTATAGGCCCGTATTTGTATACTGACATTTTCACAATAAAGGTTTTTAAAACAAAACACGGTAGTAGTATTTTCATTTGTAAAGTTTTTACTTTTAGTGACTGTTTTCGAATCAGTAAAAGGCAAGTGAAATAAAGCAGTCCAATTACATGACGGATAAAAGGTATAATATGTAGGAACGCAGTAAAGATAAATGGTCAAGGGCAGTTGTGTTTTTCATGTCTGCAACATAAAGTGATCGATAAGAATCTGATAATCAGGCGCATCGGCGACTAAGACAGCAGGCCGAATCTCTTTTACTCAACGGCTCCGTCATGGAAGGAAGAAACGCCCTTTTTCTCGAAAAAGGAATATATTTTACTTGCCAGACAGTTGTAAATTTTCCGGGAAAGTACATTAGCCTGGAATATTATAACATATGTTTGAAAAAAAAATATTGTTCGAAAATAATAAAAAGCGTAATTTTTAGGTCATATGACCAAGCTTTTCATCATTAAATTAACAAAAGTAAAATGAACCAATGAAAAGTTTTATTAACAAGTCACATGACCTGTTATGCTTACGTTACGCGCTGCGCGCCGCGCCTCGGATCACTTCCGGGTGCGCTAACGCGGCGTGTCATAAAACGCATTACGCGACAACGTAGGTCAAGAATATAGTCTAAATGTCTCCACCAACCAGCGTTCAGAACACAACCCCTTTCAGCAGTCCAAAAAGTTCTGTTAAATGACAACAGAGGGGACAGGCAACAAGAACCATCAGTCAAAGAGGGGAGGGCAAGTTCTTCTCTTCCGGGTCATGTTGGGGCGCTACCGGAACTGATCGAATTGGTAGTCTACAGTGTTTCTGGATGTTTCAGACTAAAGCTGGCGTCAGCATGAGACCACTACCATCTCGTAGCTCCGTCGTGGCCATTCCACGAGCAATCATGGCAGCCGCTCCCCACCAGAAGCCTGCGGGAGTCGGAGGCCCCCATGACTTTTGTAGAATCTTCACGGCTGAGGGGACGCTTTTCGAGAATGGGATCCAAGCCCTAGCAGACAAGCGTCCGAGTTCCAAGGTGTCCCAGGGCCATTTTAGTGGACCAGGCCCAAAACCGAAGAGACGGCCGCCATTTTGAGAGTCCTGTGGCAGCCGCCTATCGCTGCACCGCTAGAGCGGGCGCATCTCAACTACATGGTGAGCGAGACGCTGTAGTCGCAAGAGCGGGCGGAAAAGAGCTGAATGGCGGAAGAGGCACAGTGTAGCAAAAGCGGGCGGAATGGCAACTAAAACGATAAAGGGGCGCCTCACTACAGCTTGTCTTCAGGTCAAACGGATTGTGGGACAAGGTCCAGAATTGAAGAGTCATCAAAAGGCAAAAAGTACCGCCGGACCCCGGGAGCCGGCCGCCTATGTCGGGGGCGATCTCAGGCTACACCAGTGCTATAAGACTTGGGGAGGGTGTCGGAGCCAAGCGTCTTCTCCGAGTCCATGGCCATCACAGCGCCCCTCAGGGGTCTCCGTCAAGCTGTTTAGGAAGGTAACATATCATATTGTTTTCTAATGCAGTCAGGTCCACAAACGACACTCACTTACTTTGAGAATAGTGAAGCTGCAGTAGGAGGAAATAAGCTTCAGACAGTGTTACAAGCGCTGCTCAGAACTCTTAACTATGGCACCCAACATCCAGAACTTATGCTATTTGAGAATGGTAGTGACATCGAAGCATCTCGGGGACCAAAACCATTAACGTACTTTCACGTATGAAAATCTTACTTGGGGAGGGGGCAGGAGCGAAGCGCCCCCTCCCAGTCAGCGCCACCACACCGTATGTTGAAAATCTGAAGCCATCGTTCTACAAAGTCAATCAAACTTGGATTGAAAAATCTAGAAAAATGTACAAACTGAAAACCAGTTTTGGTCTGCATAGCATCAGTAACAACGCTTGAGTCAGCTTTGTGTCAAGCCGCCATTTTGATTCAACAAAGCACAGGCATTGAAAAAGGCTGAAATTCAGAACTCTAAACTATGGCACCCAACATCCAGGAGCTTGCTATCCGGATCTTGGAGCCTTGTGCTGTTTTCGATCTATTCACACATCGGTCCACTACTGACATCATCTTATAAACCAACGTTATGTAAATAGTTTTTTAATAAAATGTTTTACCCTGTTTCTTTGCTGGTGTGTTGTCTATATTTTTAATATTTGCATAGGGTTTGTCATTATTTTGTGCGGGATGGGTGATGGAGCCGAGCTGTCTTGCAGCCCTCATGGTGTGGAGCTCAGTTCATCTCACTATTTTCGTATTTCTCAAGAAGGGTTGTTCCTAATATTTCTATTTTAGCGAGGTCAAAAAGAGATCCAATTAGTGGCCTACTGATTTTGCTCGATTACTTTTATTTTTTTACACGATTTTTCACTATCTGCAAAGACTAAACAGAGTATTGCGACTTTGTGCTTGTTTGTAAATAGAGAATGATCCAAAGAGAACCAATTCTAAAACAGTAAATGCTTGGACAACAATCAATCAAATGGAGAGACAAGGAGGTACGACGGATTACAACGGGGGTAAAGGCCTGCGTTAACTACCCTTCTGTATCTGCAAAGAGAGAGTACTACTAAGGCAAAAGAGGGGAGGGGGGGGGGGGGCAGCGTTCAAAGCACATCAGCGTGCATAAATACGAAAATGTTTTTATCTATCACGTACTTGACATTTTAAAGCTTTTCATATTTGCTATTAAAAAACCAATGAAATTCACAGAAAAAACCATAGGTTATAGTGGATATATAGTTAGGAATTTGCATTTACAAAACCTTGAAAATTCAATGAAAAAACCATAGGTTATAGGCCATATATAGTTAGGAATTAGCATTTACAAAACCTTATTTTACTCGCATAAAACCATTGAAATTCCATATATAGTTAGCTAACTATAAGCGCTAACTATATATCGCGCACCCGCAATCCACTGCTGATGATGTCACATATTACATCATTCATGACATGGTCAGTGACATCACTGATGACATCACTGATGACATCTCAAATGACATCACTGATGACAACTCAAATGATATCAATGATGACATCTCAAATGACATCACTGATGACAACTCAAATGACATCACTGATGACATCTCATTTGTCATCACTGATCACATCACTCATGTGATAATACAATGAACCTCTTCAGACTCTAATATAACCTTACATACACTCAGTATAAACAGACACTCACAGACTGTCACTCATCCATGGAGTTACTCACACACCTAGTCAGTCATGCAAAGAATCAATCACACCTCCATTTCCTCAACTATACAGTTATACACATCTTACTTATTCAAACATATAATAACACATATTTACTCTCTTATATAATCCCTGATACAAGCTCACAGTGATCGATACAGCCACTCACACATTCACTGGCTCTTATGTTCAGTTATTTATATATCTCAACTCTCACATGTATTGTGTTTTACATACGTACTTACTTGCACATGTAGCAATGAGAAATCCATTCACTCACCAACACACCCATGCACAGTCAACCGCCCATATAGCTGTTTCCACATGCACTCTTGAACTCATACTCCTAGTGAATCAACTGCTTACACATCTATGCACAGAGTCACGCACCTCCCAGCCACCCACACACACACTCAGCCTCCCATTCAAATACTTGGGCAACCAATCAATAACCCATATGGCCACTCTTATAGCTACTGATCAACACATGCAGCAGCTTACACAACAACAAACATACTGATGCACGAATTAAGACAGTTTAGTCACTAACCCATGTACTCAGTGAGACACATTTAATCACTCACTCATACAGTCAGTCATGCACCTACTAAATTCTTCATCCAGACACTTATACATCCACTCATTCTTCAATATGTGAAACATATTTAAACTTTACAGACACATACAATCACTGGATGTTGTGATCAGTGATGTCATCAGTGATGTCACTGACCATGTCATGAATGATGTAATATGTGACATCATCAGCAGTGGATTGCGGGTGCGCGATATATAGTTAGCGCTTATAGTTAGCTAACTATATATGGAATTTCAATGGTTTTATGCGAGTAAAATAAGGTTTTGTAAATGCTAATTCCTAACTATATATGGCCTATAACCTATGGTTTTTTCATTGAATATATATATATATATATATATATATATATATATATATATATATATATATATATATATATATATATATATATATATATATATATATATATATACACATATATATATATATATATATATATATATATATATATATATATATATATATATATATATATATATATATATATATATATATTTCCAACAAACTCCTGGTGGTTTACAGAGCTAATAAATCAGCATGACACCAGAGCCGGGGCCCAAATGTTCGTTCTTAGTGCAAATATTTATTGGCACACGGACAACCCAACGCGTTTCAAAGCTTTCGCCTCTTGCTCACGGGTAATGTGTAGTAGTGGCCATTCATTTTTTAAAGTGAAACATACATGATTAACGTGCACGTGATCAGACATAAACATAGAAAAGATACTTTGTAACAAACAATACGTCAGTATCCTGTTATCGGGTTGCAAAGCAAAATACAAGTTCTGGTTTTAAAGAGCTATTGGTGAAATTACACAAGCAATGTTTATAACTTGTGCAGTTTTAAACAAGATAGTAACTGTCTTGTAACAATTAGATTCATGCTGCTTTTGCGTAAAAATAATCTATTGCAGTTCATTTCATAAATGAAAATAAAGAAAGATATCACGCCCCAGTGGGCCCAGTATATATAATTCACCAATTCTAATAGTCGTGCAGTTCAGTTCAGTAATTGAAATAAACAAGTCATGAGTGATGTCACTGACCATGTCATGAGTGATGTAATATGTGATGTCATCAGCAGTGCATTGCACGCGTAAGTTATAGTGAGTCCAACTAACTATAACGTGGGAATTTCAATGGTTTTATGTCAGTAAAATTTCCAGCTAACTATAACTGGTGTGAAACCTATGGTTTTTTCAGTGAATTTAATAGGTTTTTTTAATGCTAATTCCTAACTATAACTGGTGTGAAACCTATGGTTTTTTATAGTGAATTTCAAAGTTTTTTTTAATGCTAATTCCTAACTAAAAGTCTCACTTTATAAATAAGACTGTTACCGCTCTAGTTGTTCTTTAGAACACTCTGGTACATACTCTCATTGGGCTATAGTTGCGCTACATCTGGCTGATATTTGGGCTACATTTGTCTCTGGTGGCCATCTTTGGGCTACATTGGGCTACATTGGGCTACATTTGGGCTACATTTGGGCTCTAACATATATATAGCCCAAATATAGACCAATATATATTTTTTAAAAGTTAATTTTCTTAAAAACAACCGGAGCATATATCTTGAGACATAGCTATTAGTCCTTACAATTTTTCATTTAAAAAAATAAAATTATATATATATATATATATATATATATTTTTTTTTTTTGTCTTGAAGCGCTACCGGTGCGCGCCCCGGTGAGCGCCCCGGAAAGCGTACTATTTTGAAGCGCCCCGGTGCGCCAACCGGGAAGTGTCCCGTTAGCGCCAATGTCGCGATCGAAAACAACATCGTGACGCGTCGCGTAAGCGTGACGTATCGCGTAGCCGCGTGATGCGTCGTATGACGCGCTGCGTAAACGCACCCGGAAGTGCTCCGCGGCGTGGCCCGGAGCACGTAATGTAAGCGCGCCGGAGCGCGTAACGTAAGCGCATCGGGTCATGTGACTTGAAAATAACACTTTTCATTGGTTCTCTTAATTTTTTTTCTCCAAATAATGAAAGCCTCCTCCCTTTTTCCTCATTCTTACTTTCTTCATTGAGAGAGCAAGAGCTATTTTGGAGGAGACAATGGCTTCACTTGTTGCTGCAGCTGGTCCACCCCCACCACCACCCCCACCACCCAGAAAAGAAGGTCCACCACCACAGTTTCTTGGAGGACAAGAAGAAGAGGAGGAAGAAGAGGAGGAGGATCAACATCAAAGGTTCTACCTCCCAGAAGAACCAAGACAAAGGCACGTCAAAGTGCACTTCATTTGGCAATTTTTTTCTTTTCCAGCTGACCAAAAAAAGGTGAACGCCCCCAAAGTCACCTGTCTCATCTGTGACAAAGTTCTCTCCAGGGGCAATCCCTCCAAGAAATATTCTTTTGGTAACTATACCATGATCCGCCACATGGAGAGGTGGCATCCCAATAATTTGGCCCAGGCTGAAGTCCGGGAACTTCGGCACAACCCACCCCCTGTGGCCAGCACTTCCTCTTCAGTACCCTCACATTCTGGACCAGAAGAACGGCAAATGGTGCCAAATATTCAACCAAAATTTGGCAAGGTCAAATTTCTTTGCATTTTGTGTGGCAAAACTTTATGCTATGGTGAACTTAGCGTCACCTTAATAAATACTGCTATTGACAACCACAAATGCAGCAAGGAAAGAAAACAGTAATTCTTTTCTTTTTTTTTGCTCCTGTTGAGCCATTTTCAATTCCCTGTTTTTTGTTTGTTCCCTCAAAAAAAAACCAAAAAATATAAAATTGTTAAAAAACACAAAAAATTAAAAAATGTTCAGAAAAAAAAAACAACAAAAAAAACAACAAAAAGAATTTAAAAAAAAAGTTCCTTTCAGAACTACCTCCCATTTATAAAATATTGGCAAAAATTTTTAAACTCTGGCATTCTTTTTTCTCTGTTGTGCGCTTCCCAGTGCGCTCCCCGGTGCGCGTACCGGGCACTCCCCACGCAAAAGTCGAAAAAAAAAAAATTTTTTTTTGCCCCGTGGGGCCCTTTTAAAGCCCCCACATCAAACCTAGGGGGTCAGGGAGGGTCTACTCTGCCCCCTTGTGGTCAATTCCCCCTTTGTTTTGGCCACCTCTTGTGTCTCCATCCTACCGAGACACAAGATGGCGGCCGCTCCGGACTGTTTCGAATGTTTACAGACAACCAAGAACCAATCAGCTTTCTGCATGCAAAATCCACTGGAGCACATATCTTGAGACATAGCAAAGGCACATCGGGCTACCAGTCCCTACAATTTTGCCAAATTTGGTGTAAATCCATTCAGCCGTTCGGGCTAAAAGTGAGGTCGACCGCCCTATGAAAATTAACATGGGGAAAACGCGTTTTGGGACCCCCCTTTTATCTCGGCTCCCGCTTGACGCATCCCCCCCAAACTTACAGGGAAGGGCTGGAGCTCAACGAGGCCATTTTGAGGAAATTTTCAGGCAGATTCGTCAACCGGGGCCAAAGTTATTCCAAATAGAATGTTGAGATTTAAAATCCTAACTATAACTACCTACTGGCGACCGCCAGTAGGTAATATACATATATATATATATATAAATATATATATATATATATATTGCTTACTTTCCACGACTCTTTCGCGGCGGAACCTCCCACAGTCTGGTGGCGCGTTTACGGCTGGCAGAGCCCCGCCAGCCAGTCACTTTTCCACAATTATCCAAGTTAGACGCGCACTCAGAGGTAAAGTGGTACACAGTGTCGCTTTATTGCTGTAACGCGTTTCGGAAGCCTCAACTCCCTTGCTCACCACTTTACCTCTGAGTGCGCGTCTAACTTGGATAATTGTGGAAAAAAAAATATATATATATATATATATATATATATATATATATATATATATATATATATATATATATATATATATATATATATATATATATATGCTGAATTTCAGTTTTTGTTTAATTTAAATTGGTACGTATTAACTGGTATTTTCACCTACCTATAACATCCTTTAACCATTGGTTTTTTTTTGGTAAATATATACTATACATATATTCCCTGAAAAAAATGAGCTTTACTGTTCCTGTGTCATTTCCAACATCACAATCGTGGAGATGAAGAGAGTGGCAGGAAACTTCCTGGTATTTTGCTCCCAAGGAAGAGATGAATATCTATTTGTGTTATCAGATGAACAAACAACAAATCGTAGATACCCCTTTTAAATCTTCGAATAGAAAGTGTTTTGCCTTAGATAGCGGAGCATCCTTAGATTACATTTGTGCTCTAAATAGAAGGCAAACCTAAAGTTGAAACTAAGATGGGCAGATGTACACGTATTCATATGTATGGCCAAAGAAAGTCTAACATGCCTGGGTAAAATCAAAAACACACATACCTATAAAGAATGCACAGTCGAGACTGAGATGCACGTAATAGATGGAACGTATCTACCAACTGTCTTCTCAGACTACCCACGGTTAAACAACAAAAATTGATAGCTCCTCTTTACATGGTGGAAAATTACCCATCTATACTGCAATGATACCCACTACTGTTCACTTTACTAGTGAAAATAAAAGACCGAACGGTACATTTACACATAAATGAGAACATAAAACCAGAGGTTCAGCAACACCGAAGAGGATTTTTTTACTTATGGAGAAGAACTGATGAGAACCTACTAGAACTGCTTTCTGCTGACATCATTGAAATGTTAGAAGGGCAAACACAGTGAGAAGCTCCAGTAGTGGTCAATCAATCAGGATTTGTAAAGTGTGGTAAACTGCCTCAGAGGGTCTTGAGGCGATAGGGTTGCTAGCTTCTTCAAGTTGAGATGGCGTAGTCCGGGACGGAGGGGGTTTTAGCCAGGTCTCTGTGAGGAAGGTGACATCCGGGGTGAGGGATGATATTGTTTCCCAGATCTCCATGGAGTATTTGCGATAGTGTGCTGATTGTGCGCTGTGCCATGGCAGTCTTGGTCGGCGCGTGGACATGGTCATGTTTGCAGTGTCTCTAGTGTCTCTAGTGTTGTTAGTCTCTTTAGTTTTGCAGTTGAAATGGCCGTGCTGGCAGGAGAATGGTCCTCTGGTGGTGCGTGGAGATGTAAGGCAACAGTTGTTGTTGATGTGTGTAGGATCTAGGGCTCAGAGGACTATCGGAGCGTAGCTGGATGGGATGAAAGAGCCAGGGTTCCTGGCACTGAGTGCAGACCACACATGGGCGGACACAGGCGGGCATGCCTTTGCCGCATCTCGTGTGTGTCAGTGGCGCAAGTCTGCTGTGTGGCCGCACTGCAGGTTCCATTAAGTACGTCCTGAGAAAGGGGGCAGGCGGGAGATGGGAATTGAGAGGAAAATGGTGGGAGAAAACGGGCAAGAGAGCAGCAAGAGGACGATCCGGCACTAAACAAAACAGAAAAGAATCAAATGGTAACCAGAACCAAGCCAAAGAAATGCTAAATGCTCAGTACAGACATACTGAGTCTGAGCAGGCAGAGCAGCAACAAAGTCAGGGAGTCAAGGGGCTGACAAACTGGATGGCTGAGTGAGCAGCAGCAGGGAGAGCAGGAATGAGGATCTGCTCAATGGGTTCCTTCTGTGGCCTCCATTAAGTAAGTCCTGGGAGGGGGTTGGGCATGAGGGAGGTGGAAGCGGGAGGAAAATGGGGCGGGGTAGAAAATAATGGGCAGAGCAGCAAAAGCATGATCAGGTGCAAAACAAAACAAAAAAAAACAAATAGCAACCATAAACAAACCAAAGAAATGTTACATGCTCATTGAGTTTGAGCAGGCAGAGCAGCAAGTCAGTCAGGAGGCAAGCGGACTGAATGGATGAGTGAGCAGCAGCAGGTGGAGCATGAATGAAGACTGGTGGTACCTAAATGCAACAGAGATGGCAATATATGGGTGTATGCTATCATAAGAATTCCCAAAACTGCCATAGAATGTGAATGAAACCCAGAACCATGTATAACTGATGTGATCACACCTCTAAATGGAGCCAAGTTACTCTCCAAATTTGACCTCAATAAAGATATCCCTAACTCTAGATGCACAAAGACGTCGGTTCCACAAAGACTCACAACTTTCAATCCCCATCTGGCACTATTCTGTTTTAAACTTTAAAGGGGAGCGGCGATGTGAGCGAATGTGCTCTGGTAGGGCTCCTGCTGCCGCCGGCCTATATTAGCTATCAAAAGCGGATCGAGGGGCATCTAACCTCCCCTTTGAGTGCCCTAGCGGTGTGGGCACACCGCTGCTGAGTGTCCGGAAGCTGGGTTGTAAGAGCGGTGCCTCAGAGGCGATCCCCGGAGCGGACGGACGACTCATCGTGAGCTGCGCCTGCCATATTGAGATCCTGCGGCGGCGGCCTGATCCCCGTTGACTGCCGTGTGAGCGGCGAGGCAGGCGCGGAGCGGCTGCCTGCAAGAAGCCGTGGGTGCTGGCCGACGCTGGCGGTCCCCTGAGACTCCTTCCTGGGACCCGCCTGTCATACGAGCGCTGGGGAGTGCGGAGACCCGCTCTGGGGACCTGGAGCGGGGGCCTGCCGGTTCTTCCCTGCTGGCGGCCGAGCATATCGGTGGCATCCTGACCTGGCGATCTGGTGCCCTGTAGGTGGCTGGAGCTGAGAGCGGGCAGTGCGGACCCCGGAGGAGGTGAGCGCGCTGCTCTGCCTCCCCGGGGGCCTGTCAGGGGCGGCCCCTACTTCTGCTGTGCCTGAGGTCACCACATCTGTTGCCGAGGCCGAGTGCGCTGAGACCCGCCATTTTGATAGGCCTGAGCCCTGGGGAGACGGATTGGTGGCTCGGCCCTGCTGAGGAGTGAGGCGATATACACCCCCTCGAGGAGGCGGTGAAGGAGGACGGTGGCCTGGCGGGGGATCCTCGGCGGTGGGCATGGCCTGTCAGGAGGTGAGCAGCGATGATGTGGTGTGGCCCTACAGTGTGTGCCGACCGCCATTTTGCGGAGAAGAAGTGACTGGGGCATACGGCAGGTGAACCTTGCACACAGAGTCTCGCACACAGAGTGGTGAAGGGGTCGGTTGGAGACCCCCCCCCGGGACCTGCTGAGATCAGACCCTGGGCGGGCAGCACCGCGCCGCAGAGGGGTGCCCGGCGGCTGGCCCGGGAGAGGCGACCAGAGGTGATCTTCAGGTGACGCTACTCGGAGGGACTCGGCCGCATACCGGAGGTGAGCTGCAAGGATTTCAAGGGGAGGGGAGAGGGGTCCCGCCGCTGCCCGGCTGCGGCCCGGGGCCTGTGCTCCGGCCTCGGGATCCTTGGGTGGACTGGATATCACTGTTCCCCCCCCCTTTCAGTACCTGCCCGTGGACTGCGACTGTGTGGAGGCGTGGGTGCGATAGCCCCGACCTGCTGGAGGGCCGACTCATCTTTTGAGCAGGGTCGTACCTTTCTCTCTGTCCTGCCTGGCCTGCGGAGACGATGACGCGCTCTAATAAAAGCGCCAAGGCCGACCCGGCGGCAGCCCCCAAGGACAACACTGTGGTAGCAATGTGGGGCATGGCTGGGGCACCTGCGGCCGGGGGGCCTGTCCCGGGCCGCTTCGGAATCCCTGCCAGTTACGCAGGCATTTATGGCCGCTTTCATGACCGATCTCAAGGTGGAAATAGGGTCCCTGCGGTCTGAGGTACACACATGCGTCACTGAGCTTGGAAAGGAGATGACGGAGCTCGGAGACCGAGTTGATGGCCTAGAGAAAACTATGGACACGCGCACGGAGGACCAGGAACACCTATGGCAGTGTCTGTTGGCCCTCGAGGAGCAAAATATTGACCTCCAGATCAAGCAGGAGGACTTGGAGAACAGGAGCCGGCGCAACAACCTCAGTATCCGCGGAGTTCCGCTCGGAGAGGAAGGGGAGGACGTGATGGACTATGTAGCGCAGTTCCTCCATGAGGTCCGGGGTGATTAGGACGTGTCGCCCCCCACTCTGGACCGGGCACACCGAGTGGCGGCCCCGATTGTGAGTCCGGGCCTCTTGCCGGACATCCTGACCAGAGTGCACTTTTTTGTGGAGAAAGAGGAGATATGGAAGAGGGCACGTGACCAGCCTGACCTACGATACAAAGGCCACAAGATTCAAATCTTCCAGGACTTGGCGCCTAACACATTGAAGAGACGACGAGCATTCCGCCCAGTGACGGAAAAATTGCGGGGCATGAACATTGCCTACCAATGGGGACACCCATTCGCACTCATTTTCCAATGGGAAGGAAAACGCAGAGCTTTGAGATCGTACACTGAAGCGGCACAACTTGTCTACATGTCGACGTCTCCCCCGGCGAGTCCGACCCGACCTTCTAGCCGAAGGAGAACACCAGCTGGCCCGGATTGGACCACGGTACAGAGACGGCGGCGCAACCCTCTTGCTACGGAGGCCACACAAAGTCAGGCAAAACAGGACATTATAGCCCACATTCGGTCCCTTGAAGGAGATAAGGCGGAGTCCGACGGGGGATCTCTCATGCCCTGACAACGGAGTTTACCATACTGCATCCCTTATGGTGTGCTGCCCTAAGGTCTCCTGTCACTGACTTGTGGATCGGACTGTGGGGAGTTTGTTCGTTGTGCAAACCCAGATCACGATGATTGAGGCTCGGGGCAGTGGGAGCCCCATGCCCAAATGTACTCTGTGATCACCACGACCCCCCGGCCTGCCCCCTAGGGAGTGACATCCCGGAGAGCGTCCAAACCTGCGGGTGTAGGATGTCCTGTAATGGGGTCCGAGAACTCCGGCCCCATTGGCCGCAATTGTTGTGTTCGAATGTTCAGCCTCTTCGGCTGCAAGGTTTTTGTCTCCTGTTTCCCTCTCCTCTTCTATTCCCCTCTGTACTTTTTTCTGTCTTCTTCCTCTTGTGTGTGGGACCTGGAGGGAGGACACTGGTGGTTGGTGGGGGGGAAGTTTTTTGTTTCCTGCTACTAGCTCCTTTTCTATTCTCCTCTGTCCTCTTTTGTGTCTCTCTACTCTTCTGTGTGGGACCGGGGGTGGGGTATGCTGGCGGTTGGTGGGGGGGGGGAGGGGGAGTGGACTTGTGCCTGGGATGTGCATGGTGTGTGTGGGTTAGCGGCGATGGGAGTGACAGAGAGTCCTGATGGTCCCTAATACGACTGAGAGTACGCGTGGCCCCCTGAAGATCCTATCCCTCAACGTTAAGGGTCTTAACTCGCCTAATAAGCGCAAGCAGGTGTGGCACTATCTTTCCCGCCAGAACCCGGATATTATCCTCCTACAGGAGACCCATCTTCTATAGGCAGACACTGCGCGCATGGCTCACCCAAAGTACCCTTTGCAATTTTGGGCGGCTGCTGCCACCAAGACAGCGGGGGTGGCGATATTGTGCAGGGCTGGCATCAGGCGGGGTGCAGACAGGCCTTTCAAAAGTGGCGATGGGCGCTTTCTCAGAGTGGCAGTGGAGGTGGGACGGAGGTGCCTCACCCTGTGTAACATCTATGCTCCCAATCAGGCGCAGGACCGATACCTTAGGGACCTCTTGAGAGAGCACGTGCCGCAGATCGGTTCATCGCTCATTGTAGGAGGGGACCTGAATTTGGTGTGGGGCCCAAGGCTAGATAGGAGCGAGGGCTCATTTAGCGGAACTGGGGCGATGTCCTCGGAACTACGCAAGCGATTCGCAGACCTGGGGCTCTTTGATTCCTGGCGGTACTTCTCCCCGGATAAAAGGGAATATTCATACTATTCTCATGCCCATCGTTCCTATTCACGCATCGACTGTGGAATTTTGATTTGCGATCTGAACATCATCTGCGCCAGCTTGTCACCTATGTACTACATGCACGGCAGCTATTCTAGGTCACCTATGTATTAAGTGCATGGCAGCCATTTTAGGTATCATGGTCTCCCTGTCCACGATCGATCGCCAGCACGTCCCTCTGACCCAGCAAGCATCCTCCGCGCACCCTGGCTCCCCCTCCCTCCTCCTCCTTACGAGCAGGACCCTTCTGCATGACCCTGTCCTTAGGAGTCACGCTAGCGCCTGACCAACACCTCCTCTCCTCCCATGAATGCCCCTCTGTTGACAAACCTCCCTCCTGCGCTGGATTGTCCACGCGGCATGAATACCACACCATTGATAGCCCCTCACCCCGTGTCCGACTGTCCACACAGGTCCGAGGCCATTGCCTAAGCCGGGAGATATCATTTACTGCCCTTTATTGTATGAGGTCGCTCTCCTTCAAAGGGCCCTCTATTGATCCAGGCCTCCCCACCCCTTGTGATATGATCAGGCGCACACATCCTAAGACTCGACGGAACACTCAGCTGCGTGATGGTCCCCTCCTCTTATCAGCAGGTTGAGAACCTCTATTGTGAAGGTATATGGGGGTGGGATTGACACTAGGATTACGGGGATGTCTTCTCTTGCCTCACAAAGATCTGATTGTATTAAAAGAAGGTCACATGCCATAGACCAGTGTATAAGAGGCCAGGCCTCCGAGAGGCTGTTAGAGCACCTCGACATGATACCTTGTTGTCTGATCTGATGTGTTCTGCTCCGTCGGAATAAACTTCTGTTTCCTGCCTTCTGGTCTCCGGCGCCTGCCTCATTGCTTGGTAAACTCGAATGGTACAAGGGCGGTTAGCGCCGGGCAAATCTTGAGAAAGGTCCTAGCCCTACCTTTTTCTACAAATTGGCGTCCCAAAGCGTGGGGCCCATCAGCGACACGTGGATCCAGTGGGAGAGGTCCCGATGACAGAGTGAACGACTGCAACGATCGGGAAGAGCTCGTGTCCGATAGACCCTCGTCTGACAGCCGATCATCCGACCTTCACTAGTTCTGAACAGACCTCTCTCGAGTGATCTACGGTCCTGACTGGGAACCATCAGGAGTGCCGCGAACAACACGAAGGAGAGAGGACGATCGTGCGCTGGATCCAGAGGACAGGAAACCGTCCATGCGGTCCGGGTAAGGTCGTGTAAACACGACGAATTGAGGAAATTGTTTTTTGTTTGGATAATACTAGTATTACGCTTTGTTGAAACCCTCTGGAGATTCACTGTCTGCAAACGGGGAAAAACAAACAGGCTCTCTCTTTGCAAGCAGTGAAGGATAGGTAACGCAGACTTTTGTCCCCATTGTAATCCGTCGTACCTATCTTCCTCCCCCACTGTTTCCCGAACTATCGTTCGTGGATTATTGTCTGGAGATTCTTTATCTGCAAACAGGGAAGAACAAGGCCTCTCTTTGCAGGTAGAGAAAGAGTGGGTAACGATAACTTTTCGTGCCCACTTATTCTCCCCACTGGATTGTTTGATTGGCCGATTATTCGGTATTGGTTCTTTTGAGGTATTCACGGCCTCCAAACAACGTAGAATAGAAATATTCTGTCTAGTCTTTGTCCGCCGTGATAAGATAGGTAGTGCAGACTTTTGTCCCCGTTGTAATCCGTCATGCCTGTCTTCTCCCCACTGGTTGGTAGCCTGTTTAGCCCGGACCGCTTATTAGAGATGAACCATCCAGCTCCACTGGAGGGCACCCCTAATAAGGACATGTTCACTAAGTATGGACTAGTCGCTATAGCTTACACTAAACTATGGCATAAATATACGAAAAAGAACCTTGAAAGTCAGTGGCCACTGATAGGTTCCTTTGACGAAAATAAAATAAAAACATTAGAAATAGCGCTCCAGAAGAATAAGACCACGCCCACTATGCTCGACAGTATCGGCATGTGGCGCAAAGAAACGGAACAACGAAAGAAAAGAGAAGAAGCAAAAATAGGGAAAGAATTACGAAAGGCAGCCCACCTAGCCGCAAAGCAACTAGAAGAAGAAATAAAAGAAAGAAAGGAAACTATGCAAAACCAAGAATCAGGGTCGACAGGCCAATGTCCTGTTAGGACCCCCTCTGCGCTCTACCCTGAATTGCCCTCCAAACAACGAGCGAACGACGAGCTACTACTAGGTCCCCCAACCATCTACATGCCCCCTCCATATGCCCCCTGCCGACAAAGCTTCCACGCTCCGAGTGTGAGCGAAAGCGATCTCAGCGCTAGTGCACCAGCCCTCACGGCCTTTGCACCAGCCACATTAACAACCTCATCAGACGACCCCGAGTCTAGCAAACAATCATCGGCCAGATTAAATAGATTAAGCAAAGATGAGCGGGACGGGATCGACAAAATAGCAAAGACCTTGGTAGAACGAAGGGAGAGCGAAGAGTACACAATGAACATATATAATTCACATGCCGAAAGCCACAGACGGCATTTTATTTTGCGATTCAGCTACCACACCCTGAACGCGTATGAAGATAGGTATCAGAGCAAGGGTCCCGCTAAATTAACAACGCTGTATAGGAAAATTGATGTTGGAGATGGGACTGAACGTGAGGCGACGGAGCTCTTCATGCAAATGCTTGAGGTCTTCCGCCACCTCACAGAACAGAAACCAGAAGCCAAGGTTACGGTCCCTGAAACAACCTCGGCAGAAGTAGCCAATACTATGATGCCTATTAGAGAAGCGGCTCCTTACTGGATCCCGCCACGGGGCCAGGGAACGAGCGATGATATTAATAATGAAAATGCAAAAGGAAGGGTTGTGTACAATTGGGTTTACCAACCATGGGACCGACAAGATATCCTAACCTTCAAGCAAACCCTGCCCGACTTAAGAAAGAACCCGACAGCATTTTATACCGAATTAGGCACAGCCTTGGGTTCGACAATAATGACTTTAGCAGATATTGACTTGTTCTTTGGGTTATGTCTGCCGGCTGACGTGTGGAAGCAAATCCGGAAGGCTGACCACACGGATCTGTTTGGACATACCTGGGATCAACTCGGTAAACTAGATAGACAGCGAGAGCCGGGGAGTAAACCAGTGAAGGACATACTGGAACTCCCAGATAAAATAGTTCAGAAATTAAAAACACTGGTCCCGGAAAGAAAAGTAGACTGGTCGATAGTCACGGCCTGTCGACAGAAACCCCAGGAAGATGTGTCAGAATACTTCTCCCGATTTGAGACAGTGTTCTCCGACTACAGTGGCCAGGACATGACCACCGCAACCGGACAGCACCTGTTTGTGCAAAATTATGTAAAAGGACTAACTCAAGAAATCTCCCAAAAACTACAGACAAGTGAGAGTAGTTGGGGGGCCTCCAAACCCGCAGCTATCCTTCAGATGTCTCAGTATTACGAGCACCAAAAGAATGAGAATGATAGGGCGTCCGAGAAAAAGAAGAAAGATTTGAAGGAAAGGGTAATGATAGCCCAGATACAGGGTATAGCGCTAGGACGGGAACATCAAAGGGGGAACTACCAATCAAACGCCCCCAGAGATCTACCTCCTAAGGATCACACCCCGACATCTCACACTGGACGGAGAGATATTAGCAATGACCAATGCGCCTTCTGCAAAGGGTTCGGCCATTGGAAAACCCAGTGTCCGGTTTTGCTAGAGATGAATAGAAATAGGGATTCCAGGGATGTGGCAGGTGGTCCGAGGAATAGAGTACAGGGACGAGGGAACTCCAGCGACACTAACAATGACAGATCAGGAAGACTGAATACATTTGACCGTCCCCGACAGAATCAATATCAGCTATCCGAAGGTGAAAATGCCCCCGATTTTGCATAGGACTGCCAGGGGCAAGGGAGGGATCCAGTCGAGCTCTGTGTTGACCAGCAAGGTCCTTATGTCACCGCTAAGGTCTTGGGTACAGAGTCTCCATTCTTGGTAGACACTGGGGCGACACGTAGTGTGTTATCAAAACGACTGATTCCAAGGGCACCCTTGTCTGGCTCACACATAACGTCGATAGGTTTCGATGGGACGCCCTCCACTAACCCCCTGTCCGTACCTATTACCTTTGACCTAGAAAGCAACACTGCTGACGCGACATTTCTACTCTCCTCCAACTCCCCTGACGCCATTATGGGCATTGACTTACTGAAACATTTTCGAGCTACCATTAGGTGTTCCCCAGATGGAATACGAGTCATTCTGTACGACAACCCAGACATGCCCAGATCCCGTCCCCCACGACACATGTGCTGCATAACTAACGCTGACCTGTCCCTGCTTGACACCCTGCCTCCGTACTTGTGGGCCAAAAATGACTCTGATGTGGGGCGAATGATGATTGACCCTATTCACATAACTGTACGACAGGACGCTATGCTCCCGAAACTCCCGCAATATCGGATATCCCCAGAGGGTGAGCAGGCACTGGTAGCGATCATTCAGTCTCTGGTAGATGCAGGGGTGGTTGAAGAAGTGGTTAGCAACGTCTGCAACAGCCCAATCCTACCTATTGTTAAGAAACAAGGTGAAGGAGATGAGAAAGCGTACCGCTTCATCATCGACTTACGAGAGATTAACAAAGTGGTTGTACCCCAATATCCTGTGGTCTCTGATATCACCACCATTCTGACCCTCATCCCGTCCACTGCCACCACCTTCTCTGTTGTCGACCTTAAAAACGCATTTTTCTCTATCCCCATCCATCCAGACAGCCGTTATCTTTTCGGCTTCACTTTAAAATCTCGCTCGTACCGATTTTGTAGAGCTCCCCAGGGGTACACTGAAAGTCCCAGCATTTACAGCCAGGCTCTCAAAAGACAGCTGGATGCCTTCCAGCTACCAGAGGGAGTGGTGTTGATCCAATATGTCGATGATATCCTTTTGGCGGCCGACACCACCCCGCTTGCAACGACAGCCACCGTCCAACTCCTACACTTCCTTGCAGAAAATGGCCATAAAGTCTCCAAAAAGAAACTACAGTTCTGCCAGCCACAAGTAACTTACCTAGGCCATCTTCTGTCCAAGGAAGGGAGGAAACTCACCCCTGACCGAATCCAAACTATCCTAGACACCCCCATCCCAAAAACGCAAAAGCAGGTCCGCTCTTTGGTTGGCCTAACCTCTTTTTGCAGACAGTGGTTGCCTAATTACAGCCTCATTGTGAAACCATTACTTGCCCTGCTGACCAAAGATGTCCCCTCCCCGCTTCCTTGGACCACTGAGTGTCAAGCCTCCTTTAAGGAATTACGGGATGCACTCTGCTCAGCACCCGTCCTCGGAACGCCAGATTACTCCAAACCCTTCTCCCTCTTCACCCACAAAAGGGAGGGATGCGCATTGTCTGTCCTGACTCAATCGATTGGCCCTAAGCAGCGCCCTTGTGCCTACTTCTCCGCCACTCTTGATCCTGTAGCCAGAGCCTTACCTGCCTGCCTCCGAGCGGTAGCTGCCGCTGCTGTCTCCATCCGTCAGAGCGAGGGAATTGTACTTTCCAACTCCCTCACTGTATTAGTGCCCCATGCAGTAGACACCCTTTTGAACCAAACAAAGACCCAACACCTGACTAGCGCACGACTGACAGGGTACGAGTTGACTCTGCTTGCGCCCCACATCACACTTAAGAGATGCACGACTTTGAATCCTGCCACATTGTTACCCCTGCCTGAAAACGACCCCGACGTTCCTCCCATACACGACTGTGTGACCCTCACAGACGAACAGACTAGGAGTAGGGTTGACCTCCGAGACACTGCTTTTCCTGACCCCGATGGAGAGCTATGGGTAGACGGCTCATGCATCAAACTCCCAGATGGCACCACTTCAGCTGCCTATGCAGTAACGACAGCCCGAACAGTAGTTGAGACAGCCTGCATCACACAACGATCTGCCCAGGCAGCAGAACTGATAGCCCTCACACGAGCATGCATCATAGCCACGGGGACCACCGCGAACATATACACAGACAGCCAGTATGCCTTCGGAGTGGTCCACCATTCTGGACTCCTGTGGAGGGAGAGGGGATTCCTGACGTCCCACGGCACCCCTATCCTCCACGGAGATTTAGTCTCCGCTCTGATTGAAGCAGTTCTCCTCCCCAAACGATTAGCGGTGATCAAATGTCAGGCACACAAAAGAGTGACAGACTTAGTCGGACAAGGGAATGCATTAGCCGACATCACTGCACGAACCACAGCTGAAAATAGGACAGTGACACGCATATATGTGACTAGGTCGCAAGCAGAAAAATGGAGTGACACAAGGGAAATGATCAGAGACATACAGTCGGCCAGCACCCCTCATGAATTGACTAAATGGGCAAGGGTGGGTTTGAAGGACGAAGAGGGTTGCTGGCGAACAAAAGATGCAAACAAATGGTTGCTGCCCGACTCATATCTGATTCCCACACTGACAATGGCTCACTCCCCCGCACACATAGGATCTGCACCCATGATCGAGCTCATTTCCAAAGTCTGGCATAACGACAAAATCCCCGACTCAGCCAGACGCCTAGTTCAGCAGTGCCTCATCTGTCTGCAACACAACCCCGGGAAAGGGACTGTAGTACCCCGGGGAGGGTTCGGGACCCCCAATCACCCCTTTGAGGTCCTTCAGATGGATTACATCCAACTAGAGAGATGCCAAAACCTGAAGTATGTACTAGTCATTGTGTGTGCCTTCAGCAAATGGGTGGAAGCCTATCCAACCCGTGACAACACTGCCATGACTACTGCCAAAGTACTACTGAAGGAATTCTTCCCTCGCTATGGCCTTTGTCGGTTTTTATGGAGCGACAATGGCCCCCATTTCATAGCTGAGGTTATCCAATTAATCCTAAAAGGGTTGGGGGTGAAGCAACGATTTCATGCGGTCTTCCACCCCCAATCCGCTGGTCTAGTGGAACGCCATAATGCCACCCTGAAGCTGAAACTGGCAAAAATAGTGGCCACCACTGGACTTAACTGGCCGGATGCCCTCCCACTGGCCTTGTTATCGATGCGCTCCACTCCCACCAAGCACCATCTGACCCCCTACGAGGTCGTGTTTGGGCGTCCGATGAATCTCTGGACTGCTCCCAAACCGACCTCCATTCATGACGTCCCGGACGTCCTACTATCTGATTATTTGTGCAAGTTAACTAAAACGTTGTCTGTCATCCATCAACAGGTGCAGCAGGCTATCCCCGATGCTTCCAGGGGCCCCGGCCATGACATCCAACCGGGAGATTTCGTGCTGATACGAAATTTCCAGCGAACCAAGAGTCTGGAACCTCGGTGGACGGGCCCCTGGCAAGTGCTGATCACCACCCGAACGGCACTCCGAGTGGAGGGGAAGAGGCACTGGCTGCACGCGCATCATTGCCGAAAAGTCTCTGCAAACCTGGCCACGACAGAAAACGTCAGCACCCAAGAAGAGCTCCTGAGCAAAGACCGACCGATATTGGACTGTTATCCCGATACTGGGGCACTCGAACTTGCAAAATTCTCCGATCCCACTGTGCCGTCCAGAGAAGGGTATTTCCTGCGTCGAAAGGGGGGAGTTTCGGCTAAGTAGGCCACGGACTAAGTTAAATCTCAGAACGGTGACCTAAACACAATCAAAGGTTGCCGGGAGAGAAGCTAAACGAAGTCTGTGGTTCTGCCCGCTACCGAGCTCCCTTGAAGGTGATGGAAGCGCCAGATAAGAAGATGATGGAAGCGCCAGATAAGAAGATGATGGAAGCAACAGGAAATACCCAGTATAGAAATCCAAAGACTGACAACTTGCACAAATCAAAGACAATCGCACTCTTCATTGTCTTCCTCTTCTGCCTCCTCCTCATGACCTCCTTCTGGATTCTGGAGGAAAACACACCGGCTCATGAGGCATTGCTACCTACTGTGCAGCCGACCCCCCTGAAAGAGCATCACCTAATCTCTCTGTCGCCTCAGCTCCGAGAAAGGCGCAGGGAATTCTGGAACAATTCCTTTGTGCAACTGTTGCACCAACACAACATTGCTGCCAATGCTACGAACTGTTGGATCTGCGGGTTGCTCCCGCATGCCACCGGACACTCTATTCCCTTCATCCCTTCACCCTTCTCAGTTCACGGCTCTTGCCTCGCCTGGCTGATCCTCATGCAAGAGAGCCACAAGGATAACGCCACCTCTGGCCGGACAGTGTCACACTTCTACTCTGGGTTCTGGCTGAACAGAACTGGAAAGACTCCTGCTGCTTTGTGTCCTGCGCTCACAGGCGCCACCTTCATCAAAAACATTCCAGCCAAAGAACGAGTCGAAGTACAGGTGCTCCACAATCCAGCCAGGACCACCTTTTCTCATCTACAAAAACAAACTACCGCAACACTGACTGTGGCTCTGTCTGTCATCAATGTCACAGGTCTTGTGTGTCTCGAAGGCCATGGAACGCAGCTGGTGGGTCACAGCGCCTGCCAGACCACCAGAACATTGGACTCAGCTGACCCCCCTTCTTTTGTTGCTTCTCCAAACATGTACTTTGTGTGTGGCACCAAAGCTTACACCTGGCTCCCGAGAGGTTGGAAGGGTACCTGTTACATTGCCTTCGTTCTCCCACCCACATATGTAGCCCCTGCCAACCATCACCGGCAGAGGCGTGCAGACGACCTTGGACAAGCCGACTCCACCGGAGCACAGTTCCTAGATGCAGCAAAGGGACTTGTTCCTCTGTGGGGCCCAATGGCAAACAGCCGTGCTATCCGGCACCTGACCCAGGCAGTAGAAACAACGATCAACATCACTGCTGGTATCCTCGCCAACAACACTGCGGAACTTCAGGCGGTCCGTCTCGTGACCCTCCAAAATAGGCTCGTCCTAGACGTGGTCCTAGCCGACCGAGGAGGAGCATGCCGCATCATCGGATCCAGCTGCTGCACATACGTGCCTGACAACTCGCCTTCAGTCTACAAAGCCATTGAACACCTCCACAGACTTTCCTCCGAGGTTCACCAAGAACAAGAAGGATGGTCGCTTGGGAACTGGTTTTGGGACACTTTGAAGAATTGGGGTTGGAAGTTGTTTTCCTTTGTGTTGATACCTGTTGTGATCTTATGTGGGTGTTGTTTAGGTATCCAATGTCTGCCACCTTTGTGCGGCCTTGTTTCTAACTGTATGTGCCCAAAGACTTTGGACTTCCGAAACGAGCACATGAGTCCCCTCTATGAAGTAGAAATACGTGGCCTTATGGGGATAAATCCAAACTGACAAGTTGGCGAGATATGTTAAAAGGGAGGACTGTGGAATTTTGATTTGCGATCTGAACATCATCTGCGCCAGCTTGTCACCTATGTACTACATGCACGGCAGCTATTCTAGGTCACCTATGTATTACGTGCATGGCAGCCATTTTAGGTATCATGGTCTCCCTGTCCACGATCGATCGCCAGCACGTCCCTCTGACCCAGCAAGCATCCTCCGCGCACCCTGGCTCCCCCTCCCTCCTCCTCCTTACGAGCAGGACCCTTCTGCATGACCCTGTCCTTAGGAGTCACGCTAGCGCCTGACCAACACCTCCTCTCCTCCCATGAATGCCCCTCTGTTGACAAACCTCCCTCCTGCGCTGGATTGTCCACGCGGCATGAATACCACACCATTGATAGCCCCTCACCCCGTGTCCGACTGTCCACACAGGTCCGAGGCCATTGCCTAAGCCGGGAGATATCATTTACTGCCCTTTATTGTATGAGGTCGCTCTCCTTCAAAGGGCCCTCTATTGATCCAGGCCTCCCCACCCATTGTGATATGATCAGGCGCACACATCCTAAGACTCGACGGAACACTCAGCTGCGTGATGGTCCCCTCCTCTTATCAGCAGGTTGAGAACCTCTATTGTGAAGGTATATGGGGGTGGGATTGACACTAGGATTACGGGGATGTCTTCTCTTGCCTCACAAAGATCTGATTGTATTAAAAGAAGGTCACATGCCATAGACCAGTGTATAAGAGGCCAGGCCTCCGAGAGGCTGTTAGAGCACCTCGACATGATACCTTGTTGTCTGATCTGATGTGTTCTGCTCCGTCGGAATAAACTTCTGTTTCCTGCCTTCTGGTCTCCGGCGCCTGCCTCATTGCTTGGTAAACTCGAATGGTACAAGGGCGGTTAGCGCCGGGCAAATCTTGAGAAAGGTCCTAGCCCTACCTTTTTCTACATCGACTTATTGTTCATATCCCCTGATCTTTCCTGCGATGTTCTGGGGGTGGAGATGTCGGACATCTCGATCTCAGATCACGCTCACGTCGTATTGCAAGACCCGGCGGCTGGCCCCCCTAGAGAGAGGAGGTGGCATCTCCCGCCAAGTATCCTGCGAGATGCGGCGGATGTTGAGGACATACGGGAGGCCATACTTTCTATTTCGAGCGTAACGACATACCGGAGACGCCATTCCCAGTGGTATGGGATGCCTTCAAGGCAACGATACGAGGCCACATTACATCCCTCTCGATAGCAAGAGTACACGAGGCGTGAGCACTTGAGGACAAATTGACAGAGGACTTGCGGGAGGCCGAGGTGCGTGACCAGAGCGTCTCGACCCAGAAGTCAAGGAGACACCTGGCCAATCTTAGGGGTCAGCTCAGGCTGCTGCGAGCCAATAGGGCTGAATCCTCCCTAGTGGCGTTGAAGCAAAAGTACTACGAGGGTGGTGATAAGGTGGGGAGAATGCTAGCGAGGCGTTTGAGAGCCAGGGCTGCAAAGACCCACTTAGCCAACGTACAGCTACCCAATGGAACTAGGGTTGCGGCGGCTAAAGCTAAATGCGAAGCCTTCAAAGATTACTACAAATCCCTCTACACTGAGGAGAGACCCCCCTCTGAACTCATAGAGGAAGTGGTGGGGAGTTATGGCGGCGCGAAGCTCCATCCCCACTTTGCTCAACTCCTGGAAGAGGCGATCACGCAGGAGGAGTTAACATCTGCGGTACGGGAACTGCACTTGGGGAAGACGCCTGGGCCTGATGGCCTTCCATTATCCTTTTATCGAGTATTCCAGGCACAGCTGGGCCCTCACTTGCTCCGGCTGTTTAACTCCTTCACAGAGGAACGAGGCTCATCCCTAGACATGGGGATGGCTGAGATTGCTCTGATACTGAAGACTGGGAAGGACCCGGCCATGTGCTCGTCCTACCACCCGATTGCTCTATTAAATACTGATTTTAAAATCTATACGAAAATACTGGCGAAACGTCTGGACCCTCACATGCCGGGCGTCAGGGGGCTGACAACGTACGAAGAGTGGCGCACCTTGTGGGCAAGGCTCATCATTGGCAGATCCCCGCCTGCCTCTTCTCCTTGGATGCCGAGAAGGCATTCGACCGCGTGGACTGGTCCTTCCTCAGAGCAGTCCTCCATAAGATAGGGCTCGGTCCAAAAATGGTCGCTAGAATCATGGCGCCCTACATTGCGCCACGGGCCAGGATCAGAGTGAACCGGCAACTCACGGGGTGACGGAGCCATTCGCCAAAGGCAGAGGGACCAGGCAAGGGTGTCCGCTCTCGTCTCTCTTATTTGCCTTGGCGATCAAACCGTTGGCTGATATGATTCGCCGGGCCCCTGACATCCATGGTATCCCGTTAGGGGGTCTCGACCATAAGGTCGCGCTTTTTGCAGACGACCTCATCCTGATGCTCACGAGGCCTCTTGAGTCCCTCCCGGCACTGCATTCTACGCTTGGCTTATTCAAACGCGTCTCTGGCTTGAAAATCAATCATGACAAGTCCTGGGCGCTTAACCTCACCATCCCTGCGACAGATATCCCTCACCTTGAATGGATAGCGCCCAACCGCTGGACCGCAAAGCACATCTGGTACCTTGGCCTGCAGCTGACTCCCTCACTCGAGGGCTGGACGCATGTTAACTGGAGGGATTACAGACGTGCGGTACTGGAGGACCTACGGAACTGGAAGGCACTTGTGCCATCCTGGCTGGGCAGAATAAACGCCATAAAGATGTCCATATTACCCAAAATACTATACTTGTTTCAGTGCTTGCCTACCCCCATCCCCCTACACAACATTAGAGCCTTGCAAAGGGACTTAACCAATTTTGTTTGGGGAGGCAGGAGGCCCCGCTTCTCGCAGGCACTTCTCTTGGCACCCCGGGATCGAGGGGGCCTGGGATGCCCCAACTTAGTAGAGTACTATTGGGCTGCCCATCTCCGGCACATAGTCGAATGGGGTACCACTGAAAGTGAGAAGGGGTGGTTACACATGGATAGGGCTGTAACTGGGCGCACCATATGGGACCTGGCGTGGAATCATAGGGCGGGGCGCTCTCCGAGCACATACATGGCGGTGCCAACAAAAACGGTACTGGACATTTGGGATCGGGTGGCAGTGCGCCGGGGCCTCACCACCTTCCCCTCCCCACATACTCCGATCGAAGGGAATCCGCGGTTCCTGCCGGCCTTCCGCACCAGAGCTTTCCGCAGATGGTCCCAAGGCGATTGCAGGGTACTTACGGACCTCTTTGACGGGGGCAACATAAAATCCTTTGCACACTGCAAGGAGGAATTCCGATTACCGCCTGAAGCCGAAATGCAGTATATCCAATTAAAACACTGGGTGATGAGCGATGAGACCTATCGGGCAGCCACTCACGCTTTTACTCCATTCGAGAAATTGGCCCGCTACTTCACGGACTCAAAAGCCTTGGTCTCAAAGATCTATTATATTCTGCAACATCCCCAAACGCCGCCTTCCCACAGTTACCAGGCTCGGTGGCAGTCCCTCTCGGGTACCGACATCTCGCCTACACAATGGCTGCGGTTGTGGCGCGACATACCCAAAATCTACCGTAGCATCCCGCAGCAAGAAAATGCCTACAAAATGATGACACAGTGGTACTATACTCCGCAACGCGTAGACAGGATGTTCCCGGCCTCCTCTCCTGTGTCCAGGGTGTCGGTCTGCGACTGGGGACTTTTTACATATCTGGTGGACCTGCCCATCACTAACCCTCTTCTGGAAGGAGGTCCTGAGCCATATCAGGAGGGTCCTGGGGTTTCCTCTGCCTGATGCCACTAGCACTATTCTACTTGGGGTCAAACCATCTGGACTCCAGGCGCTCACCCGAGCTGACTGGATGATAGCGCTTCAAATGCTGGGGGCAGCCAAGCAGCTCATTGCCCTGTACTGGAAAAGAACAGAAGCACCACCGGTGGCAGTATGGTTTACGCGCCTCTGGCATGTATTGATTATGGAGCTCCTCACACCTAGATTGCAGGCCTGCGATACACGCTTTGGTAAAGTGTGGCAGCCCCTGGTGAACTATCTGTGCAAAATAGAGCATGCGCGCCATGTACTCCCTAGGTTGCGAACCCTGCGTCTGGTTGAAGATACTTTGCTCCCTCCATAATCTGCTGAGAGAATGTGCTGTGAGTGTGCTGGAGTTGGTGGATCCGCCCCGCATTGCCGCAAGCCGACCTTACCCCATTAGGCCCTGCTATCTCTACCTCTTTTCTTTGCCTCTGCTTTGATCTTCCCCTTCTTACTTTCCCCCTCTCCATGTTCTTCACTGCTGATTCCTCTATCAGCGTTGCACTACTGTTTGGGCCCGTTTGGGCCTATGATTTCACCAAATTTTCTTCTTGGGTTGTACCTGGCCCCTGGGGCTGAGCGTCTGGAAGCAGTGACTGTTAAGAGTATAGTTAACGCAGACAGCGAAGATTTATGTAACCGGTCCATCTGTGGGACAAACGCCCCAATATGCTTGACGATTGTCTTGCCATGCGCTCCTGCTGAATTTATGTGCACTCCTAATGACGCGACCGGCCCGAGCAGGGTTGTAGGCTTATCGCTGTGTTTATGTCACTTACAAGATAACCCCACCTGCGGGGCCTCAATAAAAAGAATTGAACATAAACTTTAAAGGCTGTCTTTTGGTGTATATTCAGCTTTAGAGATCTTTCAAGATGCCATCAGTAGAGTAATAAGCTCCATTGTCATGCCTCGTCAATGCCTTAAACTACAATGATGATATCCTAGGAAGAACACAACAGAGCCCTACATAAGTTATGCCAAGCTTTATTAAAGGCAAATCTTAACTTGAATGCTGACAAATTTTAATTTTAAAGAGAACATTTCAAATAATACTGATACATATTTTCAGACAAAGGAATGCACCCTGACCCAGTCAAGGTTTAGACTCTGAATGAGACACTGTCCCCTATTAACATCAGTTAAGACAGTTACTATCTGGGAATAGGTCATTACTGTGTGAGATATGCCAAGGTTAGGTTTTCCCGTTTTCATTTTCTAATTTGGGTAAATTCTAGTGCGGTTTTTGCAGTATTTTCAAGTGAATTCAATACTTTAAAAAAAACAGTGGTTACATATTTCTGTACCATTAAAAACAAAAGAAACAGTGTTTTTTGAGTGTTTATGGAATGTTTCACTTTTAATATTGCTTGCTTTCTGCACTGATTGTGCATGGTATATAGACAGTGTACATACAGTGTATATGATGTCCAAATACATTTTTACAAACCAAACTTATTATAGTACACCATACAATACTTCTTCAGTTAATCGTTGTTCATGCACGTTTGCTCTTTTCTTCTCATGTAAACTTTTATCTATGAAAAGACCCTCTCAACATTGGCACTTGAGACGGGCAACGCCAAAACAGTCAATACACAATTTGCTAACTCTGGCCACTGACATAGCTTTCCATGCCAATACTGGTGTACCTGAAGATTGCAATTCTCTGGGACCGTTCTGCAACAAATGCGTTGAACTGGGCGCATGTGCCCTTAGAGGTATTGAAGTGGTCAAAAATTAAGCAGCACTTTTGATAGTCTGGAGAAAATTCTCCTTTTGGTAGGGCTCTAGAACCTGTGCAGAGTACCACAGTGAGGCTTTATTGACTTCAAGTTCCATGGTTGGTGAAGGGACATTTCTATGCATTATAGCAAGCCATTCCCATAGATTGTAAAATAAAATTTCCTGAATTGCTCCTGAACATTTTTTTGCTTACCAAGTGGCAAGCATTCTAATATAGAACATGTTGCAGTGCCAAAGTCACTAAAAGTGTCGACCAGTCTATTCTCAAGGAGATGTTTCACATTTACATTAATTACGCTGAACACTTGGTAGACAAGGGTGTTTTCAGACTCTAGTTTTTTTATTATGTCCACTACAGCATTAATGTTTTCCTGTAAAACTCTAAGAATGCAGTAGAGTGTACTTTTTTATCACTATCAATATGCGACCGAAGATCCTTGCATTTCTTGTCTTTCACATCATCACTCAGCAAAAATCTGTAAATTGTTGCCACATGGATACTATAGCATTCGCGGCCTCTAGGACTGAGAAACACCAGCTAAATGACACAGTTTGGATGACTCTTTCTTTGATGCATAACAAAACAGTGCACCAGAATAGACTAAAAAGTCAATAGCATTCTTCATTAACTCTGAAGACTGTAAAGATGCTTTCAGCATACCATCTAGGAAGTAGCAAGGATCTCATACAGGATAGCACTTGAGCTCAAGTATCGATTTTGACAGGTCATCACACAAATTTTTCATATCCATAGCTGAATCACTGTAAATACAAACAATATCACTCCAATCTTTATTGAAGTTGGTAAGAACGTTTTGCAGCAGCATTCAAGTGACACCGCCTTCCATATTTTCCAAAAGTCTAGTGTCATGTTTTCACCACTATCCCAGATCCTTGGTGATAGCACTCTTTTCACATATACCTGTCACTACACCGTGCATTGAATGTTTAAAGACTGGGGTATTTGGCAAATCACCTACTAACAATACTGACTCGCTAGAAGAGGGGGCTGATGTATCAAGTGGTCTCACCTATTCTCTGTGGGTAAATGTGATGGTACATTTTGGGAAAGATTCTTATGAAACCAGACATTTTACCTATCAGTGAAAGAATCAAACGTAGCCAAAATATCAAATATGATTTTGATATTTCCTGATTCTCTACAGTTTATTAAATAATTAAACAGGATCTAAATCATGCTTCTAAACCCTGCATCTTGAGGCCAATGACCACAAAACTGAACAAAGCAAAAGGAAGAAGAAATAATATTTTAGTAACATCCCTAAACAACAAAACTCAAGCAGATTAATGTTAGCCCAGTCTTTTTTGCTGCTTCCTCATATAACAAAGTTGTATTGTATTGGCCCCTTCAGGAAGAAATAAAAAATACTCTTTCACACTCCTTTTCCTTTGTTCGAATGGCATTTAGTTTGTGGTTGTGCAGGTGTTTTTTCAGTGTTTATGGGCCCGATGTAGGTAAACGCGATTTTCCGATTTCAAAATACCGAGGCGGGCCGAATCGGTATTCTGAAATCGGAAAACGAGATGTAGGAAAAAAATACCGAATGAATACCGATTCGGTCGGCATCGGTAATGAGAATCGGTACGTTCCGATTCTGCTCGGTCCGAATCGGAAAGTACCGATTCGGCCAACAACGAATCCGAAATCACCGATTCGTCTACCACCGATTCGGATATTCCCGAATCGGCGAATACCGATTCGGGAAAAGCCGATTCGGTAAAATCCGATTCGGCAATCATAGACCCATGGCGAAAAAGCCCATAGGAATGCATTGAAAGAACCGATTCGGCTTTTACCGAATCGGATAATACCGAATCGGATTTTACCGATTCGGATATTACCGATTCGGTAAAAGCCGATTCGGCAATAGGCGATTCAGCCAATGAGGTGGCTCCCCCTCCCCCACCCAAACAGGGAGTGGCAACCCTGGCAGGTGCAGCTAATTAAGAAGTTTCTAGAAGTATCTGGAAAGCCTGCCTGAGCCCAACACACACAGTTAGCAGCAGTTGGAGAAGGAGGTTGCAAACTGAACAGGAGAAAAGGCAGATCAGTCTGGAAGCCAGAAGTCCTCCCAGAAGAGGAAGCCCAAGTTCACCACCACCGAACTTCAGGTGCTGGTTGAGGAGGTGGTGAGGGTGCACCGCCAGCTGTTTGGCAAGCTGTCCCTCAACGTGCCAGACAGCACCAAGAGGAGAATCTGGGCCGACATCGCCCAGAAGGTGAATGCTGCGGGTGTCACCCCCAGGTCCATCGAGGAACTGAAAAAAAGGTTTTACGACATCCGCAGCCTCACGAAGAGGAAGCTGGCTGACATTCAAAGGCAGGCTGGACACACTGGAGGAGGCCAGAACCCGGCGCCACCCCTCACCGATCTGGAGGAAATTGTCTCCAGCACCATCGAGAGGGAGAGTATCGTAGGAATCGGGACCCTGGACAGCTCTGCGAGAGCCACAGCTACAGGTAAGAAGCATGCGCATCATGACACACCCTACCAGACACCTCCCCATTAGACACAATGCATAGACAAACACCAGCACTGTACTGTCACCAACATACAAGAGACAAGCATCATGGTACATGTAGTCAGCAGAAGTTAGCCAAATATGTCAGTGCAGAATCACAAGACAGGAAACAGGGTGACACGGTGTAAGGAGATGCAAGGACATGTGGAATGCCATAATTGTACTGACTGTAATACATCGGCACTCAGTTTACAAATGCTTCTTTGTACCTAGGGGCCCCATCAGGCGGAACTACTGTGACAGCAGAGGGAGCTGCAACGTCCAACACTGCAGTCGCAGGGCCGAGCACCAGCCAGGCTGGCCAGGAGGAGGATGAGGATGAGGAAGGAGACACCCCAGGGCTAGGAATGGAGGGAGTCCTGGTCATTGACTTCCAAGCAGTGCACTCCCCAGTACTGGGCAGCACACCCCCCTTGCAATTCTCACCAGACAACTCCCCTACAAGGCAGACCATTCCGCCTACACCAGCTCCTGCCACAATCGTGGCCTTGCCACCTGTCCAACCAGTCCTGGGAGCAGGGGCTCAGGGACCGGCCAGCACCACACCCCCACCAGTGGCACCCCAGCCCACTCAGCAGGCCGGAAGCAGCAGTGCCCGACGCCGTGCCACCACCACCACTGCTGCACCAGCACGGGAGGGCAGTGTGTTCCTGGGCCTGGAGGGACAGATGGTTAAAATCCAGCGCCAACAGGCCAGATCCACCATGGCCTGCCAACGCCAGCTCCTGCAGCACAACATGCAGATGGGGGAGTTGGTGAAGGGTTTCCAGGCTGTTGTGGACAGCAACAAGGAGGTGGCAGCAGGGTTAGGCAGGCTGACCACTGCCATCACCCACTCATCTGCCAGACAGGAGGAGCATGAGGTTGCGCGCAGGAGGGATGCCCGGGTGCTCAACCGGGCCATGGCCCGCCTTGCAGCGGCAACCGCACAACTGTGCCATCGCAGCTCCAATCAAGAATCTGTGCTCAGTCAGCATACGGCTGAGCTGACTAGGGGGATGGCCAGGATCACCACGGCCATGGAGGCCATGATAATATCAAACACCGCCTCCAATCCTGCCCTGGACCTGGGTGATGCTGGAGACAGCAGCAGCCGCAGCAGCCCGGCCAGCGCTGCATCAGAGCCACGGAGGAGCACCAGGCGATCCGCTGATGCTGCTGGGCATTCGGAGGGGGCCGAGGGACACCCCAGTGGGTCTGGCAAGCGGGCCAAAAAATAGCCTGGCAAGGGGGGATGAGCAAACCAGAACCCTGGACTTTATTTGACTTTACAATCTCCATTTTTTGATGCACATCAGTGCTGTAACTGTGGTGCATCACTATTAAAATTTATTTTTTTCCAAGCAACATTTAGCTGTCTTTGCATCTGTACTCAGTCAGAAATAGTTCTCAGTGATCTCCTCACGTCTGTATCTGCCATCACTTGGCGTACACACCCCAGCTGGCTGTGTCAGTGGCACAGCTTCGTCGTCGTCATAGTCCTCGTAGTCAGACAACTCCACCTCAGTGCCCTTCTTGACCGCAAGGTTGTGTAACATTGCACATACAGCTATGATCTTGCAGCAGGTGATGGGGGTATACTGCCTTGCACCTCCACTCTTGTGCAGGCATCTGAATCTACTTTTCCAGATGCCAAAGGTCCGTTCAACAACATTCCTTGTGCGTATGTGGGCCCGGTTATACCTCCTTTGGCTGGGTGTGGAGGGGTTGAGGTAGGGGGTGAGTATGAATGAGCGGAGGGCATATGCACTGTCGCCTGGAAGAGAAAGGGGTCACATTAGACACATGCATACATGTATTCCACCTACCTACTATGTGTTATGGGGGTCTGATGATGTGTCTCACCTAGGAGGTATCCTTCTCCAAATTCGCCTGCCATCAGCCGTGCATATATGCCGCTCTGTTGGAATATATAGGAGTCATGGGTACTCCCCGGAAATTTTGCTACCAGGTCTGTGATGGTGCACTTGGCATTGCAGATCACCTGCACGTTGATGGTGTGTGTAGATTTCCGATTGCGGTATATGTATTCGGTGTCCGCTGGTGGGCAAATCGGAATGTGTGTGCCATCTATGCAACCGATGATTTGGGGAAATTGTGCCATCTGGTAGAAGTCAGCTTTAGTTTGTAGCAGTTCTGCGTGGGTTGCAGGGAAAGAGATGTATTGGTCCATCCTGTCTATCATGGCGTCAAGGAATATGTGGAAGAACCTTGACAGGCTGCTCTGGCTCACCCCTCCTGCTGCTGCTACTCCACTTTGATAGCTGCCAGACGCTACCAGGTGTAGGCTGCATAGCACCTGGACGTGCGCAGGGATGGCGTGTGCCCTTGGGGTGTGGTGGTCCAAGTATGGCTTAAGGTCCCTGATGAGCTCAAGTATGGTGTCAGAGTCCAGCCTGTATCTCTGTAGGATCTCAGCCTCAGTGAGCATGAACAGGGTTATCCTCTGTCTGTAGACCTGTTCATTTCTTAGCCATTCCCTCTGTCCTTCCTGCTGTAGCCGTAGCCGCCTCGCAATGACATAGAAAGCTGCCATCCTGCAAGTTGCAATGCATTTTGGGACTGTTTATATGGGTTGGAGTTGGTTACCACCTGATTGCAATCCATGGTAAATACCGAGTGAATTCTACCGATTTCGAGCCGATTTCGGTGTTTCTGTGCCTCCCTACATCTCCCCAACTGTCGGAATCGGGGAATTTCCCGATCGGAGATTCATACGAATCGGCATGTTTTCCGATTCGGCTCATGTCCGAATCGGTATTTGTACCGAATCGGTACATGGACCGAATCGGTGATTTTCCGATTCGGTGTCACTAACGAATCGGGAATGGAACCGAATCGGTGATTTTCCGATTCGGTGTTACTTACGATTCGGTAATGGGACCGAATCGGTGATTTTCCGATTCGGTGTCACTAACGAATCGGGAATTGGACCGAATCGGTGATTTTCCGATTCGGTGTCACTAACGATTCGGTACATGGACCGATTCGGTATTTGCATCCGAATCGGTGTTTTTCCGATTCGTTCCATATCCGATTTTCGGTATGTACGTATCGGATTCTTTCCCATTCGGTACTCATTCCGATTCGGTTTACTGTCCGATTATTTCTGTTTTTGGTTCCCTACATCTGGATGGCTGTTTACCGATCGGTAAGGGCCAAAAATCGGTATTTTCGGCCGTTACCGATCGGTAACGCCCTACCTACATCGGGCCCTATATGTTTACACTGGTGAGGGCTATGTCCCTTTTAGTGGGGTTTTATCAGTTATTATAAGTTTAAAGCTAAAACAGGATAGCCTAGCCAAGGTTTATGCCAAAATCAGCAGCTGTCTCAGAGAGTTAACCAAGGAAGAATGTACTTTGAAGCTGACTTAGGAATGTGAAAATGCATTTCAGTAGACCGATGAAGGTCAGCAATATAATCAACATGGCATTTTTGGATACCAGCACAGTAGTACTAGGAGCTATCCTAGCACAATATCACACAGTTAACAACTACTGACAAGTTTATATCTTATGCCAGCCGAAGTCTACATGACACTGAGAGTGCAAATTCACAACCGAAAATAGAGACCTTGTTGGTAGTTTAAGTGTGTGAACATTATCACATCTTTATCTATGGGAAACATTTCACTGTAGGAACTTCAGACAATATTTGGAAACCCAAGAGCCACAATGCCACTTAGTATTGAAGAATAGGGAATTTGTCTGCAAGAATACACATACAGTATCACACTCAAACAAGTAAAGGACAACAACAACCCTGACTACATGTACCAACACCCCAGGGACATCTTAAGGATTTTGGGGGCCCCTGTTTGGAACAGTTTTGAATTTATGATCCAATATCAGCTCTTTCATGCCATTTTTGGCCAGGTCATAAGCAGTGCACAGACACGTTCATCCAAATTCTATAGGTGTTACATCTAATATTACGGTATAGTGATGTTTGTTTTCAATATTGTAATACAGCAGCAGCTTGCAAATATTACTGTAAATAATCTCTGCGACGCCCTCACATTTCTCATATGTGAGGGCCTGTTTTGATCTAATAGAAACGTTTTAATAGATTTTGCATGAAACAAACAACATTTCTCTACACAATATCTGTTATAGACTCTCACACATTACTCACATTAAAAATAAATTAAGGGGAAATAGTATTTGAAACAATTTGTTTAAGAATTATTGAACGTTATTAGGGCAAGACTCTGCAGAACGGAGCTGGCCCTATCACAGAAAGGGTCACCGTGCAAGAGCCCACTTTGCCCATGCCTTAAAATGTTTCTGTAAAACCCACTAGCATGAAAGAAGGCACTGGTGGCATCAGCGGAAGACTATATTTATTTAACCTTCATTTCTAAACAAAACTACTGAACTGGTTTATACCAAATCACATAAAGCATGTTTTCTAGACCAAAGTCTAGCTTTCTGTCTAATGTGATGCCATTCCTTTCAGCCGTTTTGGGTGTAGCTGTGACTAAATTTCCTATTGAAAAATTAATGGGTAAACCATGTTTTGTGACCCCACCTTTTTCTTGGCCCCTGTTTAAGGGACCACCCTTGAAGCTTACCAGGAAGGAGGAAGGAGCTCGGGTGGATTACACTTTTTGAATGGGGGGAGGGTTTCTTGAGTATTTGTCAAACAGAGCCAAAGTTATGAGAAGACCAAGAAATGCTTTTCCTATGAAAAAGTGATTCTAACAGCGGCAGCGGCCACTTTGTAATATTCATATCTAGTAAGCATTCCTATATATATTAATGAATACTATATATATTAATGAATAAATAATAATACATTAAAGATGAGATAGATAGATCATTTCAACACCTTGATATTTGAGTTCAGTTTCAACAAACAGCCTTTGAATCAATTCCCTCCAATCCAAAGCCTACTAAAGTCTTTTGCAGCCATATTTTTTACATGTAGCAAAAGGAGGGACACAACTAATGTGGTATACTTCCTCAAACAAGCAAAGGAGTAATTGATATTAACAGTAAATGTCCAAATTATCTATTGTTTGTTTGATGTTCAATTATTGATCTGTACACATTTCTAGTAAGCATTTCTGCTTTCACAAATAAATGGAAAAACAGGATAATTAGGAACAATTTTAACTAACGGACAAAACCTGACATCAGATAGTAACAACTAAATTTGAGCCTGTTTAGCACCTTCTACATAGTCTCCAAATAATGAAATGTTGTGAAATGTACTGAGCACTGCAATGAGCGAAATTGTACAGTATACTGTATATGTAGATTGATCATCACATGTACACAGGAGACATATACACAAAAAAACAAAAAAATGTTTGCTTTTTAATCATAAAGAAACTTTTCAATAAAATAAAAATGTATATATTTTTGTACCATGCACGGTGTTCAAATTTAGTTATTACTATATGATGTCAGGTTTTGTCCGTTAGTTAAAATTGTTCCTAATTATCCTGTTTTTCCAATTATTTTGTACATCCCGAATTAGGAACTCTAGTCGGGGATACCCCTTCCTTTTCTTGCACATGCTTTCACAAATAATACATTTGATTTAAATTTGTAAAGCGCAACAAATGCCAAAGGCGTCTTGCTGCTGGTGTCTGCAGTACCGGAATCACAAAAAGCATAATTGAATACAAGTTTTTGAGCAAAGAGAGGTAAAAAGCCAGGCTTTTAAATGCTTTCTAAATATCAAAACATTTGATTGTGACCTTAGGCGCAACGGTGTACATTTCATACGTTTTTCACAAAATTCAAAAGCTAATAAACATTCTAGATATTATGTTCCAACACTTGAATAATATCCTCATAGATTCTAAGAAAAGCACCTTAAAGACTGTCTGGCCCAGATTTTGCACAACAAACATTACACAATTTTTCAATCTATTCATACCACACATAATTCCTCATAAGCAGTGCCGGACTTGCCTTTGCGGGCACTGGGCGTTTCGCCGGTGGGGTGCAATGGTGGGGGCCGGTTTTGGGCCTCTGGGCGACCGTTTTTGTTATCGGGGGTCTGCAAGATTTGATGGCTAAGAGAGCGGCTCCGCCTGTGGATGGTTCCACCTCACAGTGTGAGATTTTGGCCGCTTTCTTTTTGGAGAAAGTTAAGAACATCTATCTGTCATTTCCCAACACGACATTACCACTTTCTCCTCGGAACGACCTCTGCAGCCGCCCGGTATTACATTCTCTCCCTACTCTCTCTTGGGATGGGTTTGTCAAGCTGGCACAACGTGTCAAGTCCGGCTCTCCGTCGGACCCACTCAGACCTGCTCTCTTCAGAGATCCGTCTTTTCAGGGGCGCACAGTAGTGTGTTCATTAATCAATCTTTCCCTGACTTCTGGCACTGTTCCTGCCAAGTGGAAGCAGGCGGTGGTTTCCCCGATCCTGAAAAAACCATCATTGGATCCTCTAAAACCGGAAAACTATCGCCCGATCTCATTGCTTCCCTGGCCGGCCAAAGTCATGGAGGCCCATGTTAACCTAGCCTTATCTGAGCATCTGGCCATGGCCAATGTCCTCGATCCTACGCAGAATGGGTTCCGTGCTGGGCACAGCACGGAGACCGCCCTTCTGGCAATGGTGGAACATCTGCGGAGTGTGTTGGATGCAGGTCAAACGGCAGCGCTTAGTTTATTAGATCTTAGCGCTGCCTTTGACACAGTGTCCCATCGCATCCTCCTACACCGCCTGGAGAACATTGGCATTTGTGGCCCCGCTCTGCATTGGTTCCGTTCCTTCCTCAGCGATCGCTCCTTCTGCGTTGCCACCCCTCCTTTTCAGTCCAAATTCCATCAGTTGGACCTGGGGGTTCCCCAGGGCTCCTCGCTGAGTCCCACGCTTTTCAATCTCTACGTGCGGCCGCTGGCTGATGTCGCCAGGCAGTGGGGCCTTACTATGGTCTCATATGCCGACGACACACAGCTAGCGGTCACGATCAGCGGGGATGCCGAACTGGATGCCCCCAGGTTCCGAGACGGGCTGAGAGAGGTGGCCAGCTGGATGAATAACAACTGTCTCCAGCTGAACGCGAAAAAACCGAGGTGATGATTGTGGGAAGAGGAACGGACTGCTGGGGGGACAATTGGTGGCCACAGGAGCTCGGGCCTGCCCCCATACCGGTGATGGAGCTCAGAAACCTGGGAGTATGGCTCGACCACACCTTATGTTTTACCACCCACACTAAGAGAGTGGCAGCATGCTGCTTTGGTGTTCTGCGCGGACTGAGGCCGGTGCTTAAATTTTTCGATGCCCCGACGAGACAGTTGGTCATCCAAGCGACGATCATCTCCCGGCTGGACTACGCCAGTTCGCTCCTGCTGGGAGCTAACCAAGCTGAGATCGTCCGCCTGCAGCGCGTCCAGAACGCGGCTGCGAGAGCAGTGGTGGGCCTGCCGAGGTCCTGTCCCACGTCCAATACCCTGCGGTCCCTACACTGGTTACCAGTAAAAAGCCGAATCCATTTTAAGGTACTCAGCCTCGCTTTTAAAATTTTAAAAGGATCGGCACCTGAGATCCTCTATAACCTCCTATCCCCTTATGTCCCGACTCGCTCCCTCAGATCTCTTGGGCAATCCCTTGTGGTTACCCCGCGTTTCAGGCTTAGCCGGATGGGCGGGCGCTCCTTCCGTGTGAGAGCTGCGGCTCTCTGGAATTCTCTTCCTTTGGAAATCCGCCTTTTAGAGCATCTACTAGCATTCCGCAGAGCCGTGAAAACCTACCTGTTTTAAACTTTTTATGTTGACTCTCACTTTTTTCCTCGCGTTGTGTTATGTTCACCTTTTCCATGCGCCAGGACGCTCCTTCGCTGGAGCAGCTGCGTGCAAAATAAATGTAGCTAACATAACATAACATAACAATATCGGCCCCCTGTAAAAAAATCATCCAAAACCGTCCCTAACAAACTACTCGGCTGCACTCCCCCTCCACCCAGGTTGGTCGGCCGAGCAGTTTGCCAGGGCCGGTTTTGGTTCCCAGTCCGGCCCTGCTCGTTAGCGTGCCCCAATGCGAACAAAAAATAATAGCTAAAATTAGCTTCTTTTATAATCTTTGTAAGCTTATGTCATCAGAACATCTCAAGCCCGACCGTCATTCAATTGCAATGTTAATCTAAAACAAACCTATATCTTCTAGTTTATACGTAACTATAACAGAGATCCCTTACTAAAATTAGGTTAATGTGTAGACCAGCAGGGTTACGGGCATAGTGGATAGTAGCAAAGCAGGACCAGTTATCCAGTCCACATTGAAGTTTTCAGTCAATATAGACTGGCCGGAACACCATCTGCCTCAATGGAGCATCTCCAGGCGCAGTCCCACAGTTGTCCTCGTCTTCTGGGCTGCTTGCCTCGCCTAGTAATTGGGTTTCTCCTCCTTGGGCAGACAGCTCCTCCAAGGCAAGTAGCTCCTTTTTTCCTTCAAAGGAGATAGGCAGGCTCCTGCATCTCAGGTAGACACAAAGCTCTCCAGTGTGACACACAGAGATAACTTCCTTTGAGACTGGCTATCAGCCCTGGATTTTATTGCAGTTTTGTGATTACTCCGCACAGTTCAGATCCCACTTTTATACAGGATTTCTAGACAGACATCGAATATGGATTGACTGTGTTCAGCCCAGGAAGCTCTTTAGGGTGGTTCCTTTTGACATTTCATATTCTGGTGGAGGCACAGACAGTCTTTGTGTTAGGTGATGGCTCCCCCAGTAGGTAGTGATGAGGCTTGCTCCAATTAGGTGTACTCATAACATGAGAAAAATAAGTGTGAAGTTCTTCATAAGCCTTCCTGAACTGGCCACTCAAGAGGAAGACAAAAAGTCTAGGCTCTACCCAAAAACATCTCTCCCGCTAGTAACTGAATTTGCTGACTCGCCTCCAATCTGCCACCATCAGCCAAATGGCAGTGCTCAGGAAGGACTAATCAGCAATCCTGTGTTAAAAAAGGTTACCACAGAATGTTTTCATACCGTCACACTTGAGTGTCTAAGACTATAAACTCCAGCTCAGGAATCCAGACAATATAATGATACTATAATCCATCTTCTGTATTAATACAAATACAAATTGACCCCACTGTCTTCTGCCTTCATGAACCCGCAACAACATTGAGACTTGCTTCAATTCGCCATACATATAAATGTACATACAGGGTCTAGGCACGACATACAGGTTACAAGTAAATGTGTGGGCATTGCACTCTCACCTTTGATCCGGTAAAAACATGATGCTGCCACCACAGGTCATAGCACATGTCCAAATAACAAAACATAGACTCATGTCCTCTAAAGGGTATGCTTTGGCATCCCACCGGACCTCAGAACCACACCCTAGGTCTCATGATCAATATCAGGCCTGTACCTCTTCTCACACTCAGGGCTTCCTGGGTGCTGGAGCCAAAAGAAAATCAGAATACCAGCTTCATGTAGAGTTGACAGTGTTACATTACATTCTTGTCCTACCAGCCAGTCACCCTGTTTTTTGTGTAAAATCTGTCCAAAATGGGATTGCAAGTGGTGAGATGTTGGTGCACCCAGTATTAACAGGTGAAATCATCCCACAGGGAAACCATCCCACAGGTCCAATCTGGAGGATGTCTCCTGTAAAACGTCTGGAATTACAGGGTCATATGCAGAAATTGAGTAGGGGTATCCTCCAATCCCCAGGTCTCTATTGGGGATGTTCTTGTTGTAAAAGGATGGCTTTTTGCAGGCTCACGCAAGCTTTTTGGCCCCACTTTTTGATGACTTTAGGTGCTGGTGTAATACTGCAAACTGTGGCGCTGGCGTTCAGCACCCAGTGTACGTACTTTGACCCTTTCAAAGTATGCCAGTGGATACAAATGTATTAATCCCTGATTGGCATGGCTAACTTACATGTAAGTACTTAGTAAAAGGTACTCAGAGTACCTAGAGCCTATATGTTAAGGTGTCTTTAGTGGACTGCAGCACTATCCTTGTCACCACTAGAATGTCGAGTAAAGATTTGGTTTTAGGCCTGTTCTCCAGCATACATGGCACGTAAAAATATAACCCAATTTGAAATCTTAATTGAAAAATTGTAATTTACTAGTAAGCCCCTAGTATATGGCACTCAGGATACCAAGGGCCTGTAGGGTAAGTGTCACTACTGGTAGCTAATACACTTAAGTGTGCACCTCTGCAGTAGAAAATTAAAACATGGCAATAAAAGCACTGTCAAATTCAGCATGTCAAATTAACCGTATTGACTGGCCCAAACGTCCCTACTGATTACCTATAAGTCACCCCTAAAGTGAATCCAAAGTGCCCAGACAGAAGGTAGGGTGCATGGTCTTAGGTAGCAGGCCATGTATAAACTGGGTTTTACATACCCTGCTCCAAAGTCGATGTTCTCTATTGTAAGGCTGGTAGTCACACTGGCTAACATTCAGTGACTTTTATAAATTCTAATAAAATGGAACTAGCCAGAAGGATTTTTCAAGGTGTCAAATTAACAGTTACTATAAATCTACTTATTTTTCAAAGTTGGTGTTAACTATTTTAGAAAAGTAGCTATAAAAGATTTACTTTTCTAAGTTGCTTAAATGGCCACTGTTAGCCTTTTGTGATTGGCCCAGCAGCTTACAGCTGCCAGGCCTGCTCTATGATTGGATATTAGGTGTTCTGAGGAACTGAGAACAAAAAAGTCAGCCATCTGCTGGGAGAAGTGTTCCTTTCCTGTAGCAGGATGGCTAGGGACGAGGGGACTAGTGGGCTAATTACAATTCAAAGGCAAGTTGCCCTGAAGAAAAATATGTCACTGAGCCCATAACTGCCCCTTTTTATTAGATGGCAAACCAGCCTGACTACACCTTAATTGGATTAGGAGTTATTCTGAAGGAAGGAGTGTAGTCCCCAGAAATCCATGCCTCTTGGGTGGGCTAGGGAGCTTCACAAGGAGAAGGAGGGTCTAACCATGTTGGTAGTGGGCTGAATAGTGCATTCTGGGATAGTGAGATGCCACACTTCCTTTGAAGATGGGTGGGATTGCCCAGGGGTGTAATAACCCATAGAAGAGGGAATTCCAATTGAGCAGTTACAATTGATTCTGATCTGGCTACTGATGATGCATCCTGGGAGAGTGAGTATTGACTACTAAGGGGTGTCTGTAAGTTCCTGGGGCCCTTAGAAGATAGCCAGAGTAGACTGCCACTGCCTAACCCTAAAAGTTGGGACTTCAAAACTTTTTCAAGGGTGTTTGCTGGTATGACCGAGAGAAGACCAGGATCAACCTGAAAGCCAATCTGGGAGCAATTTGAATTCCAGAAAATGTTCTACATTCCCACAGGGATGAATTCAGTGAGAGCAACGCCAAGGAGCAAGCTGCTGGCAATGAGCCCTCCATCGGATCCCATAGGCCAACCTCAGTCAACCAGAAAAATCCTCCAAGAAAAAGACTAAGGGTCTGATTTAGATCTTGGCAGATGGGTTATTCCGTCACAATGGGTCTAAATCAGAAGGTAATGATTTGACCAGGACAAATCTGGTCCCTGTAGCCAATCCGTGCTCCATCGTGGTTGAAACATAACTTTTGACGTTGACCTGGTCTAGTGTAGCTACATACCTGTGGTTGATGTTTTGTGCTTTTTGATGATAGATTCAAGTTTAAAAGCTAAAGTCTACTAAAAATAATATCTCTGGTTCCTTACAATAATTTTTTGTTGTTTTAGTGTCATTTCAAAGGCTACAATTTCTGCTATTTTTTATAATCTGGAGTGGGATTTTATTGTGTTGTGCTTCTTACTTTTCAACTGTTTTGATGTTGTTAAATGCTTTATTCCAAAATTAGGCTTGACTGCTCTGTTCCAAGCTACCAATGGATGAGCTAAGGTTTACTTTATTGACAGCTAACTGGACCTTATAATAAACTAGTGGCATTATTACTCCAAGAGGTCACACTACCCCAACAACTAATAACTCAGTTAACTATACTTGAGATCACCAAGTAATCCCTAAAACCATTATTGGTAGTATCGGGTGCAGTATTGTCACCTTAGAACACAGGGCTACCTTTAATGGGCCCATTAGTATTTTAGTGTCAATAGAGTGATGCATCTAACACAAATAACATAACCTAACCTAATTTACTTGGAACAGGGCCAGTATCAACAACAGAACCCAGATATTATGCAGCTAGGTCAGTGACATCCCAGATGGACACAGGCCAAGATTCCGAATACTGAGAAAATATTTTCCTTGAGCAGGTAATTTTTATGCAGAGTGGAAAATACCAAAACAAAACAGGGCAGCTACGTGTTTGTCTTTTATCAGCCGACTGGACTACGGAAACACCCTCTACGCAGGTACTACCGCAAAACTCCAGAAGAAACTCCAACGAATCCAAAACGCCTCAGCCAGACTCATATTAGACATCCCACGCAACGAACACATCTCTGGTCACCTTAAAGACCTCCACTGGCTACCCGTCAATAAGAGGATCACTTTCCGACTGCTTACCCACGCACACAAATCACTCTACGACATCGGTCCAGAATGCCTCAACTCACGACTGTCCTTCTACACCCCCTCCCGCCAACTACGTTCTTCCAGCCAAGCCCTCGCCACTGTACCTCGCATCAACAAGACCACCATGGGAGGCAGATCCTTTTCATACCTGGCTGCTAAAACATGGAACTCACTCCCCCCTTACCTTCGCCTTACCCAGAACCACCTAGCATTCAGAAAGCAACTTAAAACGTGGATATTTGACAAGTAATCCTCCTCCCCTTCCTAAGCGCCTTGAAACCCTCTGGGTATGTAGTGCGCTATATAAATTCTATGACTTGACTTGACTTGACTTGACTATCAATGGATCCATGGCAGGTTCTTAGATTAGTTATTGATTATACAAGTGATTCCCATTTAGAATCACTGCACATAAATATAGTAAAAGTGGATGAGCCATACATCTTCACTCCCCGTTCCTTTGTTCACCTGAATCACCCAAAGAGTAGCTCCAGCATGCTGAAAAAAAGTTGTTTATTGCGGCGGCGGTTGTTGGTGTGTGGCGGCAGGAGGTGAGAGGGAGATGGGAGGGCAATGAAGGGGGCTAATGGAGTGCTAAAGAAGTGCATGCAGGATTTAAACAAGCATTGCCAAAGCCAAAAGGTCACACCTATGAGAGGTCTATTGGCTTTGTCAATTATTATTTTAGAGATGTTGTACAGCAGCACAAGCTACTGTGCAACACGGCTTGAAGTCAAGAAAAAAAAACAATATAAAAACGTGTCATAGAGCTTTTTTAAACCATGTTGCATTGCAGTCTGTGCTGGTGTGCAACATGTTAAAAAAAAGGCTGGGGGAGCAACATACATGAGGCACAGGGGAGGAGCAACTAAGGGATAAGGGAAAAGTAACACAAAGGAGAGGCAGGGGTGGAGGGAGGTAGCACCAGATGGAGGCAGCAACACGGAGTAGGGAGGAGAAAGAACAAATAGTACTCTAATCACAGCAGAAACAAGCACTAATTAAGATGAATCACTCTGTGCTTGGGCCCATGCACCACAGAAAGGAACAGAAGTGACGCTTGGCTTGTGCCAGCCAATTAGAAGGCAGCAAAGAAGAGTGACACTGAAGCCAACAAGTGGCAAGCAATTTATTGTAGACAATACATCTCACAAACAAGAGCGCATGCAGCACAAGTGTTGACGCAAGATGGACCCAAAATGCAGGAGGGAAGAGGAGAATGCAGAGAAATGGAGAGGAGAGGTCTGCAAGAGAGACACATCAAAGTAGACAGCAGTAATAGAGGAAGAGGTTGTCACATTAGGATCCAGGTGAGAGTTGGAGGGAAAGGAAGGGAGAGGATAAAAAGAGTGGAGAGTTCAAGAAAGAAAGTAAAATGAAATTAAGAAAGGGAAAATAGGGCATGACCGTGACAACAGAGTAAAAGGTAGGTAGTGTAGGGTAAAGAAAAGAAAAAAAAGAAGAATTAAGAAAGGGAAGGACAGAATAGAGATGATGTGTGACATGGCTGCGTAAGATAAAAATAAGAGAGAAGACAAGATATGGGGTCAAGGTAGCGCAGTGGCGATAAGGACAGGAGAGATGAGCAAAGAAGGTGATGGGGATTTGCAGGGGTAGGTGGAGGATACTTACCGTATAAAAACATTGTGAAGAGACCAGACAATGAGGCATTGCTGATCACTACATGGCAGATATTATTCCTGCTATTTAAGTTTTGGACCTCAACTCCTCGTCTGCCGTACTTGAATGTGCTAGAGGTCAGAGGTCACCTCCTGATGTGTTTCTTCACAACAAGGGATTGCCTTGGTGAGAGGGCATAGATACAAGTGATGATAAATGTAGGCTAGTTTATTGTCTATTAAATAGGAAGTATAGGCCTGATTTAGATCTTGGTGGACGGGTTCCTCCGTCACAATGAGGATGAATATCCAGGCCGGACTGGCCATATCGGGCACCGGGCAATCCCCCGGTGCGCCGCACGGGTGGGGGCCGGTTTTGGGCCCTTTGGGGCCATTTTTGTTACAAGGCCGTTTGTGCAGCGTAGCTGCAAAATCGACCCTGTTCCAAAATCGTCCGAAAACCGACCCCGGCAAAGAGCTCGGCGGCACCTTCAACCCCCCGGAGCAGGGAGAGGGGGCCGGCCGAGCACTTTGCCAGGGCCGGTTGTGGTTCCCAGTCCGGCCCTGTTGATATCCCGTCTGCCGAAATTTCGGCGGATGGGATACCCATCATCGTTGTGAGGGAGTAACCCGTCCGCCAAGATCTAAATCAGGGCCTTTGTGTATTCACAAACTGTGATCATATTGCTTCAGTGATTAACTTATTTATTATTAATCTGTAGGTTTAAAAAGCAAACAAGAGTCAATTGGAGGAAGGGTTCATATGGCTCTGTATACATGGATTAAGCCCTCTCACCACTTCTTAGTGTTAAATGCTGGAGGAAAATATATGTTGGAACAAATATATATGGAGGTCGAAATCCAAAACACAGAAAAATATATCATGAATCTGCGACTTGTCTCTTTCAAGTCAGCGCAGATGGGGTTGCAATCTAGTGCAAGATAAATCTGTGACAGAAGACTGTGAGAGGTTTCACCAACGCAAGCATTAGAATTATTTTGTGCTGCATGAGGAAGTACATACCTACATCACTTACCATGGTAAGTCATCCTCCTCCAAAATACATCACAATATAATTAGGATAAACTCCTGAACCTGTAGCATCCAGTCCTCATTTGACCTGCCGGAGAAGAAGGAAAGACTGGCCTGACTTTAGCATGGGCTGAACTATTGGATTAGCGGGAGGGTGCCGCATACTCTGCAGTTGGTGGTTTATCCATTGTGGGTGTGCGCCTACGTAGCCTGGCACCCTTGGAGAATGGCAAGGTTTTCAGTCAATGCTAATGCTTTTCATTAACAAGAGAACAAAATATGGAAGGTGCAGTACTGAGAAAGTGCTGTGAGTTGGAGTGTTCACACAGGCCTGAAGACTCACTTCTCGGCATAATTGTGAGTGGCTGGCCTTGAAGGCCAGTCACTCACAATGATGTGACCGTGCAATGTATGAAATTTGTAATGACAGGCAACAAGTCTGAATAATTGCCTTGCTGCTTGAAAAGGAAACTGAAACACTGCTGGGCACCATATCCAGGGCATTTCAATTCATAATATGCTCATCACGAGAAGGAGTACTTTACGAACTAAGTGATGGTCATTTTCAGTATGAGGGATACGCAAATTGAGAAAAAAGTTGCTCTCACAGCACAGAAACACGCCTTCTTACATATCTCTCCTGCCTTGAAAAATATAAATGAATGAGAATTTGTGTAATGCAACTGGTGTTCATGTAACGCGCCCCATATCTTCCGGTTGGGTCAAGTACGCACTACTTTAAAATGAAACAAAAAAAAAGCGAATAGTACCTCAATCCCATTACGACGGGCGGAGGGTGAATAATTTAATTAAATTAATCTGTACTTGGTCCATGCTCCACATGAAGACAAGGAAGTGACGGCATCTCATGGCCAGCTGATGAATTAGAAGGCAGCAAAGAAGAGTGTAAGACCAAAAGGGGGGGCGGTGGGCTAGTTTATAGAGGTCCAGTGTATAAGCCCGGAAGACTGTAGTAACAAGACGAAAATGCAAAGTTCCTCTGATTGAGTCAGATAAAGGGGGTACTGAACACGGTCTGGTGGTGAGATCCAGAACAGATTGCCAATGTGTGTGTGTAGGAGAGGGAGTTCTCCTTGTTGGAACTAGAGCTCTCACACACCCAGCAAGCTAGGTGTCATGCTTCATCATTTGAGCCTTCCCCTCGTCAGGTCGGTGCTGCAATACCTGACGGGCACCCGAAACCGGGGCTCTTTATCGGGCATCTTTTGCTCCTGCCGGTGGGTGCAGTGGGGGTGAGAGGCCAAGAGAGTGTAGTAGGGATAGTGGATTTAAAATAGGTCAGTTAGTACTGAACAAACTTTATTATGGAGGTAAACTGCCTAGTTAAAAATAGTGATGAGAGGACCCTAACCTAGTAATTAGGTGTCTAATGGTAGGGGTTCAACTCTCTTATGATCGACATGTTTCATGTCTCAGGAGTCAGTAATGATCAGGACACTTCTTCAGGATCGAATATTGTGCTATCTACACTAAAGTGAAATGTAAGGAAGGTGTGTGTCTACCTACCCTATCTTGTCATAGTAGACCTAAACTATCAGCACAGAACGTGTGCTACAGCGGTCGGCGGTTAGAAGGACACAGATTGGGTCCAGCGTGTATTACACGAAGTCCAGGTACACATACCCCGTCGCCGACCGACGGGCGGATGGTGAATAATTTAATTAAATTAATCTGTACTTGGTCCATGCTCCACATGAAGACAAGGAAGTGACGGAATCTCATGGCCAGCTGATGAATTAGAAGGCAGCAAAGAAGAGTGACAATGAGGCCAACAAATGGTATGCTCCTTTTTATGTAGAAGCCTGCTAGACAGTGCAGCGGTCTGTTTTGCTAAAGACATCTTGAGGACATTCAGAAAGCTTCCGTGGGAAAGCATTCCCCCATTGGCTTTGTGGTTTGTAACACACATTTGCTTGGTTTCCATTTGCAGTCTTTTTTTGTTTTAGGCTGTCCAGCTTGAGTTCATCTCTGCAGTGCCTTGTGCTCTATTTACACTATCCTTCCACCAGTGTTAAGTTTCTGTAAACTGGCCTTTGAATCTTGTTCTTATCTTGTCACATTTGCTGTGCATTCAAAGACAGAGGTCAAATGTCAGACTCTGTCTTCAGAGGTAGCTTGGTGTTTACCTTTCTTTCTCAGACTTAAAAAGGATGCGACAATCATGCTGGCAACTAGGGGTGTGCTGGAAAACAGATGTTGAGTGCTATTTAATTTTTTATTTTATTTAAATGTCTGTAAATTAACAGTGCATATATTTAGGAATACATCAGAATTAGGAAGGCACAAGTGAAGCACATTTTTTGCTAAATCTGAAATTACCTTCATTTGACCTGCAATTTTGTAATAAGGAATGTGATTCCCCCTAATAGTTCAACCTTCAAAGAAAGTAATAAAGGGTTGATGCTCTGTCTAAATTGCAGATCACTACCACTTTGCAATTAGATATCTACTCGTTTATCTGGATATGATGTTTCTCACAGAAACTTGGCTTCACGAAGGTTCCCTCCCAGACGTGATTCAGGCCTTACCTCCAGGATACAATATTTGGAGGAATGACCTATTGGATAGGCCCGGGGGTGGGATAGCCATTGTCAATAAGAATTCAATAAAATGTACTCTTTCCTCACTTTCTTTACCAGATTGTGAAAGCATTGCCTTCACAATACATTTCACCTTCACATCTAACTTTTCAAGGGCAGTGATCTACCGGCTCTAGGCTCTCTCTCCCGCTTTCTTCAGGCTCTCCCTGAGGCTGTGACCAGTTTGGCGTTTAATAAACCCAACTTTACCCTACTGGGTGACCTGAATATTCATTTTGATCAACCCAATGACTCAGCAGACTTCAATTTAATTCCTAATTTAACCAGCTCACAGCTCATGAAACGGGTGGAAGGCCCTAAACACAACAAAGGACATCTCTTGGATCCTGTTTTTTCTAATTTGAATTTATCCGTTTTAGATCCCCTTCCTACTATGTGGTCTGTTCTCTACCTTATAATATTTACTCTGCCCAGGCAAGCCAGTTAGTTTCAGGCCAGCAAAGATAACAAAGACAGACCTCTGTTGGTCCAAACTTCAACCTAAAAAATGGAAAGTATCTTTCGGGAATGCAAGGCCAGTATTTGGAAATGACATCAACTTTGCATCTCTGGAATTTACAAACGAAATCACTACTTCTCTTGAAAAATTTCCATAAAAATGCTGCAGCAGAGAAAGCAACAAAAAAAGTCCCGAGGGTTCAACCCTCTTCTCTCACAGTTAAAAAAGAAAAGGGTGCAAGAGGGGGCAAAGGAAATGGAAACAAGCATTGGAAATGCAATAGGTCTCGCAGTAGGAAAGTTAGAGCTATAGGTGTTATTTTTTTATTTTTTTATTTATGTGTTGTTTTTTCTAAATAGCTAAATTAATAGCTTTCTTCTTTACAAAGCCAATAGTTATAATTTTTGTAAATGTGACACCTCTAGCATTTGTAAAGCAACATGATTTGTATTTACGTGACTTATATGTATTGATATAAAAAAATCAATGGCTTTTAATTTTTTTAAATAATTAATACGTGATAAAATGGATTTTATTTTATATTGCTAATAGCTTAAACTTTATTAAATATATTTAGTGAAGATTATGTTTATTTTATTGTGGCGAAAATCCAAGAACAGAAGTGAATTTTTAAGACTTAGTTTGACATTTTTAATAAATTTTGTAACATTGAGAAAACATATTTGAACTAGTGATGCTGTATTGGCGCTGAGTGATGCTGTGGCGCTGAGTGATGCTGTGGCGCTGAGTGATGCTGTTGCGCTGAGTGAACCTGTGGCGTTGAGTGACGCTGTGGCGCTGAGTGATGCTGTTGCGCTGAGTGATGCTGTGGCACTGTGTGCTGCTGTGGCGCTGAGTGAAGCTGTGACGCTGAGTGTTGATGTGGTATTGAGTGGTGCTGTGGTATTTCATTGTTTTGTTGCATTGACTGTTGCTGTGGTGTTGAGTGGTGCTGAGTGATGCTGTGGCGTTGTTTTTTTTTGTGGCATTGAGTGATGCTGTGCTATTGAGTGTTGCTGTGGCATAGAGTGATGTTGTTGTATTAAGTGATGCTGTGGCATTGAGTGATGTTGTAGCATTGAGTAATGCTGTGGCATTGTCTGCTGCAGTATTATTTAGTGTTGCTGTGGCATTTAGAGGTGCTGTGGCGTTGAGGGGTGCTGTGTTTGAGAGTGGAGTTGGAGGATGTAGTTGTTGGTGGGTAGTTGAGGAAATGAGTGTTTGTGTTGTTTAGGATGTGTGATGGTGAGTGTGCTAGAGCGTTTTTAGTGTGAGAGGGTGAGTGAGGATGTGTGAGAGTGAGTGTATATGGTGAGTGAGGGTGTGTGAGGATGAGGTGTTGAGGGTGTGAGGGTGTGAAGGTGTGAGGGTGTGAATGTGAGTGAGGGTGTGTGAGGGAGTTTGTGGGTGTGAGGGTAGGTGAGTGTGAGTGTTTGAGTGAGGTTTTGAGGAAATTAGTGTTTGTGTTGTTTAGGATGTGTGAGTGTGAGTGCGCTAGAGGGTTTTTAGTGTGTGAGGGTGAGTGAGAATGGGTGAGAGTGTAAGGCTGAGGTGTTATGAGGATGTGAGGGTGAGGTGTGTGAGTGTTTGACGGTGTGTGAGTGATTGATGGTGTGTGAGGGTGAGTGGTGTGTGAGGGTGATGGTGTGAGAGTGTGATGGGGTGTTAGGCCGATGGTTTGATAGTGAGTGATGTTTTGTGTTTACGTGACTTAGATGTATTGATATTTTAATTATCAATGGAGTTTAACTTTTTTAAATAATTAATACTTAAATAAAAGTGCTTGTAATTTATAATGCCAATAGCTTAAATTTTTGTAAATAACTTTAGTGAAGATTATGTTCAGTGTATTTTAGTGTGACGAAAATCCAAGAACAGAAGTGAAATATTAACATCTTTTTTGACATTTGTAATAAAGCTTGAAACATTGAGAGAACATATTTGAACCAGTGACGCTGTGGTGATGCTGAGTTATGCTGTGGTTGCGCTGAGTGATGCTGTTGTTGAGCTGATTGATGCTGTGGTTGAGCTGAGTGATGCTGTGGTGGGCCCTTAGTGATGCTGTGGTTGCGCTGAGTGATGCTGTGGTTGCGCTGAGTGATGCTGTTGTTACACTGAGTGATGCTGTGGTGGTGCTGAGTGGTGCTGTGGTGGTGCTGTTGGATGTTGTGGTGGTGCTGAGTGATGCTGTGGTGGTGCTGAGTGATGCTCTGGTGGTGTTGAGAGATGCTGTGGTGGTGCTGAGTGATGCTGTGGGGGTGCTGAGTGATGCTGTGCCGTTGAGTGATGCAGTGGCATTGAGTGATGCTGTGGTGTGGAGTAATGCTGTGGCGTTGAGTGATGTTGTGGCTTTTGTTGTTTCTGTGTCGTTGAGTGATGCTGTGGCATTTCTTTTTTTGCGTTGATGGATGCTGTGCACTGAGTGGTGCTGTGGCGTTGAGTGGTGCAGTGGCGTTGTGGGGTGCTGTGGCATTTTGTGGTGCCGAGTGATTTTGTGGCGCTGAGTGATGCTGTGGCATTGAGTGGTTCTGTTGCGTTGAGTGTTGCTGTGGTGTTGATTGGTGCTGTGGTGTTGAGTGACGCTGTGGCATTGAGTGAGGTGTGTGAGGGTGATGGGGTGTCAGGGTGATGGGGTGTGAGGGTGATGGGGTGATGGTGAGTGATGGTGTGTGAGGGTAATTGGGTGAGGGTAAGTGAGTGTGTGTGATGGTTATTGTGTGAGTGATTGATGGTGTGTGAGGGTGAGTGGTGTGTGAGGGTGATGGGGTGTGAGGGTGATGGGGTGTGAGGGTGATGCGGTGATGGTGTGTGAGGGTAATTGTGTGAGTGTGAGTGAGGGTGTGAGGGTGAGTGAGTGGGGGTGACTGTAAGTGTTGTAAGTGTGTGTGTTGTTGTGTTGTTGTGAGCTTGTGTGTGTGTGGCTGTGTGAGTTTGTATGTGTGTGGTTTTTAGTACAGAATTTGGCATAGTCCTATTGTAGCGATCGCCCTAGGCAGGATGGCAGGTTGCTGCAGAAAGCGTCATGCAAGTCATGTCAGGAAAAACTACCAGTCCCAGAAGGCCAAGCGACGCCGGGATCAGGCAAAATGGGAAGATGTTATTTAAGCTCCACCCCTTGATCAAAACGGGGCTTGTCAATCCTGTTCCTGGTTCGTTCCCTGTTTGTTTGTTCATCCAGAGTCCTGACGTGGAGGTTCGTGTTCAAGCCATTTCTTCCTTTTCTTACAATACCCGCCGCGACGACGAAGTGCCAGCGAGGTCAGTGAACACACACCCGCCGCGACGACGAAGTGCCAGCGAGGTCAGGGATCACACACCCGCCGCGACGACGAAGTGCCAGCGAGGTCAGATCAGCGGAGACTCAGCGCGTCCCTGTGAGTGTAACAGAACCGCGCTTGTTGTACCGATCGAGGAGAGCGGGCTCGCTCTCTTCCGTTACCTTTGTGTTTTCCTCTGAGTTATTCGTTCAACCCCTGGAGTGTGATTGTGCAGGTTGCATCGTTCTTTTTTGTTGTATTATCGGAGCCCTTGGATATCAGGCGGTATTGCGCCTGCAGAGCTGTTGCTGCTAGACTACCACCCAAAAGGAGTATTTTGGGTCTTGCTAACAGTACCTTGTCAAGAGAATTATTTGGGGAAAATCTCTTCCGTGCATGATCCTGGAGCGGAGAGTGAGTTAACTCTTCGAAACCTGTTCTCAGCTACAGAGACTTCCGTAGAAGCGGTAGCATTCATCCACGGAGTATTCATTCTTGCTAGTGGTAAGTCCCGGAACACAGGGGAGTGGGGCTGTTCACAGCAATACAGAGGCACATTATTCTCTCTCTCTCTTCTCACCCACCTCCAGGGAGGTCTTCTCAGTGAAGCCGCTGACCACAGAACTTGAACTGAAGGGATCAGAGAAATCCCCATTCCGCCACCTTGTCCTTTTCCCCTTGCGGCCTCCGGCTGTGCGTGCTCTAATAGCGGTGTCTGTCCCATTGTTGGGTGACGTGCAGTGGGAGGTGGCAAGGACAGTCATCCAATCGTTCCTGCTGGGCATTGCATTAAGGTTAGTGGCGCATGCGAGTTCTTGCGCTGCTTTCAATCATTACAGATTGACAAGCCCAAGAACGCTAACCAGCCCGGACGATGGATACCAATACCATCCTTACCTCCTTGTTGGAGAGTTTTACGGAGTTGCAAAACGAGGTCCAAACATCTCGTGCCGAGAATCAAGCCTTGTATAAGGAAGTGTCAGACTTACGCAGAGACATGTCAGATCTCGCCCAGAAGGAGTCGAGCTCTAAACCCTTGTTTCGGCCTGCAACCCTGCCCCCACCTCCGTCATTTCAACCTGGAGGAGCTTTTGCAGCCCCTTCCACACCCACAGATGCCGCCCCTACGGTGCACATCCTACAGACCCATGGCATCCCTCTCGCTCCTCCTGAAAGGTTTTTCGGAGACCCCCGCAAGTTCGAGACCTTCCTCAACCAATGTCGCCTTCATTTCCTCTGTAAGCCCCAAATCTTTCAAGATGAATCATCCAAGACAGCCTTCGTAATGTCTTACATGGGAGGAAACGCTTCCAGCTGGACCATTCCCTTATTGGAGAGAAACGATCCTGTGTTACACAATTTTGCCGACTTCTGTCTTGAATTACGGAAACTGTTTGATAGAAAGTCCCACATGCTGTCATTAGATCGGGAGTTAATGACCTTACGCCAAGGATCACAGGATCTATTATCCTACATCACCACCTTCAATCGGCTCATAGTAGAGACAGACTGGCCAGCACAAAAACGTATCTCCCTGTTCTATCAGGGCCTTCGGGGGGAATTGAAGGATGTGTTAGCACAGGTGGTGCAGTTGCCTACAACCTGTGAGGAGCTTATTGATCTAACCGTACAACTGGACCACCGCTTGTTGGAACGGAGAGGGGATCGGAGCAGAGGGGACGCTAGGTATTCATATCCTCTGTTCAGACCTCGACAAACGGGTGAAGAAAAAGCCAAGCCGCTAGAAGGGCCAGAACCCATGCAAATTGGAGGAATTCGCGGCCCCCTTACTAAGGAAGAAAAGGACCGGAGAAGACGGCTTAAATTATGTATGTATTGTGGCAAAAGTGGACATTTTATTAATGAATGTCGAGCTCGGGCTTCTACATCCGGTAAGAACCCCTTTCCCAGAGTTCAGGCCACTGCACGGATGGAGGAGCCGTCGGAAAACTGATGGTCTTGGATCAGAAGGAGACCACTTATCCAAGACTCCCATCCCCTCCGGTCTCTCCTTATGTAGCGAACACCCTTCACCCTGCAGTTGCGCACAAGAATATCAATGTGTCTTTACGGGTGATAAATCGGAAACCTTTTCAGGTCGATGCCTTGTTGGATTCGGGGGCCACAGGGAACTATATTGATCAAGCTTATGCATTGCAAATGGGTATCCCCTGCGAAAAGAAAACAACGCCCGAGACGGTCAAGGCAGTAGACGGATCAGTCCTGTCATCAGGACCTGTAACTCAGCACACCCTGGCATTGTTGATGGAATATGGAGCCAATCATTTTGAATACATACAATTCGACCTTATAGACGCACCTCAATTCCGGCTCATTCTAGGTATGCCTTGGCTTACCCTACATGACCCCTCAGTGTGCTGGTCAACTCGTACGGTAAAGATGACGTCCACCTACTGTCACGAACATTGTCGAAACCCGGACCTTCTCCACAGTTCCTTTGACCCTTCGCCTGCTTCTTACATAGCGGGGGCCTGCTCCGTTGACAAATATTGCTGTGCCACGGTCTTACCATCTGAGTACCAAGAATTCGCTTCCTTGTTTGACAAGAAAAAAGCTACTCATTTGCCTCCACATAGGGCATATGATTGCCGTGTGGACCTCGTTCCAGGGGCAGATCTCCCCTGCAGCAGAGTATATGCCGTAACCGAAAAGGAGACACAGTACCTAAAAACCTATATCGACGACAACTTGGCCACGGGGTTCATTAGACATTCCACATCCCCCGTGTCCTCTCCTATGTTTTTCATTCCCAAGAAGGATTGCGAAGAGTTGCGTCCATGCATCGATTATCGAGCTATCAACAGGGTGACGATTAAAAATCGTTATCCTTTGCCCTTAATACCCGTTTTAATGGACCAGCTTAAGGGAGCTCAGTACTTCACCAAACTTGACCTTCGAGGTGCCTACCATCTGGTGCGAGTAAAAACTGGGGATGAGTGGAAAACGGCATTTAGAACCAAATTCGGCCTATATGAATATAGGGTAATGCCGTTTGGACTATGCAACGCCCCTGCCGCCTTCCAATTTTTTATGGATGAGGTGTTGCGGGGGTGTTTGGAGACCTTTTGCATAGTCTACATCGATGACATTCTGGTTTATTCTGCCACTCTCCCAGATCACATTACCCATGTCAAGGAAGTATTGGAGAGGCTTCAACGCAATTCTTTATATGCAAAGCTAGAGAAATGCCTTTTCCACGTCCGACAGGTGTCGTTTCTGGGCTACGTGATTGATGCTCGAGGATTTAGGATGGACATGAAAAAGGTTGAGGCTATTCTCACTTGGAAAACACCACAGAATGTCAAATCCGTTCAGAGCTTTCTTGGCTTTGCCAATTATTACCGGCGCTTTGTTCAGGATTTTTCCAGAATAACCCATCCGATCACAGCTCTGTTGCGGAAAAATGTTTTGTTCCAATGGGGGGAAGAAGCAGACAAGGCTTTTCAAACCCTCAAGGAGAAGTTCACGCAAGCTCCTATCCTTCGGCATCCAGACCCACAACTGCCTTTTATTCTCGAAACAGATGCCTCCCAATATGCGCTAGGTGGAATCCTGTCACAACGTCACCCTACCACCGGGCAGCTTCATCCCGTAGCGTTCTATTCAAAGAAACTCACATCTTGTGAAATAAACTATACCATCACTGACATGGAGCTCCTGGCCATTAAAAGAGCATGTGAGGAGTGGAGACATTACCTTCTGGGGGCCGTGCATACCGTGGAAATCATCACGGATCACCGCAATCTCCTGTTTTTAAAAACAGCAAAGGCCTTGACACCTCGGCAGTTGAGGTGGACCCTTTTCTTTTCTGACTTTGACTTTGTTATCCGATATAGACCTGGAACCCGGAATGGCAAGGCAGATGCTCTCTCTCGGTTGGGGGAGGAGGAGAACGTGCGACCAGGAGAAACCCCTTCCATCCTCCAAGGCGTTGAGAACGCCGAGGCATCCATTGCGTTGATCACCTCTGATGACTTTCTGGAGGACGTCAAAATAGCCCTCGCTGATCTTGACATCCCCACATGGGTCCTTGAAGAGCCAAATCATCGTTATGAAAAGGATCAATTGGCGTATCATCACCATGCATTATACATTCCTCGTATTGAGTTACAAAAGACAGTGATGGAATGGGCCCATGACTCAGTATTGGGAGGACACATGGGTGAGTACAAAACGATAGCTACAGTGGAACGCTCCTTTTGGTGGCCCAGTCTTCGAAAGGATGTGAAGGACTATGTAAAGAACTGTGCGGTTTGTGCGCAAGGAAAATCTAGCCATGCTAAACCAGCAGGATTGTTACATCCCTTGCCTATTCCGCCCAAACCCTGGCATACTTTGTCCATGGATTTTATAGTAGAAATGCCTCCCTGTGAGAAACAAACAGTCATTTTAGTGGTGGTCGATCATCTCACCAAAATGGGACACTTCATCTCCCTACCCGGTTTGCCTACCTCCGGAGAATTAGCGAAGGTATTCTTGCAGAACATCGTACGTTTACATGGCCTACCAAGTGTGGTGATAACAGATCGAGGTACACAATTCACCTCACATTTCTGGAGAGCTCTCTGTAACACCCTGCAAATCGACGCTCGCCTATCTTCCAGTTACCATCCGCAAACGGATGGTAAGACGGAGCGGTTGAACCAAACCCTAGAACAATATCTTCGCTGTTTCACCCTACAAAACACCGCTGATTGGACCACTCTTCTATGGTTGGCGGAATTCGCATACAATAATGCCGTACACTCCACCTTGGGTTGTTCTCCTTTCTTCTGTCTGAACGGATACCATCCGAACATGCTTCCCTTTGAGTGGCCGGTTCATTCCCTCGTACCCGCTATTCAGGAACACCATGCTCATCTTCGAGCGATCTTGATAGAGGCACAGAACAGTTTGAGAACGGCTCAGAATGCCCAGAAAACATTCGCAGACAGACAAAGGTCTCAGGAGCCCGAGTATAAGGTGGGCGACAAGGTTTGGCTCTCTACTCGTAACCTGCACTTGAAGGGTGCGAACAAATTGAAACCCAAATATGTCGGTCCGTATGGTATCTGTGAGGTGATCAACGCCGTGGCCATGAAGCTCTCTTTGCCTGTGTCTTGGTCCATACATCCAGTTTTTCATGTATCACTTCTGCGGCCTTGTCTACCTAGTGTCCGGTTGCCAGAGCGCCCTGGCCCTGTGGAAGTGGAAGGGCAGGAAGAGTATGAAGTAGGGGCCATCCTGGACTCCCGTGTAGTACGGGGTCGGGTTCAGTATCTAGTCGAGTGGAAAGGCTACGGCCCCGAGGATCGCTCCTGGGAACCTACGGATCACTTGCATTGTCCCGATTTGGTTGCCCTTTTTCATGAACGTTTCCCCGGGAAGCCAGGACGACCGCCGGGACGGCAGTCCTCGAGAGGGGGTTCTGTAGCGATCGCCCTAGGCAGGATGGCAGGTTGCTGCAGAAAGCGTCATGCAAGTCATGTCAGGAAAAACTACCAGTCCCAGAAGGCCAAGCGACGCCGGGATCAGGCAAAATGGGAAGATGTTATTTAAGCTCCACCCCTTGATCAAAACGGGGCTTGTCAATCCTGTTCCTGGTTCGTTCCCTGTTTGTTTGTTCATCCAGAGTCCTGACGTGGAGGTTCGTGTTCAAGCCATTTCTTCCTTTTCTTACAACACCCGCCGCAACGACGAAGTGCCAGCGAGGTCAGTGAACACACACCCGCCGCGACGACGAAGTGCCAGCGAGGTCAGGGATCACACACCCGCCGCGACGACGAAGTGCCAGCGAGATCAGATCAGCGGAGACTCAGCGCGTCCCTGTGAGTGTAACAGAACCGCGCTTGTTGTACCGATCGAGGAGAGCGGGCTCGCTCTCTTCCGTTACCTTTGTGTTTTCCTCTGAGTTATTCGTTCAACCCCTGGAGTGTGATTGTGCAGGTTGCATCGTTCTTTTTTGTTGTATTATCGGAGCCCTTGGATATCAGGCGGTATTGCGCCTGCAGAGCTGTTGCTGCTAGACTACCACCCAAAAGGAGTATTTTGGGTCTTGCTAACAGTACCTTGTCAAGAGAATTATTTGGGGAAAATCTCTTCCGTGCATGATCCTGGAGCGGAGAGTGAGTTAACTCTTCGAAACCTGTTCTCAGCTACAGAGACTTCCGTAGAAGCGGTAGCATTCATCCACGGAGTATTCATTCTTGCTAGTGGTAAGTCCCGGAACACAGGGGAGTGGGGCTGTTCACAGCAATACAGAGGCACATTATTCTCTCTCTCTCTTCTCACCCACCTCCAGGGAGGTCTTCTCAGTGAAGCCGCTGACCACAGAACTTGAACTGAAGAGATCAGAGAAATCCCCATTCCGCCACCTTGTCCTTTTCCCCTTGCGGCCTCCGGCTGTGCGTGCTCTAATAGCGGTGTCTGTCCCATTGTTGGGTGACGTGCAGTGGGAGGTGGCAAGGACAGTCATCCAATCGTTCCTGCTGGGCATTGCATTAAGGTTAGTGGCGCATGCGAGTTCTTGCGCTGCTTTCAATCATTACACCTATAATTAGTCCCTTTTCCCTTTTTTTTTGCGCGTACAAATGGCGGACGCTACCCTGTGCCATAACGCTACCTATGTTTTTTAGGTTAGCGTTCTAGTTTATTTTGCTGATTTACCTTGCACTTTGATTGACATGTATTCCGTCCAATCAAATTGCAACGTTTTCTTACGTAGCGTTGCAATTGCGTCACGTTAATTGGGAAACTTCCAGATCTTCAGGAACCGGCGTATGTGTAAGGCGCGTCGTGCTTCCCTCGTTGTAGCCGCGTCGTTTGAGAGGTAAGTTGTTAATCTAATATTTTTTTTGTGTTGTTTTACCTAGTGTTTCTCTACTATATATATATATTTAGTAAGTTTTGTAATGTTTAGTAATGTTTTTTAAAGAATTTACTTTGCGATCATACTTGGCTTGTGTATGTACCTATTGTACTTTTATGGAATGTTTCAAATTTTCCTTATTTAATGTATTTTTGCTTACTTTTATGTAATGTATGTCATAAAGAAAAAGTTTTGGGATGTACTCTTTCCACATGTTGCTATATTTGTTTAGTTGACAATGTGTTATTTAGACGGTACTTTCTTTTATTTTTCCTTGTGTTTTTGTGTTGCTTAAATTGTATTTATGTTTTTTTTTTTTGTTTTCCGTATACTTTGTGAATTTCGACCACCTTTAAATATTCGTATTTATTGTAATGGTACGTAAAAGCTATATTTGCTGTATAGTTTGAAACCTATATGTTTTGATGCTTTTGAGCAGCAATTCTTTATCTATGTTTTTTTAAGTATTATAAAATTTTAAAGCAATACTTATGGAGTGTAAGCTTATACTTTTCAAAACATGTATGTTTTTATGAAAAAGAAATGTTATGTTTTAAATACCATTTGAATGACTATAAAGTAGTATGCATGTTAATTAATGGCAAAGTATACGTATGAAGCCACCTTTATTAATTGTTTTGATTTTTTTGGTTATTTTGAGTGGAATACTTTACTGTAGTTTTGGAAGAATTGCAATTAGGCTGTGAAGTCTTGTGCTCTTGTGATTACGCACTTTCTTTGTTTTGTGGATTATTTCCGCCATTGTTTAATGGTTTATTTATTTTCCCTTACTTTAGTAAGTGCTTTATGTTGTGAATTCGTGTCCTTTAGATGGCTTTGTCCCCTTTTAAATTGTTGTATTACTCGCTGTGTATTCAGATGTTTCCCTATTTTGTTTGCATGTATGTTTTTTTTAAAAAATGTTTTATTTTACAATCCCTTTCTGCATTTTTATGTATTAATTGCTGCACTGTCCTCGCGATGCATTAAGTTTTCATGTGAGGGTCCGGGGGTGTGAGGGTGTGTGATGGTGTGTGAGGGTGATCGAGGGTGACAGTCTGAGTATGAGTGAAGGTGTGAGGGTTGTGAGGGTGTGTGAGGATGAGGGGGTGAGGGTAAGGGGGTGTGAGAGTGTGTGATGATAGGTGTTGGTGAGTGAGGCTGAGAGTTTGAGGGTGAGTGTTGTGAGGGTGTGAAGGTGAGTGAGGGTGTGCGAGTTTGAAGGTTGAGTGTGTGACTGTGGGTGAGGGTGAGGGTGGGTGAGGGTGTGTGAGGGGGTGTGAGGGTGAGGGGGTGAGGGGGTGATGTTAAGTGATGGTGTGTGAGGGTGTGAGGGTGAGTGAGGGTGTGTGAGGGTGAGGGGGTTGAGGTTGTGGGTGAGGGTGTGTTGGTGAGTGATGGTGTGTGAGGGTGTGAGTGTGATTGAGGGTGTGTGAGGTTGTGAGAGTGTGTGAGGGTGTGATGTAGGGTGAGGATGAGTGAGGGTGTGTGAAGCTGAGGGTGAGGGTGGGTGAGGGTGTGAGTGGTTGTGATGATGCCTATAAGTGTTCATTTTTTCTCCGTGAATATTGTACACTTCAAATGTATTAATGTTGTGAAGCGTTGTTTCAGAAGCTAATCGAGACCTATGTAATGTTGATTGATGCTGTTGTTACCGCTGAATCAAAAAACAAACACATCAGTAACTTTTTTTATATTATGCATGTAAAAAGTTATCATTTTTTTGTAAGGTACACATCAATTCGCACTGCAAAAGCTTGGCTTGCATTAACATAGATGAGCAGTCATTTTGTCTGTGTTTGCTCATTAGAGACAATGTTTACCTCCTTTTAAATTTTCAACTACAGATGCGTATTAATTGTGGCAAAGTATAAGTATAAAGCCACCTTTAAAAATGGCATTGTTTTTGTTGTGTAGTTTGAGCGGAATACTTTATTGTACTTCTGGAAAATTGCAATTAGGATGTGAGGTCTCGTGCTCTTGTGATTACGCACTTTCTTTGTTTCGTGGATTCTTCCCGCCATTGTTTAATGGTTTATTTATTTTTCCTTACTTTAGTAACTGCTTTATGTTGTGAATTTGTGTCCTTTAGATGTCTTTGTCCCCTTTTAAATTGGTCTATTACTCGCTGTGTATTCAGATGTTTCCCTATTTTGTTTGGATTTATTGTTTTTGTAAAAAAATGTTATATTTTACAATCCCTTTATGCATTTTTATGTATTAATTGGTGCACTGTCCTCGCAATGCATTACGTTTTCATTTTTGAATACCTACAAGTGTGTATTCCGATGTTTAGTTATTGAATTAAATGTTGCCTAACGCTATTTACGTGTGGAGTTGGAGGGTGGATTAGTAGTTGGAGAGTGGAGTAGTAGTTGGAGGGTGGAGTTGTAGGGTGGTGTTGTAGGGTGGAGTTGGAGGGTGGAGTTGGACGGTGTGAGTGTGAGGGTGAGTGGAGGTGAGGGTCAGGGGGTGTGAGGGTGTGTGATGGTGTGTGAGGGTGAGTGAGGGTGACTGTGTGAGTATGAGTGAGGGTGTGAGGGTTGTGAGGGTGAGGGGGTGATGGTGTCTGAAGATGAGGGGGTGAGGGTAATGGGGTGTGAGTGTGTGTGATGATAGGTGTGGGTGAGTGAGGGTGAGAGTTTGAGGGTGAGTGAGGGTGAGTGTTGTGAGGGTGTGAGTGTGTGACTGTGGGTGAGGGTGAGGGTGTGCGAGGGTGAGGGTGTGTGAGGGGGTGTGAGGGTGAGTGAGGGTGTGTGAGGGTGAGGGTGTTGAGGGTGTGTTGGTGAGTGATGGTGTGTGAGGGTGTGCGGGAGGGTGAGGATGAGTGAGGGTGTGTGAGGCTGAGGGTGAGGGCGGGTGTGAGTGGGTGTGAGTGTGAGTTGTTGTGATGATGCCTATAAGTGTTCATTTTTTCTCCGTGAATATTGTACACTTCAAATGTATTAATGTTGTGAAGCGTTGTTTCAGAAGCTAAGAGACCTATGTAATGTTGATTGATGCTGTTGTTAGCGCTGAATCAAAAAACAAACACATCAGTAACTTTTTTAAAAAAGTTTTCATTTTTTTGTAAGGTACACATCAATTCGCACTGCAAAAGCTTTGCTTGCATTAACATAGATGCGCAGTCATTTTGGAGGGTGGAGTTGTAGGGTGGTGTTGTAGGGTGGAGTTGGAGGGTGGACTTGGACGGTGTGAGTGTGAGGGTGAGTGGATGTGAGGGTCAGGGGTGTGAGGGTGTGTGATGGTGTGTGAGGGTGTGAGTGTGATTGAGGGTGTGAGGGTGTGTGAGGTTGTGAGAGTGTGTGAAGGCATCTGGGGAGGGGGAGGAGAAATGCGAGCCTGGATGTGTGCGTGGAAAGAGAGGGGAGGTGCTTGCGGCTGGGGAACAGATGGCGAAGGCTGGCGAATTGAGTTGTGCAGGCTCACTTGGAGTCGTGGAGTTTTGCAAGTTGCAGCCCGTTCCTTTCTGCTGCTACTCCATTTGTACCGAGTGTCGAGGCTGCATAGTTAAGACCAGGGCTTCAAACTGAGCCTGCAAAGGGAAGCCGCATTGAAAGCCCCCTCAGCCCCCCACCCCATCAAGGCACACGAAACAGATAGAGGGCTGCAATTTTATTTTGATTTTGTTGGGCTCACCAGCATTGGAACGCTGCCATTCACTACCACACCTCTAGGGTAGTGTATTTATTGTTTTCGGTACAAGGCTAATTAATGTGTGTTAGTTATTACAAATTCTTTTAAGAACATGAGACTTCCAACATCTTTTAGTATTCAATGCGAAGATGTCAAATGCGGGTTTAAGACGAGAGACGGCCGTGAAACTGCAGGGAAAGAGAGGGGAGGTACTAGCGGCTGGGGAGGGGGAGGAGAAATGCGAGCCTGGCTCCGTGCAGGGAGAGAGAGGGGAGGTGCTGGAGAGGGGAGGTGCTGGCGTCTGGGGTGGGGGAGGAGAAATGCAAGCCTGGCTGTGTGCGGGGAGAGAGAGGGGAGGTGCTGGCGGCTGGGGGTGGGCATAGCCGTGGGAGGGAGCCTTGTCGCTTTCATGTGCACACGCTTTTAATGTCAATGCGCTTGCGCATTGAGCTTCAATTTGACGGCCACTGCAAGGAATCGCCATGGAATCGCAAGTTGGTTAAAGTGTGTTTAAGAACCCCATAGTCTCGCAAGCTCAATGCGCATGCGCATTGACAGGCGAGACCTAAAAATGTTCTGGTGCTGAAAGTAAAAAAAAAAAAAAAGATGGTCAGTGAATGTTTGATTTGTTCAGCCGTTCTTTTTGCATTTGTTGCCCTAAGTGTGAAGGGTATGCTCAGACGTGGGTATCATGCTCCCTTTGCCACCGGGTTCAGGCTAGCCTGGCTGATGAGGGGTGATACCCCAAAACCGATCACAGGATGCTTGTTTCTAGTCCAGAGAGGATCTGGCTTGGGAGTTCGGGCTAAACTGCTCCCATGGTGAGGAGGGTCAAGACTGATTTACATTTTGCGGAGTCCAAACTGGAATGACACGACAAGCAAAAAAGTAATGAATGTAACCCAGATCTGTGACTGGGGTGAAAGCTTGATTTGTAGACCATTCCGTCCATTAACTGTTCTTTTTTCATTTGTGGGCTCTAGTGGGAAGGGTATGCCCAGACGTGGGTTCTGGGGCTTGCTATGCCACAAAATTCAGGCTAACTTGGCTGATAAAGGGTGATACCCCAAAAATGGTCCCAGGATGCTTGTTTCCGGTGCAGGGAGGACCTAGCCTGGCAGTTCAGCTGGACTGCTACCACTGGGAGCAGGGTCAAGACTGATTTGCATATGGATGGGTCCAACCTGGAATGAAGCGGCGAGCAAAAAAGCAATGGATTAGCCCAGATCCTTGACTGGGGGTGCTCCATGGGGAGCCGGGTCAAGATTGATTTGTATATGGCTTGGTCCAAATTGGAATGGTGTGGTGAGTAAAAACCGATGGATTTAACCCAAATCTGTGACTGGGGTGAATGTTTGATTTGTTCAGCATTCTGTCTATCATTTGTTGTTTTTGCTGAAAATAAAGCAGAGTATAAGAAAAAAAAAATTAAATATTGTGATGAAACAGTTATTATGCTTCTAGATCATTCAGATAGTTAAATCCCTCAAAAACTCCCCACCCTAAAATCTCGTCCCTTCACCCTGAGTAACTCTCTGTAACGACTTGGCTAAATTCTTCTTGGAAAAAGTCACCAAGATTAACACCACCTTATCCACAGGTAGTAGGGACCCCAAATGGTTCAACATCACTGGACAAGTCAAGTCCCTCAAGGAGCATCTCACTTCTTTTCCCTCTATGTGATAACGTAAATCGGGATCCCAATTGGACCACGCCCCATTACATGTGCAGTAGCAAGGGATGAGTGAGATCTTTCCTGTTTTATTAGACCTGCAGAAAGAGAGGCCAAAGAGTTATTGAGACCTACTTTACGGGCTCACCAAATTGTGAAAACCAATTCTTTTATGGAGCCTTATTTAGACATAGTTACTAAGCCTCAACATTGTTTCCTTTTAACAAGACTGAGGTTTAATTTTCTGCACTTTTTATTGGACGAACCCCAGGGATAGAGAAAGATAGAGGATCTGGGACCCTGCAACTGTGATAATTTTTCGAGCCAAGACACTTTGCACATTGTCCTGTTTTGTGAGCATTATTTGCACATTTGTAAAAGTTTTATCTTTCTAATTTTAAAGGACAAATGTTTTTTGCAGGCTATGCCTGCCATGATCTGTTTGCAGATGCTGAATTATCCCTGGGAAAACTTTAATGTTCCTAGCTTCTTAGTAGTGGCAGTCAGCGAAAGGAAAAAAGAGGGTCCACATGACCTGACAAATTAAATGTTTATCCCTTTTAATGGTTTTCTCTCTCATCAAATGTAATTTATATTACATCAAATGAACTTTTTTGTGAATTCTTTTAATTTTGTGTACTTTTAACCTGGACTGTATAACAATTATGATTGATTTTCACTTATTGATCATGTACTATTTGGTTTTTACTCAATGGATAATTTTAGTATGCTTTTATGGCTTTAAATAACCTGTAGTGTAGTTCCTATTTTCCCTATAGGCCCTGTGCATTGGAATAACATAAACAGCAGTGTAGACGTAGGACTGAGGTCATCTAGGTCTCTACTGACTATGTTAGACTTAATTTAGGTTTGCACCAGCTAGCTCAGAGGTCACTGGAAACTTTTCTGACTGAATAGGAAGTGATCAGCTTCCCTGGGTCAGACAAGAAGGGATTCAGCTTCCGACAGCCGCATAAACATGACAACTTTGCTCCCTCAGAATAAGAGTCAATCTCTAGAGTCGTGTGAAAACAATAGACAGCTATTTCCATCAGTCAGATGTGCATTCTTAGTTTTACCAGAGTGCAGAGAATAGAGAGACGGGCGTTTTCAATAAAAGGTATTATTTATTGAGCAGTCTTCCTTCTCATGCAAGAGAAATGAATTGCCACAATTGCAATACTTAATGTAAAGTAAAGTACGTACGGTAAAAGGAGTATTATTAGATAATACTGTAAAAGCATTGATATGGTTTCTTAGCCATAAGACACTTTAAAATGGATAAAATATATATATATATATATATATATATATATATATATATATATATATATATATATATATTCACTGAAAAAACCATAGGTTTCACACCAGTTATAGTTAGGAATTAGCATTTAAAAAACCTATTAAATTCACTGACAAAACCATAGATTTCACACCATTTATAGTTAGCTGGAAATTTTACTGACATAAAACCATTGAAATTCCCACGTTATAGTTAGTTGGACTCACTATAACTTGCGCGCCTGTAATGCACTGCTGATGACGTCACATATTACATCACTCATGACATGGTCAGTGACATCACTCATGACATCACTGATGACACCATCCAGTGAATGTGTGTCTTTCTGAAAAATAAATTTGTTTTATATATGTATTTGTAAAGGTCGATGGAAGAATAAATGTTTAAATAAGTGTGTAAATGGATTTTTTTAAAAAAAAAATTGGTTGGGTAACTGGCTTATTACGTGTATCTTAGTGAATACATATATTAGCGAGTATTGTTTAAATATTTAAATGTTTGTATCAGTGTTTCTCTTTGTGTATAAGTGGCTGCAGGGGTTGGTGACTGACTCACTGTTTGTATGTGTTTTGAAGACAGCATATGTGCAGGACTGTATGGGTGGATGAGTGTGTATATGTGTGTGTTAGTGAGTGAATGACTGTCTCACTAGTGTCTTCATTAGTAACGACATATGTTTTAATCTAGTATATGTGAGTATTGATGTATATAAGTGAGTATAGTATATATAGTGAGAGATTGTAGGAGTTCCTGTTTAAATAGGTATGTGTTTCTATAAGTGATTGTTTAAGAGAGTAAGTATGGGTAAGTTTCCTTAGAAGTAAGGTGGTAGTGTGTGTATAAATGTATATGCAAATAAATGGATGTTCAATAGTTTATTTGCATGTGTGAGTATGTGTGTGAGTAACTTTTGGATGACTGCTGATGTGTAACAGGATGTATAGGTGTATCACTACATATGATGAGTGAGTATATATATGAGTGACTATATAGAACTGTTGGTGAATGAGTGGATGTGTATATAGATGGTGGAATTACTGAATTGGTTGTTGTTACAGGTTTGGGTATCTCCATTTTTTTGAAAATGTTTGTTTCTATTTTTGAATATGTGTTTCAAGCGTTACATTACACTGAAATTAGGTCTGTCACTCTGTCACAAGGATGGTGTCATCAGTGATGTCATGAGTGATGTCACTGACCATGTCATGAGTGATGTAATATGTGACGTCATCAGCAGTGCATTACAGGCGCGCAAGTTATAGTGAGTCCAACTAACTATAACGTGGGAATTTCAATGGTTTTATGTCAGTAAAATTTCCAGCTAACTATAAATGGTGTGAAATCTATGGTTTTGTCAGTGAATTTAATAGGTTTTTTAAATGCTAATTCCTAACTATAACTGGTGTGAAACCTATGGTTTTTTCAGTGAATTTCAAAGGTTTTTTAAATGCTAATTCCTAACTATAACTGGTTATGTTATGTTATGTTAGAACTGTATTTCTTGAGCGCACGGCTACCCAGATCGGGTGTCCCGGCGCTTTGGCAGAGAGTCCTGAACACAACCAAGGAAAACCCAGCGGCAGAAACACTGTAGGCCCACTGGTTAGGTGGAGAATAGGAGCGTCTTGAGCTCCTTTCTAAAGGCCAGAAGATTATTAGCCTTGCGGAGTGATAGAGGGAGCTCATTCCACAACCTGGCCGCCATAAACTGGAAAGACCGGCCTCCCATCCGCACGCGTTTGATCACTGGTATCTCCACTTTAGCCAGGTCAGCAGATCTCAAACTCCTCCGGGGAACGTAGCGAACAATCCGCTTCCTGAGGTAAGCTGGGCCAATGCAGTGGAGGGCTTTAAACGCCAACGTAAGGACCTTGAAACTAATTCTGCTGGGGATAGGCAGCCAATGCAGCCTGCCGCGCAGTAGAGAGGCACTGGCTCTCCGTGGAAGGCCAAAGATGGCTCTGGCCGCCGAGTTTTGGACAACTTGCAATCTGGATACCAGATATTTAGGCAGACCAGCGAAAAGTGCGTTAGCGTAATCTAGACGCGAACCCACGAGTGCTTGCACGATGTTCTTACGATATTGAAGGGAAAGCAGTGGGAGAAATTTCCTCACCATCTTCAAAATACCAAAACATTTCCCCGCCAGGCCCGTGATGTGGGGACGAAAAGAAAGACTGTCGTCGAATACCACACCCAGATTCTTTACTTGGGCAGATGGTTTCTCAGGGGGGAACATGTCGGAAGGCCACCACGATTTCCAGCCAGGGTCCTCAGCGCAACCAAAAAAGAGCAACTCGGACTTATCCGAGTTACATTTCAGGTTCTGGTGCTGAAACCATGCAAAAACAGCACTCAGGCAGTCTCTGATTCTGTCGCCATTAAAAACCTCTCCCTTCGTGCAGGTGAACAGGAGCTGGGTGTCGTCAGCGTATGAAATGACCCGGGCTCCAAATGCCTCCGCGACCTTCGCCAAAGGGGCCACATAAATGTTAAAAATGGTGGGGCTCAGGATGGATCCTTGAGGCACCCCCACCTCTAGCGAAGGCATTTCCGCGGAGAACGGAGGAGCCCAGATCACCTGCCGACGGTCGGTTAAGAAGGATTGAAACCAGTCCAACACCGTCCCCCGCAGACCTACCTCCCGGAGTCTCCGGAGGAGGCCGGCGTGAGGGACGGTGTCGAATGCCGCCGACAGGTCCAGCAAGACCAACATGGCCTTTCCCCCAAGATCAAGCGTCTCCCTGATGGCGTCGGTCACCTCCACAAGAGCTGTCTCCGTGGTGTGAAACCTATGGTTTTTTCAGTGAATTTCAAAGGTTTTTTTAATGCTAATTCCTAACTATATAAGACCTGAAAGCCCACCAGGAATCTCCAGTATGCGCCAGGGGACTGCATTGCAGAGAGGTGTAATGAAGCCACAACCCTTTTTACACCTCTCTGCAACGCAGCCCCCGTGCATGTTTGAAGAGGGGGAACTAATTCCCCTTGCATACTGGGGGCCCCTGGGGGCCAATTAGCCCACCTGGAACCTCCAGTATGCGCCAGGTCTGCATTGCAGAGGTGTAATGAGACTATGCCCCTTGTTACACCTCTCTGCAACGCAGCCCACTGCCGCGTTTGCAGAGGGGGAACTAATTCCCCTTGCATACTGGGGGTCCCTGGGGTCAACTGGTCCACCAGGAGCCTCCAGTATGCGCGAGGGAGCTGCATTGCAGAGAAGTGTAATGAGGCCACACCCTTGTTACACCTCTCTGCAATGCAGGCCACTGGCGCGTTTGTAGAGGGGGGACTAATTCCCCTTGCATACTGGGGGTCCCTGGATCATATCTGCCCAAACACCGATATTCCGAACGATTGTAAATTACTTTTCTTGAGAAACATTTGGATTTGGATTATCATGTCCTATACTTTGGAATTTTTGAAAGACTGACTTTGAGGATGCTATAAATTACTCAAGTCTGCCCGAATTGTGTGGGTAAAATTGATACCTAGTCACTTTGAATAAGAATATACTTATGTCTCGTCTAACATTTGGAAGAAATATCTAGTTATATGACAACTGGATACCGACATAACTTGAAGGAAATAAGAACGCCCTGAAGAAGTTCTGTTGTACAGAACGAAACCTTTCGGCTGGCTGTGGTACATAAACTTAAGGAAAATAAAAGCATTTGAATATACACCAAGATTCAGCGCTTCAATAAGGACTCTAAGTGATATGATTTGATTGGACTCATTGTGAAAGTGGTGCTGTGCCAAACTTTGGAATATTCTCCACTACTCTCTACTACTTACTCTCTCCTACTCCACTACTCTCAAATACTCACTGTCTACTACTCATTCTCTACTACTCTACTACTCTCTACTACTCTCTCTCTACTACTCACTCCCTACTATTCGCTACTCACTACTCCCTACTACTCACTATCTACTACTCTCTACTACTCACTCTCTACTACTCTCTCTCTACTACTCACTCTTTACTACTCACTACTACTCTCTACTACTCACTCTCTACTTCTCACTCTCTACTACTGTCTACTACTCACTCTCTACTACTCTCTCTCTACTAGTCTCTACTACTCACTCTACTACTCACTCTCTACTACTCACTACTATTCTCTCTGCTACTCATTCTCTACTACTCTCTACTACTCACTCTCTACTACTCACTCTCTACTACTCACTCTTTACTACTCTCTACTACTCACTTTCTACTGCTCTCTACTACTCACTCTACTACTTACTCTCTACTACTGTCTACTACTCACTCTCTACTACTCACTCTCTACTACTCTCTACTACTCACTCTACTATTCACTCTACTACTCTCTACTACTCACTCTCTGCTACTCTCTCTACTGCTCTCTACTACTCTCTACTACTCACTCTCTACTCTCTATTACTTACTCTCTATTCTCTACCTCTCTACCTCTCTCTTCTTCTCTCTCTACTAATCTCTACCTCTCTACCGCTACCTCTCTACCTCTCTACCTCTACACCTCTACCTCTCTACCTCTCTCTACACGCACACATATACACATATATGCATATATATATATGCATATGCATTTATATATATATGTATGTGTATGTATAAAAAAAAACAACAAAACATTTTTTTTTTTAAACAGCTACTTTTAAAACTGTCATTCTTTTTCCCCATGGTATGCTCCCCGGTACGCTTACCGGTGCGCGTACCGGTGCGCGTACCGGGCGCTCACCCCGCGAAAATCAAATTTTTTTTTTATTTTTTTTTTGCTCCGCGGGGCCCTTTTATGGCCCCCACATCAAACCTAGGGGGTCAAGGGGGGTCTACTCTGCCCCCTTATGGTCATTTCCCTCTTTGTTTTGGCCACCTCTCGTGTCTCGATCCTACCGAGACACAAGATGGCGGCCGCTCCGGACTGTTTAGAATGTTTACAGACATCCCAGAGCCAATCAGCTTTCTGCACGCAAGTCGCGGTAAGCGCCCGGTGCGCGTACCGGTGCGCGTACCGGAGCGCGGCTATAGATATATATATTTTTTTGAACCTTAATTACTCAAAATCCACTGGAGCACATATCTTGAGACATAGCAAAGGCACATCGGGCTACCAGTCCCTACAATTTTGCCAAGTTTGGTGGAAATCCATTCAGCCGTTCGGGCTAAAAGTGAAATCGACCGCCCTATGGAAATTAACATGGGGAAAACGCGTTTTGGGACCCCCCTTTTATCTCGGCCCCCGCTTGACGAATCCCCCCCAAACTTTCAGGGAAGGACCGGAACGCCGCGAGGCCATTTTGAGGAAATTTTCAGGCAGATTCGTCAACCGGCGCCAAAGTTATTCCAAATAGAATTTTCAGATTTAACATTGAAAAAAATCCTAACTATAACTACCTACTGGCGACCGCCAGTAGGTAATATATATGTATATATATATATATGTATATATATATATATATATAGACAACGCCAAGTCCCACGATCCTCGGGACTCGTTCTTTGAATAAAGAGCACTCAAAGCCGCTGTAGCGTGGTTTCGCCAAGTTATTTAATAGCAGAAACTTTTTGCAGTTTATTAGCCAAGGTTACAAACGCATTTCGGCGTTGCCGCCTTCGTCAGTGTAAACCAGTACTTTTTTTTGTTAGGTGATTTAAATAAAATCCATGGTGACAACCTGTCACATGTTCTAAAAGTGTAAACATAAAAAACGGCACAAAGCTTGTAATTTCATCATTACTTTTGGCGGCCATCTTGTAATGGGTCAGTACTGTATTATATCAATCTTTTCGATATCACTTAGTACCATAATGGTATACATTCAACATATTTATATACATAATTCATATAATTATAACAATCAATTGATTCATTCAATAATTCATGTGTGTGTGTAGATGGTAAATCGTGTTATCATACATATTTGTGGACGCCTGTTTTGACAGTGCCGTTAGTTCGCAAAACCCATAACGATCCCATTTAGAGCTTTGTCGAATAGTTCACGTTTTTGAAATAAAAGGAACAATTGCCTATCTCACGTTTAAAAAAAAATATATATATATATATATATACATATATATATATATATACATAGGCTAACGTGTTCAACTGGTGCTTCTAAAATACGCCTACCCCGGTGTACCTGACCTAAGCCTAATACGTGGGAAGGAGTAAGTAAGTAGCAGTTTAAGTTAAGTAGGTTTTTTGCCAAGAATCTGATTCAAGAATTTTCTCTAAGGGTTTAGTCAGCACTGTACCTTGGGAATAGAATGTAGGAGGTCTGGTATCTCTCTCTCAGGACTCGATATCCCAGTCACCCGCAAGGGTAGGCTGGAAACGCCGGAGCTGGATTTTCTCGGCAGGAGAAAAGACAGCGTCTTTCTCAGCGCGTCAAAGAGGAGGGGCAGCGTCCGTGGGCTCTCCGCATCTGCTCGGCTCTCGGTAAGTAGATTAGCTGCTCTGCTCCAGAACCACCACCGTGTGTTTGCTTAAGGCAACGTTGGTATATTTATACCTGAAAGGTGCCGAGTTTGACGTTAGGTTTAGACATAAGACGTCAATAAAGATGTCACTAAGAACTGGCCGTTCTTAAAGTGCTCGCAGGAGTTCTATTACAAATCAAAACAAAGCAAGCGGGGATTTCCCAGGTTGCTGGAGGTTTGGTGTGTTGAAAGAACTCGTTGTGCTTTCTAGGAATCTAAGGAAGTAGCTTTTGCCATGCCTTGGGCTGCAAGGGCGATTTACTGAAATATGGATCTGTTTCTTAGGCCATTATAGGGATATTTATTTATTATAGCCGTGTAAGGGCATAAAATGGTAATATTGATTCAGGTTCCTAGATAAAAACACTACACCCACTCCACGGTTTTATGTCCATCAATTACTAAAAACTAAGCAATAAAGATGCATGTGTATTCCAACCCACCCCAAAATACATTTTGCATTCGAAATGGTGTATGCGAAATACACTGAAGATTATAAGTACTGTACGTTTTTAAGCAGTGTAATCATTAAAAAAATGCATATATTTTTAGCTGAACGGTTTGCGAAAACTACACATGAAATATCTCTTAATTACAGAAAAGAAGGCCTAGACTATTTCATCACATATAAATGAAATTACTTGTAAGTGTGCTAGAGGCTGAGGTAATATATTGTCTCTAGAATTACTCAAAATAGAAGCTCTGTTCTTTATGAATAGTCCTACTGTAAGCCGAGTATATGTGCCATAAAAAGGTAAATATTTTGGAATTTTGGAAAAAATAATTTCGTTTCAGAGGAAAAAATAGTTCCAAATGTTTTCAGTAGCTTTTGTTTTTCAAAGCTGAAGGCCGAATTCAGAGTTCAGGGGAACGCTGTGTGCCGGTTTCCTTAAAAGTTATTATTTTGGTTCAGGGTAGAACATTACTTCAGATAGATGTGCAAAAAAACAGTCTACAGCTTCAGGTGAAAGTTCGACCATGGTTCAAAAGGCTGTAACTGGGCAGTCGTGAGAATGATTGCTATCATCGATGTCGGGATCAGCAATGCTCACAGAAGGTCGTACCTGGGTGATGTTGCTCTCATTTCTTGCTTCACCGCCACCACCTAATCGTAGTGGAGAAGTCTCAACGAATGCCGTCATCAGGATTGGTAACCACTGGGGACAACACAATGCATGAGCCGTTACAGGACTTAGCAAAGTATCGATATCCATTGGTACTGCTGATTGTAGAGTAAGACAGGTGTCCAACACGCGTTCTTCTCCGCATAGCATACATCGAAGCACAGGTAAGATGCAGTTCTGCCATATAGGTCTGAATGAAAGAAACCAGGTCATATTCAGATCTCTTAGCCGGGCTCATCCAAGGACTTTAGTTATGCGGTCCCGGTAGCGTATTAATTGGATCGTTTCTTCCATTGTTGCTGGAGTAATGTCTGCGTTTTGGCTTGCCATATCGGAAGCAAAAGGGTCAAAAATAAGATTCCTGCTACGAGTCCCAAAAGTAGTGGTAGGCCGCCAAAGACCGAATGGACAAAATTGGGAATGATGCCCAGGACTGCTCCGAAGGGTGTTAACAGTCCCGAAAAAATTGTCTTAAATACATGTGCGATACCACTGGCATCTGACATATGTAGGATTTGGCTTAGCATTTCTACAAAATGCACGGGGCAATTAGTTGATAAAAGTGTATGTATCTCTGCCGTTGTCCTTGCAACTTGAAGATCATACGGTTCTTTTGATGACGAAATAGGCACTGTTGTCTGTAAAAGCACAGACTTCATTCTGCTTAAAGTATCAATTCGTATAGAAGAGATATACAAGGACGGCCAAATCATCGCCTCTGTATCAGGAGGGCCATTTGGATACAATACTTGCATACAGCAAGTGACCATGGAACTAACGCTTACGAGATATGCTTTCCCTGGCACCATGCCACAACAGCTGTGATCCGTTATTAGAACGTAACTCCCGTTCGAAAGTTGTCTAACGAATGGCTGTATTTGTGTTGCAGGTGTGCCGTGCTGGTGGCATGAAAGGTTATTTGAAGTCCCCTCACAGGCCCCATGTAAATTAATACTTTGGCACAGAAGTATACCGCTTAGTGATCGTTTACAATTATTACCACTAAGAAATACATTCTGGTTTTTGTCACTATAACATGTATGTGTATAAGGTAATTTCCATGATGACTTAATGTAGCCTTTACCCAACCTTTCATACTGGCCTGCTGGTATATACTCTTGGCATTTTTTAAATTGGAAGTTGTTATCGGAATTGTGATTATTCCGTGTATTATCCATTCAATGACAGGTCTTTCTGACATTGTCAATGGTAATCTCTCAAGTTTTTCAATGCTCAGAATCGTATAGCCTGCTCCTTTCTGTGCCAAACTGATTTGTTTATCAGTAAGGTTAAAGATAGAGAACAATGACGTTGTGTTGATTAAACGCCATGGCACATAGCCCGAACGCAGGTTTTGCAACGTCCAGCCTAGCTGTACAATAGAACGTAATTGGGACTGGCCATGTTGTAACATTAGCATGCCCTGATCTATTATATCGATAGCAGATGATACAATACTGTCCAGTGAATATATTCTGGAGGACAGAGTCATTAACCCATTGTCCACAACAGAAAGCGATTTTTCCAAATTAATACGATCGATTTCTATATTTTCTCTGCTGTCTCAATTTGAGTTACTTTCCATGCTTTGTTGTATGCAGCGTATATACTGGCCGCTATGAAATGTTTTTGAAGCTGTTTGCGTGGTCCCATTATGAAATCGCGCAAGTCAGCACCATCTTTAAGTAAAGTCAAGTATTGCCTAATTTCTGCCAATGTGGATGTTTGTAGTCATTCAAGGCATTGTTTCCCTACACTGTATGTTGTTACTATCCCTGGATGTTGTCTCTGAGAGTATCTAGGGTCTGGTCTAGTCATTTTTAACCCCTGTATTTTGTTCAGGAATCTATCTTGACATTTATTTGTGTCTGTTGGCCAGATTAACCAATTTTTCCAATCAGGATGTGTTCTGTTTTGGTGTAAAATTTGGATACGTCTATCTCAATATCTGTGGTTGTATTATCAGGCATTGGATTTGGAATAGACGGTTTGTTTTTGTCTTTGATCTTGGCTAGGCCAAGACAGGTAGTTTGTTGAATGGTGTCATTCAAGAACATTATTTGTTCTGGGATCATGCAGGCTCGAAATAATGCTTCTAGGCCTTGTACCTGCCATTCTTTTGTACCCCAGATGGTTTTGTTTCAATGTTAGTTTTCCAGAAATCAAAACCAAATGTAATCATTTTTTCATAAAATGTTTCTGAATAAATCAATTTAGTATTTGTCAGCATGTTTTTTGTCCCTGTTTTATCTAACAGTTTGTAATAAAATGTTTCTGCACCACTTGTGTTAAACCCTGAGAAGTATGGGAATTTCTCATAGAATGTTTTTGAACTGATTTTAGGTGGAGTTGCACAATGTTCCCATTGAATATATTTAAAAACATTTCTAGGTTGAGCAGATTTATGCAAGTAGTGGTGTGCATAGTGGTTATGCAATACATCTGTTCATAGTTCGATGAACCCTGTAAATAATCATGTTCTGTTAATTTTGCTGACATTACTAAATCTGACATCATATTATTTATGCTTTCAAAGTCACAATCATCAGAGAATGTACTTGGTTTCACAGAATCACTAAATGAAACTTTAAACTGGTGAGAATATTTCAAGAGTTCGACCGGACCATAGATCGTAATCCGTTTTGTCCCAAACTACCCCCCCCCCCGGGTATTGGAATGGCTGTGACATTCACTGATGACAGTTCTCTTTTCTCGATGTGAGATGACTTGTGTGGCTTTAGGACCGAGTTGATGTTCTGACTTGCTGTGTCCATTGTACTGTAATAAATTTTCCTAAAATTAGAACAAAAATTAGGCAGAGTAGGAGCATGAGTACCCCTAATACAATCCAATATTCAATCAATGGTGCATTCAGATATGCTTCTTTGAGTTGATGAAAGAGTTCTGTTGCTTTGTCTTTTAAACTTTTTGTTGCTGGCGTTACTTCAGGGTCGCTTTGATTTTCAGAAAAGTTATCGAAATTGATGAAGTAGCCAGATGCAGTTCTGTCAATTGTAGGGATTGCTTTTTCAATTTGTCTTTCATTAGCACAGTATGAGGCTACATCGTTGTAGACTGGTGTTTCTTGATGAACTGTTTCAATTTGGGTTTCAAGAGGCACAAGTTCCATGGCATTGTTGCATACGGCCAGATTCATGAAAGACCCGTTTTGCGAGTCTGAAATAGCGATTCATAAGGAATCGCTATTACAGACTCGCAAATCGGGATTCATGTAGGAATCGCAAAATTAAATGCGATTCCTACAGATTCCTTATTTGCGATTAGCAAATTGCTAATCGCAAATAAGGAATAACTCCCCATTCATTCCTATGGGCCAAAAGGCCCATAGGAATGAATGGGGAGTATTCCTTATTTGCGATTAGCAATTTGCTCATCGCAAATAAGATAGCGATTTGAAGGCTGCCAGGGGTGTCCAAAGGACACCCTGTAGCACCCCTTAAATGCACATTTCAACAGGTGTTGCGCACACACATGTCCAAAGGACATGTGTGTGTGTAACATGCAACTTAGAAAAATGCTTTAAAAAGCATTTTTCTAAGTTTTCGCTATTTACCACGAGGTTTGACCTTGCGGTAAATAGCGGCTGAAATTTGCGAATTCGCACTTTTAAAATGTTTCAAGAATAGCATTTAAGGAATCTCTAATAGAGATTCCTTAAATGCTATTCCTCGCAAAATTGCAAGTTTCTAAATAGCGAATTTTGCATTTGGGATGATGAATCCCAAATGCAAAAATTGCACTCGCAAAGGGCCAGATTCTCAGAATCTGGCCCTTTGCGAGCGCAAATATGGTTGATGAATCAGGCGGTTAGTCCTTTTGTATTCACTGCAGGTTTATCAAATGTGATTAGTCTCTCAGTTTGAACCTCTTGGATAGTAGCAAATTTTGGTATTCTGCTATTTCTTGGGAGTCCACTGGGCCTACTACTTATTATTGGCCACATGATTGTGGTTTTTCCAGGTCGATGGATACAACTCGGTTCTCCTTTTTACCAGCAAGGGGCGGTAGTACAACTGATCTTGTTCCGTTGACTGCTAAGACAGGTACTGCTTTTCTGTAAGAAGGCCCAAATTCCTTCTTCTCCGCTATTTTCTCTCTGACCAGATCCCCAATCTTTGGAATCCAGACAGGTCTTGCTGGGACAGGTGGTGTGTCTTCAGTGGTTGTTGGCTGCTGTTTTATCTTTATGCTGCTCAGGGATTTTCTTGTTTCATTTAAGTCCTGTAAAACAGCCAAACGATCTTTGATGTCAAAGAATTTTTTCTTATCTTCTACCACTGAAGTTAGACTATCTAAATCCTGAATATACATTCTAGTTCCGGACAATAGTTCATATGGGCTGAAACCTTTTCGAGAATTTCTTGGCAGATTGTTAAGACTATGTTGGACACTTGTTAAATGCTGGACCCACCCATCACCCGAACCTAGTACCTTTGCCGTTATAGATTGCTTTATGTCTCGGTTTTTTCTTTCCACAATCCCGTTTCCCTCAGGATGGAAGGGACAAGAGTACAGCAACTCAATGCCCATGCTGGTCATGGCCTCCTTATAAGCTCGAGAGCTAAAAGCAGGACCCATGTCAGAATGAAGCATTAGAATTGTGTATGTGCAGATAAAGAATTGTAAATCTTTTATAACAGTTCTGGCTTCAGCCGAGCGCTGGGGCCACAATTTTAAGTAAATCTAGTCTTAAAAGAAATTAATGGGACGCTGGATTTTAAGTATAGATAGCCTTATGCTAACTACAGAAATTGCCATGGCAATACTCCGGTTGGCTCGTTACTGCTATCTCTGTTGCAGTCTGGACAGCTTTTTGCAAATTTATGTTGCAGGCTCATCCCCGGCCACCAGTATTCTGATTGTAATTCTGTCAGAGATTCCTTCATCTGTTTGTGCCTCGGACCATCACCCATGTGTGCGTCTGCTATTAATAAGATTCTCCTGTTCATGTTTGGAATTACCCTATCCTCCACTCCAGGGATTTGAGCAAACGGAACGGTGTTTGCGTCTATTACGTATGTATAATTGAGTAGATAATTCACGGGTAGTGCTGCACAGTTGCCTTTTGAAGACGTTTTTACCGCCAGCATGGTTTCCCTGTCTATGTATTTTTCTGAACGCTTTTTTGTGGCTACGGAAGCCGGTTTAGTTGCTTCCGCTGTAGCTGTATTAGCCAATGAATTCCCTGCAACGTGATCGCCATCACGTTGATGACTCAGAGTATGGATCACGTGAGTCTTTTGTAGTTCTTTCTGTAAAAGAACTACCTGTTTCCAAAGCATTTTATGCTTGATTGTGGCACCTGTGTCATCTTTGTAATCGTTTTGAACCCAGTTCTGCAAATCATTATTGTAAGATTTGACGCAGAAATGCGAATCGCACACTATTTGTGTACGGAATCCATAATTGGCATTTTAAAGCGCCATCTTTAAAGATATGATTTCAGCTCACTGAGCCGAACAGTTTCTCAGTGATTCAGTTTTTGTTATTTTCGGTCTGAATTTACCGCAGAGCCAGCGACCTTTAACAATCGCGCAGGCTGCATTGTAGGATTTATCATCTACATTGTAATGCTGTACAAATCTGTCTGTATAGATTATACAAGAGTATTGTTGGAGAGGCAGAATTTCGATTGCCAGAGGATATTCTTCTTCATATTTCAAATCATTCAGTTTTTCATGTTCGGGACAAAATAGTATGTCACGTCTTCTGCAGCAAGAGAATTTTCCCACTGTATCCATTTTGGATCCAGTGCCACAGTTTTTAGATTAACTGGGCTGAATAATGCCTCAAAGGCTGATTCTGCTGTAAAAACAGTTATTCTTTTGCCTTGGGCTAGGGCTCTTTCTTTTGCTACAGCCGTCTGAACCACCTTTACAGTATTTTCTGTAAGACGGAATGTTTTTTCTGCTTTTGTGTACAAGTGTGATTTGTCAGCTATTGGTACCGTTTCTCCCTCATTAGAGGTCAGGTACGTGAATCCGCATCTTCCTGGGATGACTCGGATTACAAGACTGCGTGTATTGTCGCTCGTTTCTAATTTTGTTTTAGCTAACATGTCTGTTTGCAGTGATCTCAAAATTTCTGTGTGTTTTTGAGTCCAATTTATTGGTTTGAAATCAGGTTTTATTAATTCGTAGAGAGGTTTAACCCTCTCCGCATAATGTAGAATGTAAGTTCTTCCGAAATTCAGGAAGCCTAGTATCGATTGTAAGTTCTTCAGTGTTTTTGGTGCTTGGAGTACAGCGCACTTCTCTAAGAAGTTGTCTGCTAGGCTTTTGCCTTCACTTGATAATTCATATCCTAAAAATAGGACAGTTAGATGAGCAATTCGTGACTTTTTAAAGTTGAATTTGTAACCCTCTGCTGCAAACCCAAGTATTATGGTGTTCACTCTTTTCAAGTGAGTATCCAAGTCGTCGTCTGTGAGATAGAAGTCATCGACATAAGATAATGCCTCATCATCATACATTTGTAGTAGCTCTGTTACTCTTGCTGAGAATAATCCTGGGCTATTCTTGAATCCCTGTGGGAGTCGACAGAAATTTTCTGTGACTCCATTATTGAGAAAGCGGTTAAATACCTGCTTTCTGGTGCGATATTTTGACAAAAGAATCCATTAGAGATGTCTCATGTTGTTTTGTATTTTTTGCGAACTATGTTATTCATTAGTGCCGCACTGTGCGAATTTTGTACCGCAAATGTTTTGCAACATGAGTTCAGGTGTCTGTAGTCCAAGACTAGACGATATGAATCGTCTGGTTTGGAGACAGGAAACAAAGGATTGTTCATTTGAGAGGTGCATGTTTCAATCACCCCTTGGTATTCAAGTTGATCTAAGATCTCCCTGACCTGTTTTTTAGCTTCTTGCTTAATTGGGTACTACCTTTGTGCAGTTGGTTGACTTTTTAACTGGATTTTGTGAGGAGGAGAGTCCTCATCCCATCCTACATGATTCTTATATAATGCAGGTGCTTGAGCTACTGTCCATTTTCTGGCATATATGTATTTTCTATGTATTGGAATATGATTTGAGAAGGCAGGCATAATCATTTCTTCGCCATGAGGGCACTCCCTGACAAACTCTGGTGGCCAGTCTTTCTCGGCTAACAGGATGTCATAGGCTTTTGAGAGGTTATCCCAAAACAGACCCCTTACCTTCCTGGTCTTATCTTATTTCCCTCTATATGCAATGTTATTTCGTATATTTTATGAGGTTCGCTAACTCTGGTATCTGCAGTTTCCACCTGAATGTTTTCATTCGTGTCCACTGTCTCCAGATGATTCATCAGGATCTTGCGAGCTATGGTGATTTCTGCTGCACTGTCTAGCATTGTCTGTGCCCACTCTCCGTTTTTCAGCTGTGTCCTCAGTAACCTCAGCATGTTCGATTATTTGAATACTGGCTACCTTCTTTCGTGGAAATTGTAATTTTTTACTTTGAGCAGGTTCCTTGTCTTTGGACTGGACATGCTCTTCCCTGTGTTCTGACCGTCCTCTTCTTTCCAATTTCTGCGAAAAAGATCGAGAGGGACGTGTATCAATATCTTGATATCTATCAGGTTTTTTCAAATTATCCCTATTTCTAAGGTTGTATCTTTTCTCAGAGGGCTCCCTTTGGGGAGACTGGTGTTCTCGGTTCGCAGCTCTTTCCCTCCGCTGAGGAGACCTTCCTCTGGACTGGAAACTTTTTTCTTTGGGAGTGGATTGTTTATTTCCATCCCAGCTCTTTTTTGGAGTGTTCAGATTATTCTTAATGAATATCTTTTCTTTCAGTAATTTCATACCAATAGTTAAAGCAGGTTCTGGACCGTATTCATTTTGAATCTGTCTTAGCACATCTGGTATTACCGCCAGGGACGGAACACCATATGCTTTTGTGTAAATGGAAGCAAAGACTGTGCCCCAAGTGTCACAGTCCTCCACATGTGGTGCGACCCCCATTGAAAGGCAGATAGACAAAATTCTGTGTTTTTTAATAGGGGTAGTATTTGGGAATACTGCCTCTATTTGAGTTATTTTCTGTGCTAGCCAGAATGGAATTTGTTCCGTTTTGCGGGTGTTTTACCAAGACATGATTGTATGTTCTGTGGTGTAATTTTATTTGTGTTCCCCTGATGAGGGGTCAGTTGTGGAATGTTTACAGCTGGTTGGACTGTTGCAGTCCGCATTACATATTGGACTAACTGTCTGTGAATTTTAATTTGTCATTTTAGCTGGGGTAAAAGTTCCTTGTCTGACATTTTATCAATGTCAGGATGTGGTGTGTAGCTGGCTAGAACCGGCCACGTTGCTACTGGTCTGCCTAGTGGACCAAGCCTGGTGGTGTGATCATTATGTTTTAGGGCGCCTTTAAACCAGAGCAGGTGCTCTTGGTAATTTAGTGGGATTTCCACATCCTCGAAAGGAGTGTATTCATCCGGAGGTTCCTCTATTTTGTAATAGTGGAATTTGTGTGTTGTAGCGTTTGCCGCTGGAAAGTTTATCCATGAATAGAATACCTCTGTCTGCCGATATTCGTGTGCCTCTATCACGAAAATGACTGTACCACCTCGTGATGTCAGTCCGTTTTCTACAAGTTTTAAAGTTATAATTTTTCTTATGTTGCCCGGAATGAGGATAGCATTCCGGTCATTCTGTAGGAGACACGTGTCATCATCCATTAGTTGGGCTGCTAATCTAGCTGCATCCCTGTCGTCTTCACTATCTGGCATTTTTACTGGCAGAAAGGTTTTTTTGTTGCAGATCAGGTTTCAAGGAGACAAAAGATTAGGTGCACAATATTTTGGAACACTGTATCCTTCAACGTTGACTAAACCAAAAACTCTACATAGGAATCTCTTCCTACTAAGTTCCAGTGGATTTTAACCTTTCACCCACTCCAGACGTCTATTGGAGTATGTACGGGAAAAAGGGTCTGCGTGAAAAAGCACGACTGAGTTACTCTAACATCTTGCGTTAGTTTTATCACCTTACCAAACGTTGGGCGCCATGTAGTGTAGTTCCTATTTTCCCTATCGGCCCTGCGCATTGGAATAACATAAGCAGCAGTGTAGACGTAGAACTGAGGTCATCTGCCTATGTTAGACTTAATTGAGGTTTGCGCCAGCTAGCTCAGAAGTCACTGGAAACTTTCTTGACTGAATAGGAAGTGATCAGCTTCCCTGGGTCAGACAAGAAGGGATTCAGCTTCCGACAACCGCATAAACATGACAATTTTGCTCCCTCAGAATAAGAGTCAGTCTCTAGAGTCGTGTGAAAACAATAGACAGCTATTTCACTCAGTCAGATGTGCATTCTTAGTTTCACCATAGTGCAGAGAATAGAGAGACGGGCGTTTTCAATAAAAGGTATTATTTATTGGGCAGTCTTCCTTCTCATGCAAATAAAAATGAATTGCCACAATTGCAATACTTAATGTAAAGTAAAGTACGTACAGTAAAAGGAGTATTATTAGATAATACTGTAAAAGCATTGATATGGTTTCTTAGCCATAAGACACTTTTAAATGGATAAAATATATATACATATATACATAGGCTAACGTGCTCAACTGGTGCTTCTAAAATACGCCTACCCCGGTGTACCTGACCTAAGCCTAATACGTGGGAAGGAGTAAGTAAGTAGCAGTTTAAGTTAAGTAGGTTTTTTGCCAAGAATATGATTCAAGAATTCTCTCTAGGGGTTTAGTCAGCACTGTACCTTGGGAATAGAATGTAGGAGGTCTGGTATCTCTCTCTCAGGACTCGAAATCCCAGTCACCCGCAAGGGTAGGCTGGAAACGCCGGAGCTGGATTTTCTCGGCAGGAGAAAAGACAACGTCTTTCTCAGCGCGTCAAAGAGGAGGGGCAGCGTCCGTGGGCTCTCCGCTTCTGCTGGGCCCTCTGCAAGTAGATTAGCTGCTCTGCTCCAGAACCACCACTGTGTGTTTGCTTAAGGCAACGTTGGTATATTTATACATGAAAGGTGCCGAGTTTGACGGAAGGTTTGGACATAAGACGTCAATAAAGATGTCACTAAGAACTGGCCGTTCTTACAGTGCCCGCAGGAGTTCTATTGCAAATCAAAACAAAGCAAGCGGGGATTTCCCAGGTTGCTGGAGGTTTGGTGTGTTGAAAGAACTTGTTGTGCTTTCTAGGAATCTAAGGAAGTAGCTTTTGCCATGCCTTGGACTGCAAGGGCGATTTACTGAAATATGGATCTGTTTCTATGCCATTGTAGGGATATTTATTGATTATAGCCGTGTAAGGGCATAAAATGGTCATATTGATTCAGGTTCCTAGATAAAAAACACTACAAACCGAATAAAGTGATCTTGACTGACTCTGATTAGATCTGCTCAACCTATATTTAAGAAGTGGAACTGTAACTCCCCTGTGGAAACATGCAGTGGGAAAACCTTTATTGAAAAAATCCACCTTAGAACCACTGCAACTGAAAAATTACAGACCAATCTCTCTGCTACCCAGTACGGGTAAGATACTGGAGAAACATGTGGATTAACATCTAACCCAATTTCTTGATGCTAATGAAGTCCTTCATTTATCACAAACAGGCTTCAGACCCCAACATTTAACGTGACTGCTCTTCTGGCAGTAGCAGAAGAATTAAAAAAGGTCTTGGACCAATGGAGTTCGGCTGCAGTGATATTACAGTACTGTAGTGGGGAACACTTACTGGCTGAAGGGGTGACCCCTGCTGTGGACTTGTGGGACTCTGACAGGACTGCCCCTCCCTCTTTTCCCTCAAACCAGGACGGGTGGAGATCAGGCGAACAGTCGCTGTGGAAAATACCTTCCCGAGGAGTGTCAAGACGGGCCCTTTAATTGGGAGTATGTAGAGGAGGAAGACACACCCCCAAATGACGTGTACAGCGCGGGATTGGTACATATCCAGGAAACCCCGAGGCTGGCGTGTGACGTGACCGGGAGAGCGAGTTTCATGGAGAATCGAGTGTCGGGAGGAGAGGAAGAAGAAGCGCGGCAGGGAGAGGAGTCGAGAGAGGAAGAGCGTCCGAAGGAAGAAGTTGTATGAGAAGGAGACAAGCTGCAGGAGGAAGTCCCAAAGCTAGGAGGCAGCCGTCCCCGTGAAACGCCCAGCCACACTCACCAGGGAGTGTGGCTTCACCAGGTACGGCAGGCTGGTTTGGAAGGAGGGGAGGTGCCTCGCAGGAGTGAGAAAGCGGGCTACATAGTTGGCCGGTTGTAGCGCTTTGTAAATACGCTGCGTACATAGTTGGCCAGTTGCAGCGTTCTGCTATTGCTCTGTGTGCCCTGCCCTAACCTATCCTGAGTCCCTACACCTTCTATCCCCACGTTCCCCCTCACCTAATTTAACTAGCATTGTAAATACATGAATCACGGTGCCCTAAACACCGCCGGGGTCCCCAGGTGAAATGCATAACAAGGTCAAAACCTAAACTGGTCCTCATTTCTCCCCACGCATGTCCCACGGTGGAGTAACCGAGGAGGAGGAGGAGTGGGCAGCTGAGGACCCCAAGAGAGAAGATAGAAGATCCCAAGCAGTCACAAGAGGAGTCAACCCGGCGATATTAGCCCGAGAAAGACCGTCCCAAAGAAAAAAGAAAACCTTCATAAAAATAAAACCATTCTTTCCAAGATCTGGTCTCCGTGCCCTTACTTCACCCCCACCACCCCCGCAACAAGTACCTATGAGCGGCATTTGACACTGTAGGCCATCCAACTCTCAGACAGAGATTGCAGAGTGCAGGAATAAGTGGTATTGCACTGGCTCTCCTCATTCCTAGTAGATATGAGTTTTCGAGTATGTGACAACCCTTGCTATTTGGAAGTTTTTCCTCTGACATGTGAGGTTCTCCCGACGAGCTCCATCTTGAGACCCACATCATTTAACCTTTATGTACTCCCACTGACTGACATAGTCCAAACCTTCGACCTCTCAATTGTCAGCTATAAGGATGATACACAACTTGTTCTGTCCCTTAGCCCTGACAAGCAGGCAAAGGGATCACAATTGGGACCCTGCCTAAAGGAAGTGGCTGACTGGATGGCACACTGCTGCCTTAAACTTAATGGTGAAAATAATTAACTTATGGTGATGAGTAACAATCTTAATACTTGAGGGGTCATTAGGATGACGGGCGGACTTAGTCTGCCCGCCATCCTTTCGGGACTAGGGACCGCCCACCATAAGGGCGGGGGTCCCGTGGGTGGAATTAGGATGCGGCCGCCACAGTGTCGGCCACATCCTGCATTTATAACATTGTGGCGGGCGGTGCTCTCTGCATCGCCCGCCACAATGCCATAAAGGCATGTATGCATTTGCATACACAATGCGGCAGGCACTGCACGGTGCCTACCGCATTGAATATGCAAATGCAGGGGGCTACCACAGGTACCCCCCGTGTGCACCCCCCACCCCTCCTTCACTTTGGGGGCCCACAGGGGGCCCCCAAAGTGAAGACCGCATGCTTCGATGCCGCCACGGAAAGGCACCTGCCCAGGCCCATCGTAATATGGCTGGCGGTGACTAATAGACACCGCCACCATATTATTCCTTTTCCGCCCCGGGCGCGAGGCAACCGGGGCGGAAAAGCGGCGGACGGTCTTGCTGTCCGCCAAGGTCCTCCCCGCCATACTAATATGGCGGGGGGAAACGAGCGTGGATGTCGGGCGGATTGCCCCCGTCAGGCTGGTGGTAGCCACCGCCAGCCTGGCGGGGGCAATCCGCCCGACATCATAATGGGGCCCTTGGTCTCTAGCAAGCTGGCCAGAATCCCTAGGAAGTGTGCCCTCTCCCAAATCTTCAATAAAAAAACCTGGGCATCTGGTTTGACAATGTATTCACTTTTGACATCTAAGCCAGGAAAGTTTCAGCAAACTGTTATGGTATGGTCATGATGCTAAGGAAAATACTAGATCTCCTTCCGTTCCCCACCAGAAGGCTTGTTGTACAAGCACTTGCCCTCTCCTAACTTGAATATGGAAACTCCCTGTACCTGGGTTAGCCGCAATATGTGACAGGCAGACTGCAGACAGTACAAAATACTACTTCATGTTCACTAGAAAAAGTCCCTTGGCACCAACAAGACTTGAGCGCCTTGGCCTCACTCCATTGTCTACCAATTGAGCAGAGAATAAAATGCAAAGCCCTCTACATAGCTTGTAGGATCTACCACAGAAGAGGCCCCCAACTGATTCAGTCCCCTATTACAGCCATATACCCCCTGTAGGATGTTAAGGTTTGCAATTTTGAATTCCCAGAGTTTGCAAAGCAAGGGCTGGCATCAGGTCTTTTTCCTACCGTCATGTGTTCTGCACAAGGCCTCTTGAAGTTTTCCCTAACTTAGCTTAACTGTGCATGACACACGCTGCATTTGCTTTGCACCTGTTACTATATAAACATGTTTGCTTTTATGCCACATTCTATTTTCACACAGAACCTGCAGTTGTATTTTCATTCGGTTCTTTCCTGGCATTTAGTCTGAACACTACAGACAAGGTCAAGCAACAATGTCCTTTGTTATTTTGCTCTGGTCAGGCACTAGCACCTAGACACAACACAAGAATGCAGCTGTTGTTTATGAGCATGTACGCCTTGTTATATATGGATGCACAGTAATGTATCACAGAGAGAGAGATATTCTGAGATATGATCGCAGCTGTAATCTGAGATATAGAACATCCATCTGGGTATGCTAAGCTATGGGGTCTGCTACTAATCCCCAAGATCTTTGCTATATAATAATTTTGCTTCTGTAGAAGGGGGGCGGTTAGGCTTATCTGTCTTCTAATATGACAGGTCTTTCATAATATACGATTAACTGACTATGCTGATGGTATTTTTGCTAGGCAGTTGTTTTCTGATTATGGCACATATACTGCATTCTAGAGTATGATAGTTTTAATAAACATTTTAAACTTACTTCATGTCTCTGTTGTAGCTTATTGGGGACGAGTAAGAATGTGTGAGCGAAAGGAGGTGTCTTGGTACCACGATCCTCGAGAGGAGGTGTCTTGGTATCACGATCCTCGAGAGGGTCGGGAGTGCTGTGTTCTGGGGTGTCAATTCACTTGTCTCTCTGGATATGAGATGCAGGGCAAGTGAGACACTATAGCTAGTCGGACTCTGGCTTATGGTACTGAGGTGATACGGTGACTCATTTCCTATCCACTGATGTGCTACAGTGCTGTTCCTGAGCTGAATCCCTTCAACAATACCTTGTTCCAAAGTTATGGAACTTCCTCCCAGTTAGGATTCATAAGATCCAAAATGAAGATAGTTTCAGGAAGCACCTAAAAGCATGGTTGTTTGTAAAACAGACTACTTTGGTTAGCCGAGCAGTCAGTTCGACAGACTAATTGCTACTATTCAGGCTGTTTAGCACTGGGAAGCCCCCAGGTAGCTATGCGCTCTGTAAATCATCCAGAATAGAATAGAATTATCATCTATGCAAATGTAATAGGCATCTCAATTGAAGATGTGTTGTCTGTAATGGCAGTGTGCTCACTCATCTCTAAATTAGATTTACAGCGCCACCATGTGGCAGACTGGCACTTATTGTCAACACCGGGACTTATGACAGTGTTAAGCACCAGAAACCACAGGCTCAAATTACGCACTGTCTTTATCGAACTCCACTCTACTCTGCAACACTCCACTCCACTTTATTCTGCACCACTCCACTCTACACAACTCCTCTATGAGCCACTCCACTCTACTCTGCACCACTCTGCTCTATGCTAATGCACTCTATGCCACCCTACTCTGCACCACTGTACTCTACAACACACCTCTAGGTCAATCAACTCTACTCTGCCCCATTCCACTCCACTCCACTCTACTCTGTGCCACTCCACTCTATGCCAATGCACTCTAGGCCACTCAGCTGTGCACCACTGTACACCACGCCAGTCTAGTCCACTCCATCTGCAACGCTGCACTCTATTCCACTGCTCTCTACAGCAATGCACTGTACTCTGTATCACTCCATTCTATGACAGTGCACTCTACGCAAATCCACTCTACACCACTCTAATCTACACTGCACCACTGCATTCTATGCCACTCTACTCTATGCCACTTGACTCTACCTTGCACCAATCCACTTTATGCTAATCACTCTATTCTGAAACGATCTACTCTACTCCACTGCACTCTACTCCCTGCACTCTCTGCCACTCTACTCCATGCTGTGCCATTTCACTCTACGCCACTCTACTTTATGCCACTGCAATCACAGCAGCACCACGCCACTTTACTCTGCACCACTCTACACTACACCACTGCATTCTACGCCACTTTCCTCTAACCACAGCACTCTATGCCACTGCACTCTCCTCCAATACACTCTACACCACTTTACACAAAACCAATGCACTCTATGCCACTGCACTCTACTCCAATCTACTCTGCACCACTGCACTCTACACCACTCTATTCTACTCCGCACAACTGGACTCTATGTCACTGTTCACTATGCCACTCTACTCTACACCACTGCTCTCTACTATACAACACTGCACTCTGACACTCTACTCTGCAACACTGCACTCTCCACTACTGAGCTATACACCACTCTACTCTGCACCACTGCATTCTACACCACTGCATTCTACTCTAAACGACTGCACTCTACGCCAATGCATTCTACACCACTTTACTCAAAACCTATGCACTCTACACTACTACACGCTCTGCCACTGAACTCTGCGCCAATCTACTCTGCACCACTATACTCTATGCCACTACACTCTAGGCCACTCTACTCTACTTTGTCACACTCCACTCAACAACATTACACTCCACAATACTCCACTCTACTGTATGCCACTCTCTCCACTCCATGTAACTTTACTCCAGTCTACGCCGCTCCACTCTAAGCCTCTCTAGGCCACTCCACAACACTCTACTCCACTCTGCACCCTTCAACTCTACTCCAGGGCCGGACTGGCCGCAGCGGGCACCGGGCAATCCCCTGGTGCGCCGCAAGGGTGGGGGGCCGGTTTGGGGCGTCTGGGGGCCGTTTTTGTTACAGGGACGTTTCGAGCATGGGCGTCCGCAGAAATTTTTCCAGGGGGGGCAACATTTTTACTTCATCACCATCCTCCGACATGATTGAGCACAAGTATTAAATAAACAAATAAAAAAATCTAATAAGACAAAAAGCTTAAATAAACAAAGAAACCCAAGGAGTGGGAGAAAAATCATGTGAGGCTTCACAGCAGATTACCTGGCAACCACAATGAAACAGAGGAAAAAACAAACAAGCATTGACATAGCCAATGGGTCTCGCCTTTGGGACCTTATAAGTGTTTAGCCATGCAACACTTGAAGTTGTTGCACCAAGGAAATTGTGCTGGATAACTAAACACTTATAAGGTCCCAAAGGGGAGACCTATTGGCTATGTCAATGCTGTTTTTTTTTTAAAAATGACAAGCAGTGCTATATGGCTCTGGCTGCCACTTAGTCCACCACATCCCATGTAGATGCTGCAGCCATCTTTGAATGGTTTTAAAGCCAATTCAAAAGCGGTCACCAGTGTATGTTAATTTCATATCTCAACTGTAAGACTGCTCTCCTGCTTCCTAATTCTATTAAATACAAATGATGTAAAAAGAACATCCCTTTCTGAGCTGCACGGCTCATCCTACCCACGTTTCATGCGCAGAATTTAAATACTGATGGTTTGGGCTTCCCGGAATTCAACTGGTTGAGAGGTAGACAGGTGGAGAGAGGTAGACAGGTGTAGAGAGGTAGAGAGAGAGAGGTGTAGAGAGGTAGAGAGACAGGGGTAGAGAGAAGTAGAGAGAGAGAGAGGTATAGAGGTAGAAAGAGGTAGAAAGAGGTAGAGGTAGGGAGAGTGAGAGAGGTAGAGGTGTAATGGTAGAGAGAGAGGTAGAGAGATAGAGGGAGAGGTAGAGGGAGAGCGGTAGAGAAAGAGGTAGAGGTAGAGAGAGAGTGGGAGAGGTAGAGAGGGTGAGAGAGGTAAAGAGATAAAGAGGTAGAGAGAGAGGTAGAGAGAGAGAGGTAGAGAGAGAGAGGAAGAGAGAGAGGTAGCGAGGGGTAGAGAGGGGTAGAGTGAGAGGTAGAGAGAGAGGTAGAGAGAGAGAGGTAGAGGTAGGGAGAGAGAGAGAGAGGTAGAGAGAGAGAGAGAGGTAGAGAGAGAAAGAGGGGTAGAGAGAGAGAGAGCAGTAGAGAGAGATGTACAGGTAGAGCGAGATAGAGAGAGTGGTAGAGAGAGAGAGAGGGGTAGAGAGAGAGAGGTAGAGTAATAGAGGTAGAGAGAGAGGTAGAGGTAGAGGTAGGGAGAGTGAGAGGTAGAGGGAGAGAAGTAGAGGTAGTGGTAGAGAGAGAGTGGTAGAGGGAGAGGTAGAGAGGGAGAGAGAGAGGTAGAGAGAGAGGTAGAGAGGGAGAGGAAGAGGGAGAGGAAGAGAGAGAGGTAGAGAGAGAAGTAGAGAGGGGTAGAGAGGTAGAGAGAGAGGTAGGGAGAGTGAGAGGTAGAGAGAGAGAGGTAGAGGTAGAGAGAGAGTGGTAGAGGGAGAGGTAGAGAGGGAGAGAGAGAGGTAGAGAGAGAGGTAGAGAGGGAGAGGAAGAGGGAGAGGAAGAGAGAGAGGTAGAGAGAGAAGTAGAGAGGGGTAGAGCAGTAGAGAGAGAGGTAGAGAGAGAGAGGTAGAGAGAGAGAGAGGTAGAGAGAGAGAGGTAGAGTGAGGTAGGGAGAGAGAGAGAGAGAGGTAGAGAGGGATGTAGAGAGATAGAGGTAGAGAGGTAGAGAGAGAGAGGTAGAGGTAGAGAGAGAGCAGTAGAGAGAGAGAGAGAGGTAGAGAGAGAGAGAGAGAGGTAGAGATGTAGAGAGAGAGAGAGAGAGAGAGGTAGAGAGAGAGAGGTAGAGAGAAATAGGTAGAGAGAAGTAGAGAGAGAGAGGTAGAGGTAGGGAGAGAGAGGCAGGGGTAGGGAGAGAGAGAGGTAGGGAGAGAGAGGTAGAGAGAGCGAGAGAGAGAGGTAGAGCGAGAGGTAGAGAGGGAGAGGAAGAGGGAGAGGAAGAGAGAGAGGTAGAGAGAGAGGTAGAGAGGGGTAGAGAGGTAGAGAGAGGGTTAGAGAGAGCGGTAGGGAGAGAGGTAGAAAGAGAGAGGTAGAGAGAGAGAGAGTTAGAGTGAGGTAGGGAGAGAGAGAGAGAGATAGAGAGAGATGTATAGAGATAGAGGTAGAGAGGTAGAGAGAGAGAGGTAGAGGTAGAGAGAGAGCAGTAGAGAGAGAGAGAGAGAGAGGTAGAGAGAGAGAGAGGTAGAGAGAGAGGGAGAGAGAGAGAGAGAGGTAGAGAGAGAGAGAGAGGTAGAGAGAGATAGGTAGAGAGAAGTAGAGAGAGAGAGGTAGAGGTAGGGAGAGAGAGGTAGAGGTAGGGAGAGAGAGAGGTAGGGAGAGAGAGGTAGAGAGAGAGAGAGGGGTAGAGTGAGAGGTAAAGGTAGAGAGGTAGAGGTAGAGAGGTAGAGGTGGAGAGGTAGAGAGAGAGGTAGAGAGAGAGAGGTAGAGAGAGAGAGGTAGAGAGAGAGAGGTAGAGGTAGACAGAGAGGTAGCGAGAGAGAGGTAGAGGTAGAGAGGTAGTGGTAGAGAGGTAGAGAGAGAGAGACGTGGAGAGAGAGGTAGAGAGAGAGAGAGAGAGAGAGAGGTAGAGAGAGAGGTAGAGGTAGAGAGGTAGTGGTAGAGAGAGAGAGAGGTGGAGAGAGAGAGGTAGAGAGAGAGGTAGAGAGAGAGGTAGAGAGAGAGAGGTAGAGAGAGAGGTAGAGGTAGAGAGAGAGAGAGAGAGAGAGAGAGAGAGAGAGAGGTCGAGAGAGATAGCGAGAGGTAGAGAGGTTTAGAGGGAGGTGTAGAGAGGTAGGTAGAGGTAGAGGTAAAGAGAGACAGAGAGAGAGAGACGTAGAGAGAGAGGTAGGGAGAGGTAGAGAGAGAGGTAGAGAGAGAGGTAGAGAGAGAGGTAGAGAGGTAGAGAGAGAGAGGTAGAGAGAGAGGTAGAGGTAGAGAGGTAGTGGTAGAGAGAGAGAGAGGTGGAGAGAGAGGTGGAGAGAGAGAGGTAGAGAGAGAGGTAGGGAGAGAGGTAGAGAGAGAGAGGTAGAGAGAGAGAGGTAGAGAGAGAGAGGTAGAGAGAGAGGTAGAGGTAGAGAGAGAGGTAGAGAGAGAGAGGTCGAGAGAGATAGCGAGAGGTAGAGAGGTTTAGAGGGAAATAGAGAGGTAGGTAGAGGTAGAGGTAAAGAGAGACAGAGAGAGAGAGACGTAGAGAGAGAGGTAGAGAGGTAGGGAGAGAGGTACAGAGAGAGAGAGAGGTGGAGAGAGAGAGGTAGAGAGGTAGATTGGAGATCCTAGCATTTCCAGAGCATTAAAGGCACTACTCATTTGTAGCGTCATTCCTTTCACTGCACTTCCTGCTTTATCTAAATAACTAGGGCCCGCATATACAAAAGGATTTTGTGGTCATAAAGCTTACAATTTGCAGCATCTCAGTGGTTGCTGCTGCAAAACCCCTTTTTGGAGATGTGTATAAGCTTCATGATTGACAAAAGGGGCTCTGCATCTTACTCCATATTGGACTTTGGAGGGCAGTGAAAAGGGCGCTATCTTCAAATTGCAATTTACAAGTTCATGTATCAATGGTTTTCAAACGCAATGGCAGTCGCAAACCGTTGATCTGATACCAACACTGAGCTGCAGTTGGTACATGATTCAGAAAAGAAAGTTGGCTCTGTGGGGCAGCTTTCCCTTCGGGAATCCTGTCAGGCGACAGTGAGTACAGAGAGTGGTCCAGGGGCTACACTCGATACTGCAATGAACATGAGGGACTGCCCCTTTGGAGCTCAAGGCGTAAACTCTTTAATCCATCTCATATGCAGACCCTTCTGTAATACGAGTGCTTATGGTGCAAAAAACTGGCATATCGTGTGTGGTGCAGACATTTCTGTTCAGTTTTAACTCTTTTTCAGTTGTCAACAAAATATTTTAATTCATATTTTGGTTTCCATTGTTAACTGTTTTTTAATATATCCATCATTTTATTTTAGAAATAATGGATCTATTAAAAAACGTATAACAACAGTTAACAATGGAAACCAAAATATGAATTAAAATATTTTGTTGACAACTGAAAAAGCGTTAAAACTGATTATTACCATGGCAAAGAAATTGATGAAACTTTAATGTTCGCTGAAAAGTGTACACATCCATCGGAACAGAAGTGTCTGCACCACACACGATATGGTATACGAAAGGGCACCTAAAGACTAGGTACCAGGATGTAGTAGTACAACAAAAGAAAGGAATATAGCTTGAGTACGAATAAATCACGAGTGCACAGAAGGACTTTCCAATTGATCTCGCAAAAAGCAGGCAGACACACTCATTGGATCTCTGGGCAAATTGTGCGGCGTTAATGAGGCTTTGATGGTTTTCACCCCTTCCTAGGGCCCCTGGCTGCAGCTCCACTCTTCCTTAGCTTGAAAAATATGCCCCCCCTCCCCGAAATTTGAATCTAGGTGCGCCTCTGCTTCAAGCTGTGGGAGCAGCCAGGCCCGGAACTTCTCTCTTGCCCATCAGCAGCAGTTTTCCCGCTTATCAAGCAGGACCGTCATTGCAAGCGCTTTCTCACGCTTTTAAAATTGACGGCCCTGCAGACAAACACCACTCTGGGGGCTGTCAATAGTGAGGGACCGGTGTTCCAGGGGGGGGCAAGTGCCCCCCCTTGCCCTCCCCTGCGGACGCCCATGGTTTCGAGCTCTTTGCTAGGGCCGGTTTTGGTTTCCAGGCCGGCGCTGCTCTACTCCCTCCACAACACTCTACGCCACTCCACTCTATGCCACGCTATGGCACTCTACACCACCCCACTCCATGCCATACCACACCACCCCACTCAATACCATATCATGACACACCCTCTATGCCACTAACTTTTAGCCATGCTGAACAGCAGCCCTGTTGCAGTACAGTATGGCTAAAACACATTGGCAAAGCACATTAACTCCTGCATAGGCAAGACCTATTGGCTCTGCCTGAGCTTGTTGGAGAGGTTTGTCGCCATAATGACAGTGCATGCGCACGCACTGCCTACATGCTCGACCTAAAATGATTAAAAGTACTTTACACTGAATCACTGGCACCAGAGGGCGCTGCTGTCTGCACGACCTCAGTGCAGACAGCTCTATGCGCCCCTCTGAAGATTGGCGCACTGGGCCCTGCCCTAGCTCACCCATGCCACATGTCACACCCAGAAGAGAAGGCAGAACTTGGGAAACCATCAAAGAGCCGAAATGCGACACCAAGAAAAGAGAAATGCTGGCAGAAACACCAAAGGACAAAAAAACCAAAACATAAGCAGTAGCTCACAGCCCGTGGCAATTACAGAGAAGAGGGACAAAGCCGCAGGATTCAGGGCGGAAGTGGGCATTCACAGCCGTATCGGCAGCAGGGGATTTTAAACGTAGTTTCTTCCACGTGCACAGCGGGGTGGGCGTGCATGTCTCCAGATGTGGGCACACCTCATGAGGTAAGCCCTGGGGTGAGGAAAAGGTAAGGGGAAGATTGCCCATTGGCAGGGCTGGGACATTTTTACCACGAAAACCTCGCATAGTTTTTCTGCTGAATAAATATATTTATTCCAAAAACCCACATTCACAACTGAACTCAGTGGGGACCATATGCAGCAGGTCAGCTGGAATTCCTACCTCGGAACCACATTTAAAGAGAGAACAGTACTGACAAGGAGACGGCACCCGGGCTGTATGCAGTATAAAATGCAATGCTTTCGTATCCCTGGTGGCGCCGGAGGAGGGGGAGGGGTGGGGGCGTCATCAGATAATCCAATCTCTTTCGGGAGCCCGCAGTAATGAGCTTTTTCTTGTAGAGATAAATTAAATTGCTCACCCAAAGGTGCAAACTTCATTAATTCTAGTCACACGCCGCCCCGGCCTGCTCCTCGCCTGAAGAGTAAACAGCCCGATCGCATTAAAGTGCATTTGTGAAAGATTTTCTTTCCTCCGAACCAGTCTGCTTAATTGCTGTTGATATAGCTTTGGCAGGAGAGTTACTTTCTTAATCTGCTGCCTTGTATCTTTCACCTCCGTGTCTTTTGATCTTCTTTGTGTGCGAGTGTGAAATTAAACAAACACTAAACTTAAGGTTTTGCAAGACAGACATGAGTGAAAGGTAATTCTGGGTCGCCACTGGTCTATCTTTGAAGGCTATAAAAAGTGGCGCAACGCCAAATGGTGCCCCACCTCCTGCAGAATAGGATGAGGGGGTCCGAGTCTCCCATATCTCACAGATAATCATTGGCCTGAGTCTGATTGGGGTCCCGAAGGACAGAGGCCTTTAAAGCATGGGCAAAGTGGGCTCTGACCCAGGACCCTAACTTTTCAGCCCCTCCACCCCCATAGAGCCAGCTCTGTTCTGCCTGATGACCGTAAATGATTCTTAAACCGATTATTTTTTAAACACAGTTTTCCTTTAATTATTTTTAATTATTTTTGTATGTGGGTGATGTGTGAAAGTCTATTACAAACATTGGGCAGAGAAAGGTTTGTTTATGTTTCATGCCACATCCATAAAAAGTTTATTTTAGATCAAATGGGACCCTCACATATTAGAAATGGGAGGATGTAACAGAATATTTGCAGTAACATTAGTGAGCTGCTGCTGTGGTATAATATTGAAAACTCAAGTCACTAGCGCATTAGACTGTGCACTGCCAGTGACCTCGCCAAAGAGGACATGAAAGAGCTGAAATTGTATCCTAAAATGAAAGCTGTTTCGAACAGGGGCCTCCAAGCTATGTTTGGCCCTGGGACTTGGCCCCCAACATTCTTAAGATGTCCCTGGAAGGTTTAGGTGCTTCCAGCACCACAGGGGCTGCAGAGGCCTCTGTCACGCAACTGGTCGGTATTTATATTTCAAACGCAAGATATACTATGTTATTACGCTCGGTGCTTTGGAGGCTTAGCGCTTTTAAGTAAAAACCAGCAAGAGGGTACCCTGATTATACCAGCTAATAGTGATACTCTTGATTGTGGATTCTGCCTAAGATACTTACTTCCCCTTAATTAATTAATTTTTCTGTTTTTGGCAGGCTACTTTTGTTTATGGATGCATTTGCTACGACTCATTTTTTAATTTCAGCTTATGATTACTTTTTATCTGTTATCAATTGTATCACTTATACTTGTATTCTGTATCTTATTTTGCTTCTTTATAAAATAAAATTCTTTGGAAATTAAAAAAAAACCAGCAAGAGGGTAAGCACATATATAGCAATGTACTAACGGTTTAGGCAAGTTGTGGTGCACCCTGCAACAGTATCGATGATTGTATACAATACATAAAAATAATAATTAAAAAAATAAGAGCACAGAAAATGAAACTTCTGAGCACCACGCACTCTCAGTGCAAGGTGGCTGTTGGATTGTCATGTATATTTTACACAGAATTTGTAGAGCACGCATACACCAAAAGGTTTTTCTTGCGCTAAAGTAATGAGGCACAACCTTCAGGAGAATTAGCTATACACTTGCTTAAACAGCCAGGGTTTTACGAGTTTCCTGAACATTGTCTAGTTGGCTACGGATCTGATGTCAGGGGGTAGAGAACTCCATGTGCGCCGGCAATCACTGAAAATCTAGCCCCACCCAGCATCTTACTTTTGAATCTTTAGTACAATTAATAGGTTCAGCTGGGCCGATCTGAGATTACAATTAGGGATGTAGCTCTGAATTCTAGAGGACATAAAGGCCGGGCTTGTGTCGAGAAGGAATTTAAAGATGATGCAGCCTGTTTTGAAGATGGTCCTCCGGCCTACAGGAAGCCAATGTAGCTTTCCATCAGTGGCTTAGTGTGGCAGTGTCTGCGTTGTCGAAAGACCAGCCTAGCTGCCTGATTTTGTGCTATTTGTAACCTGCATTTGAGGCCTATTGGGCGTCCCAGATAGAGGGCATTTCCATAGTCTTTCCGGGAAATAAGTAACTAAGGCAATGATGATTTGGATGACGGCTTCTAAAGTGAAGTATTTCCTGATTTTCCTGATTCTACGAAGTTGGAGAAAGCTACGACTCCTCTCTGTGGTTTCATGACGAGATCCTCGTCAACTTGAATACCAAGACTTTTTACAACTTTCTTGGGCACGGGGGCGGGGAGACTCACATCTCAGGGGGACCAGAAGGAGTGATTCCATTGGTTAAGTTTTGGTTTTTATGATAATAATTTCTGTTTTATCAGAATTTGACTTGAACTGATGGCTGTTCATCCAATCACGAATATATAACAGTGTTTTGGAAAAACTACATGGATTCCAAGGTGTTATCAATAGTGAAAAGCAGCTGCATAACATCAGCATAGTTATCAACTTCCGCTGCTGTAAGGAATGTGCCAGAGGGCAAATGTATAGATTAAAAAGAAGAGGGGATAGGAAGGATCCCGTGGTACTCCACTATTTAATTGGACATTGGATGAGCAGAAACGGGGGAGAAAGACTAATTGAAAATAGTCTATAAGAAAAGATTTTATCCAGTCCAGGGCTATACCCTGCAAGCCAGCGGCTTTGACACAGTCAATCTGAATAGCATGGTCAACCATGTCGAAGGTCGCTGATAAATCTAAGAGGACCAGTGTCTGAGTAAGGCCTCTTAACTACTTCTTCTCTCATATCATCTACTACAGAAAGGATGAATATTTCTATTGCGAGGGCAAGTCGAGAGCCTACCTGGTGAGGGTCAAGGAATTTAGACTCCTGTAGGAAGGAGCAGAGATGCTGAGCAACATGGGCCTCTAGTAGCTTTGCTAGATAGGGAAGTAGAAAGGGGAAACGGTCATAACTACGCAGCCTTAGCCACGCGTGCCCAAACTACACAAGTGCAACCACACTTGCCTTAACCATGCATATGCATGGTTAGGACATATGCGCGGTCTAAATGTTCGGAATGGGCTGACCCAGGAAGAGGAAGGATCAGGAGAGGACGTGGGGAGAAGAGTGGGGTTGGGGCCAAGTATTGGGTGGGCAGGGGGAGTCATTAAATGTTGGAGTAGTTTTTAGAGCTGGGGTGTCAGGAGTAGTTTTTAGGGCTTGTTGGGGGGGTCAATGACATTTTTAGGGCTCGGGGAATCTGGAAAGATTTTAGAGAGGGGGCAGGGTAGGTTTTAAGATTTAGGTGGGTAGGGGAACTTTCAGGAGGGAGATGGATAGTTTTATCTATCAGGGTGAGGCGGAAAGGGTAGTTTTTTGGCCAGGGGGCCATTTTAGGGGTCCTCTCCAGTTTTTTAGGTCGAGCCTAGAGCAGCGCATGTGCTGCATGCTCGATCTTTAGTAAAGTGCTAAAAAAAGTGCTACCTACCAGAGTTCAGCTGGCCTGAAGCATGAGTGAATGTGTGCGTGCACGAGCAGCCGCCATCTGTCTCTGGTCATTAAGTTGCTTTCCTCTCTGCCTCCGTTCGATCACTTTAACTTTCACTTTCGTGGCTTGGCTGGCTTGTTTTATTTAAACTAACTGCAGACCTATGCAAATTCGCCCTTTAAAATGAACAGCACAAGTGCACAGTCAACAATGGCCCCTGCAGCGTCTCCCGCCGCACTTTAGGTTTCAGCTAGGCACCCACTTTCACTTTAACACGGGCTCACAGTCAACAGTGCTCCACCCCTCCCCCCAAGGTGCCACGCTGTAAACATCTTAACTATCATTACAATGAGTTCCCAGTCTCGCATGGATTGATTCCTGTATAAGTTTAACAGAAGGGGGAAAAGGAGGAATATAAGACTAGGTCGCCCTCCTAAGACATAACATGAAAGTTAGAGCCCAAAATGTCGGGTTCTGAGACCTAGCTTATGTTGTGGCTACTGGCCTGTGTGGTCAGGTGCATACTAGCACTCCATTGTCTCAGGGTGGGGGGTGGTCTCACCCTTTGGAAAATTCTTCCTTACTGGTGAATCCACGTGGTAATACCTATGCAGCTCCCTGTGGTCCGGCGGGGATCTGCATAGGTATTGCCACGCGGAATCACCAGTAAGGAAGAACTTTCCAAAGGGTAAGACCACCCCCCACCCTGAGACCATGGAGTGCTAGTATGAACCATGCAAAATAAGCAGCATTGAGTCAGATCGTATGTATTAATTACGCATGCCTATATTAGTAGCAGCGTTGTATGTCTTGTACATATTCCTTTATATTCCTATTTAGGGTTTTACAGGAGTGGCATACACAGGGATAGGTCCCTGTGTGGTCCTGAAGAAAAGCTAGGGGAAGCGTGAAACATGTCGACCGCACACTGATCCCACCTTCATTACAGGTCGGAATACAGTGTCCTACCCCATTTTTAGATATACCAACCTAGGAGCAGTAATAAATTTGTTGAGGCCCACTAGCACGGTATTTTAAATCACTTACACCCACTCCACTACACTTTGCACCACACATAGTCCTTCACTAAATAAGTGCTCCTACGTAATTCGCAAGTCGTAGCACGCCCCTTTTCGTAGAGAACTGGGATGGCCCCAATGATGAAGCATGTCACCGTGGGGAAACACCGGTGAGTGAGGGGACTCAAGTAAGACATTTTTCTTTCTTTTTCTGGCTCCACCTGACCACACAGGTCAGTAGCCACAACATAAGCTAGGTCTCAGAACCCGACATTTTGGGCTCTAACCTTCTTGATTCCTATGTAAACATCGCAGGCGTTGTTTTCTTCTCTTTTCATTTGAGGTATTTGACCGTTATAAACGAGTTTCTTTAAATGTCTTAGTGAAAATAATCACGTTAACAAAAGCGTCAACTGATTAGGAGTCGCTCGGATTTGGGCAGACCAAACAGACTGTGCCAGGCATGTCCTGCTGTTTTCTTCCATCTATACTGGCGTTTCCGGCTGAGATTTTATTGCATAGAACTCTTTAATCCCTCAATTTAGCAGTCCGTAGAGTGCCGAGGAGCAAAAAGGAACACTTGGGACCCACAAGGGGTGAGAGTGCGAGTGTGTAGAGGCAGGCTGTGGGGAGCTGGTGGAATAAACTTCAAGACTACTTCAAGCTCTTGAGTTTAATGGTCTTTTGATATGCCCTGATGGATCTCTTAGTATGCTGAAAAATAGCGCAGAAATTCCAATTTTGTTTTCTGCACTGCTATTTCTGGTATCCTCCAGGTGCAAAACAGCATGTGCATCCAGCGGTGTAAGAATGTAATGAGGGGCCTTGAGGCATCCTTTTCTCACAGATATTCAGTGACCTCAGTCTGAATTAGTGGAACCCCTCTAGGGTTGGGATAGCCTATTGTCGGCCCCCTCCCCACCCCCGTCCGATGGGGGCCTGTGTTTCCCCGCTGAGGGCCAATAGCAGTTATTATGCATAATTGCTATCTTCTTTTCAGGACTATTTTGTTTGCAAAACTTGTTTTAAGCGAGAGGTGATGATTTCAGACTACTTTTTCAGAGGAAAGATGAAGACCTTGGTACTGGGGCAAGTGAAAGCATTAGCTTTTAAGTCATTGAGATTGATGGCTCTGAGCCAATCTCACTGTTGAACACTTGAGCAGAAATGGCAGAGAACTATGAAATCCTGAGCATTCTATGGCTTCCTTTGCTGATCTAGGCCTCACAAAGTTTGACTTCATAAGTAATTGCCGATGTACTACCCCTCCTCAGCCTGGCCCATTATTGAGCAACCTTACGTTCACCTAGGTCAGTGTGAGGAAGCTTCCTACTTAACCACACACACAACCACAACACCATACAACCACACACAAACACATAACCATACAAACACTTAACTACACAAACACATAACCACGCACACTCATAACCACACATACACAACCACACACACACACAACCACACATACACAACCACAAAAGCACACAACCACACACCCACACCCACACACAACCACAAACACACACAAACATATAACCACACAAACACATAACCACACACAACCACACACACATAACCACACACACCACCACACACACAACTACACACACAACACACACACACAACCACACACACAACCACACACACAATCATACACAACCACACACACACAACCACTCACATAACCACACAATCACATAACCACACACACAACCACACACAACCACACAACCACCCACAAATAACCACACACACAACCACACACACAACTACAAACACAACCACACACACACCACAACCACACACACCACAACCATGCACACAACCACACACAAACCACACACACAACCACACAACCACACACAAAACCACACATAACCACAAACACAACAACTACACACACTACCATACGCACAACCACAAAACCACACACACAACCACACACACAACCACACACAAACCACACACACACAAAGCCACACACACAACCACACACAACCACACACAACCACACAACCACACCCAACCACACACACCACAACCACACACACCACACACAACCACAAACACACACACAACCACACACAACCACACACACACAAACACACACAACCACACACACACACAAACACAACCACACACACAACCGCACACACAACCACACACACACACACCCAACCACACACACATACACAACCTCACACACACAACCAAACACACACACAAAACCACACACACAACTACACACACAACCACAAGCTCACACACACAACCACATACACAACCACACCCACACACAACCACACACACAACCACAACACACACAACCACACACACAACCACAAAACACACAACTACAACACACACAAACACACACACACAAACACACATACACAACCACCCACACACAACCACAAACACACAACTACAAACACACCCCACACACACAACCACACACACAACCATACACACAACCACCCACACAACTACACAAACAACCACACAAACAACCACACACACCACAACCACACACACTACCACACACAACCACACAACCACACAAACAACCACACACAAAACCACACACACAACCACACACACAACCACAAACACAACCACACACACACACCACAACCACAAACACCACAACCACACACACTACCATACACACTACCACAAAACCACACACAAAACCATACACACACACAGAACCACACACAACTACACAACCACACCCAACCACACCCAACCACACACACACAACCACATACACGCAACCACACAAACACACAACCACACACACAACCACACAACCACACACACACCACATACACAACCACACACACAACCACACACACACAACCAAACACACACACACAATGATACACACAACCACACCCACACACAACCACAACACACACAACCACAACACACACAACCACACACACACAAACACAACCACACACACAACCACACACAACTACACACACAACCACAGCCACACACAACCACAACCACATGCACACAACCACACACAACCACACACACAACCACACACACAACCACACAAACACAACCACACACACATAAACACACACAACCACCCACACGACTACACACACAACCACACACACACCCACACACACAACCACACACAACCACTCACACAACCACACACACACACAACCTCACCCAACCACACACACACAACCACAAGCACACACACACAACCACACACACAAGCACAAACACAACACACACAACCACACGCACAACCACACACCCACAACCACACACACAACCACAACCACACACACAACCACACACACACAACTACACACAACCATACCCACAACCACACACACAAACCACACACACACACAACTATACACAGACACAACCACACATCACCACACACAAAACCACACACATAACCACACACAACCACACACACCACACACAACCACAAAACACATACAACCACACCCAACAACACACACACATAAACACACACAACGACACATACAACCACACACACACATACCCAAACACACATACAAAACCACACACACAACCACACACAACTACACACACAACCACACGCACACACACAACCACACACACAACCACACCCACACGCAACCACACACACAACCACAACACACACAACCACACACACAACCACAAAACACACAACCACAACACACACAAACAAACACACACAAACACACATACACAAAAAACACACACGCAACAACACACACAACTACACACACAACCAGACACACCACCACACACACAACCACATACACACAACCATACACACAACCACACACATAACCACACAAACAACCACACAAACAACCACACACAACCACCCTCAAACAACCACACACACAACCACAAACACAACCACACACACACCACAACTACACACACTACCACACGCACAACAACACAACCACACACACAACCACACACAAACCACACATACAACCACACACACAACCACACACATAACCCCACACATCACCACACACAAAACCACACACACAACCACACACAACCACACACACCACACACAACCACAAAACACATACAACCACACCCAACAACACACACACACAAACACACACAATGACACATACAACCACACACACATACCCAAACACACATACAAAACCACACACACAACCACACACAACTACACACACAACCACACGCACACACACAACCACACACACAACCACACCCACACGCAACCAGACACACAACCACAACACACACAACCACACACACAACCACAAAACACACAACCACAACACACACAAACACACATACACAACCACACACACGCAACCACACACACAACTACACACACAACCAGACACACCACCACACACACAACCACATACACACAACCACACACACACAACCATACACACAACCACATACACAACCACACACATAACCACACAAACAACCACACAAACAACCACACACAACCACACAACCACCCTCAAACAACCACACACACAACCACAAACACAACCACACACACACCACAACTACACACACTACCACACGCACAACAACACAACCACACACACAACCACACACAAACCACACACACAACCACACACAAAACCACACACACAACCACAAACACCACAACCACACACACTACCATACATACAACCACAAAACCACACACACAACCAAACACAAACCACACACAAAAACCACACACACACAAAACTACACACAACTACACAACCACACCCAACCACACACACCCACAAAAACACACCCAACCACACACACACAAAAACACCTAACCACACACACCACACACACAACCACACACAGAACCACACACAACCACAAAATCTCACTGTTGAACCCTTGAGCAGAAATGGCAGAGAACTGTGAAATCTGAGCTTTCTATGTCTTCCTTTGCTGATCTAGGCCTCACAAAGTTTGACTTCATAAGTAATTGCCAATGTACTACCCCTCCTCAGCCTGGCCCATTATTGAGCACAAACACAACACAAACACACACCCACAACACACACAACCACAACACACACAAACACACACACATACACAACCGCACACACAACCACACACACAACCCCACACACACACACAACCACACACACAACTACACAAACAACCACACAAACAACCACACACATACACAACCGCACACACACACCCACACACACACACTACTACACACACACCCCACACACACAACCACACACACAAACATACACACAACCACACACACAACCCCCCCACACACACAACCACACACACACCTACACAAACAACCACACAAACAACCACACACACACCACAACCACACACACCACAACCACACACACTACCACACGCACAACCACACACACAACCACACACACAACCACACACAAAACCACACAACCACACACACACAACCACACACACAACCACACACACAACCACAAACACAACCACACACACACCACAACCACAAACACCACAACCACACACACTACCGTACACACAACCACAAAACCACACACACAACCACACACAAACCACACACACAGAACCACACACAAATACACAACCACACCCAACCACACACACACAACCACACACACACAAACACACCCAACCACACACACCCAACCACACACACGCAACCACACAAACACGCAACCACACACACCAGACACTCAACCACACACACATACACAACCACACACAACCGCACACACACAACCAAACACACACACAAAACCACACACACAAGCACACACACAACGACACACACAACCACACCCACACACAACCACAACACACACAACCACAACACACACAACCACACACACACAAACACAACCACACACACAACTACACACACACAACCACAACCACATGCACACAACCACACACAACCACACACACAACCACACACACAACCGCACACACAACTACACAAACACAACCACACACACATAAACACACAACCAACCACACACACAACCACACACACAACCACACACACACACAACTACACACATGCACACAATCACTCACACAACCACACACAACCACTCACACAACCACACACACACAACCTCACCCAACCACACACACCCAACCACAAGCACACACACAAGCACACACACACACACACACACAACGACACACACAAGCACACAACACACACAACCACACACACAACCACACACCCACAACCGCACACACAACCACAACCACACACACAACCACACACACACACAACCACACACAACCACACACACAACCACACACAAAACCACACACACACAACCACACAGACACACAACCACACACACACAACCACACAGACACAGAAAACCACACACACAAGCACACACACAACGATACACACAACCACACCCACACACAACCACAACACACACACAACCACACAGACACACAACCACACACACAACCACACATACAACCACACACACAACCACACACATAACCACACACATAACCACACACATAACCACACACACAACCACACCCACAACCACACACCCACAACCGCACACACAACCACAACCACACACACAACCACACACACACACAACCACACACACAACGATACACACAACCACACCCACACACAACCACAACACACACACAACCACACAGACACACAACCACACACACAACCACACATACAACCACACACACAACCACACACATAACCACACACATAACCACACACATAACCACACACACAACCACACCCACAACCACACACCCACAACCGCACACAACCACAACCACACACACAACCACACACACACACAACCACACACACAACCACACACACACACAACCATACACACAACCACACACATAACCACACACACACAATACCACACACACACACAACAACACACACACACCCACACAGACACACAACCACACACACAACCACACATACAACCACACATACAACCACACACACAACCACACACACAACCACACACATAACCACACACACAACCACACCGTCAGTGCACACTTTCACCAGACACAAACACCAGCAGTCGTCAGTGCACGCCTTTTCCGGGCACAAACACCACCAGCCGTCAGTGCATGCTTTCACCGGGCACAAACGCCATCAGTGCACGCTGCCACCAGGCACACACCACCAGATGTCAGTGCACCCTTTCACCAGGCACACACACACATCACCAGCCGTCAGTGCACGCTTTCACCAGGCACAAACACACCACCAGCCATCAGTGCACACTTTCACCAGGCACACACACACCACCAGTCGTCAGTGCACGCTTCCACCAGGCACACACACCACCCGCCATCAGTGCGCAATTTCTACAGGCACACACCACCAGCTATCAGTGCACACATCAATTGTTAACGCATCCACAATTAACTATTGTAGCAATCGCAGTATGGCACACTTTACTTTTAAACATATTCATCTAAAGCGCAGCATGCCACCATTGCTACAAAAATAAATACACTTTTTTTGGCCTACAATTTGTAGACTTTTGTTGCAATTGGTGTTGCAATATTTAGCAATGCCAATAGCTCAAACTTAATTAATGCGAGACCTATTGCATTGCAAAGGCTTGTTTAGGAGTGGGATTACCAGAGCCTCCTTAAAAGAGTGTGGGACATTGCCTTGGTGTAGGGATAGGTTGAGTAGAGAAATAGCTGAGCCAGGGAGGAGTGAAAGTATGATTTTTAGTTTCCCGAGGGGGACAAGTGTCTTTCGGGGATCCTGATTTAACTTTGGCTATCAGATACATGAGACCATCCTTACTGGTGACGGGAAAAGCCGAGAGTGTAATGGGAGTTCTGTCTTCAGAGGGGGTCACATTAGCTAATGAGCTGGGGGAAGGCTAACTTTTAATACGTATATTTTATCATTGAAAAATGAGTTCAGAGCATCATATGAATTTTGGGTAGGGACGACAGGTAAGGTTAATCTGTCTGGGCTGGATAGTTCTGTAACAATTGCAAAGATATCTTTTGCTTTATTTCCAGAATTTAGAATTTTATTTGAAAAAAAAGGTTGATTTAACCTACAAGATACATTTTTTGTAGGTTTTTAAACGCTGGACAAAAATGTCCTTGTTTTCGGGCAGGCAAAGGTTCCGCCATTTTCGTTCTGCCTAGCTGAGTTCATGTTTGGCTGTCTTTAGCTGTTCTGCATCCCATTTAGGCCCTTCATGGAATCAAATTTGTTTGGTTTTACCAAGAGAGGCATAAATGTTGCTGGCTACTGTTAGCCAGTCTGATATTGCCTCCTCGTATTCAACCAGGCTGTCAGTAGCAGTGGGCAGGGAGAGTGCTAGTGAGTCACAGAAAGTTTTGAGATTTGTACGATTCCAATTTCTGGCAAAAGTACCTGGACATGTGGGGGTTTCAGACGAGTCTGGTCATTTAGAATAAACTCAATTAGAAGGTGGTCTGACCGTACACAAAGGGAGACAGTGAGATTGGATATGGTTAGATTAGTTGACCAAACCTATTCTAATGTGTGGACTTTGATATGTGTAGGTTCAAAAACATTTAGTTGAAGTTAAGACTACTTAGATCTATGGAAGTTTGGCCACCAGTATTCTCATTCGCCCAATAATTATGATCTCCAAGGAATTTTTGTGCAGTCAATGGCTAATGAGGAGATAGAATCAGCTAATAGTTGGGGAAATTGCTGCATGTGACCCGGGGGTCTAAACATGAGGATACATATCAAGTGGGAGGTAGGTGAGTCTAATTTAAAGAAAATATTGTCAACTATTGGGATCGAGGTGAGTTTAGTAAAAAATAAGATGTTTTAAGCACCTGCAGCAACTGCTGCAGATTAACGCTTTTTAATAATTTGTCCGCATCCCTCACAGGCTGAGGTGTGCTTGAGGATGTCAGCTAGTTATCTCTTGAGGAACTTTGTGGGTGGTAAGTGCACTTTTTTCTTTTTTTTCTTGCTCTCACCCTCGCTGCCCCCCCCTTCATATCGGCAGGAGCCGCTGCTGCAAGTACTCTGCGGCTGCTAGAGGCCACGCAGTGGCAATCAGGAGGGCAGCCCCCTAGACACAGAGGGCTTCCCCCGCCTCTCTCTAGCATCCTCTCCTCCCGCGGGCAGGAGGAGCCCCGAGGGGAGCGAGGAGGAGCTGTGTGGTCACGTCTAGTGCGGCAGGCAGGGCGAGGGGTACTTAAGCCCCCCTCGCCATCTTCTCTGCCTCTTTGCCACACCGGACGCGTCGTGGTGACCTCGCCAGCGGGGACACACATTTTGTCCTTCGCTGCCCTGATGCCGTTGGCTCGTCCCGGTGACACGTCGTACCTGGTCTGGCGTCGGGTTTGTCCGGTGAGTGTGTGTCTGGGCACTGTAGCCATGGGTCTCTCCCCTTCTCCGTCGGTGCCTGCGGGTGGTAGTCTGGTTGCACTGGTCGCGCGGGGCAGGGGTTGGGGCTCGGGATGTCCGCGAGCCCTCTGGCGCTGTCTCGTGGGGGACACGCCGTCGAGACCCCTCTTTGTTCCCCTGTCTGGCGTCGGTTTGCTGAGTTTTCCGCCATCCGCCGGCTTGCTTTCTATGCGGTTGAGTCGGGTGGATGGGTGTGTGTTGACGTATCCATGGCGGGGGGACAGCAAGGGTACAGAGGCCAATATCTTGGGCGCTTGTGTATCGCCCCTGCCCGGCACCCCGGTAGGTTCCTCGGTGCACAGCCTCGGTATCTTCGGGGGTATGCAGGCCGCGTGTATGGGCCCGCGTTTGGTTTGCGTGTGCGCTGGTTCGGGTCCCACTGGGAGGCTTTGGAAAGTGTAATGCAGATTGTTGCTCATCCCTTCCAGGGTGCAGACGGTGCCCGGCATCCCGGGAGGTGCTCTGATGATAGGCCTGATTGTGTGCGGGGCATGTGGGGCCACTTGTGTGGCCCGCGAGGATTGAGTTGGGTGGGCATTCATGTGAAACCGTTGAGGGTTGGAACTTGTTTTGACTTTTGAGATGGCTCGGGGAGGGGACGTTCCCGGGTCTGCTATACTAGACTGCTGTTCTGACCTTCGGCAGTGTGGCTTAATCAGGGTATTGTCGCCTCCATTAATGCAGACATGTGCATCCCGTTGTGTTATGGAATTCGCCTTGTGGCAGGTCGGCAAAGTGTCGGTGCATTGTCGCCCTCGTGGCTCTCCTTGTGTGCCTCGAAGGTGGAGGATAAAGCACGTTGGGCTGTGTTCCTGGATGCCACTCGAGCACCAAATTTTGGAAGGCGAGTGATGTGCTTCCAGTGACTTGTTGCAGGACATTTAGGGGTGTACATGCTGCGGCGCGGTACCATGGTGGCAGCGCGTCTGCTGTGCCTTGCGGGCTCAGTGAATCGGGTCTGCCTGCAGCCCACACGTCTCACGGTTGCGGTACGATGGGAGGAGGGGCCCGGATGGCGATGGTTGCCGCCAGCCGTGCTGTGGCGGAGTTACAGGGCAATCCACAAGCAGAGAGGTGCAGCACTGTAGAGCCTAAGACCTGAGGCCTCATGGGAGGTTCCTGGAACACGTGTCGGCGCCCCATTAGTCCTTCGGGCGGTTGTGGGCCTGTGCAACTGGAGGTTTGCCTGGATACGCCCCGCAAGGGGTGTGAGTATAATCTTTACCTTAAGGGGCAGCACATGGTGGTTCGCCACGGTGCTGCCTGGCTCATCAGGCGGGCAGGTGGCGAGAATGCGGCCTGCCCTTGGATCTCCTGTAAGATAACCCACTATGATTACATAACGTTGTATGTAATAAACCTGCAGCAGTTTCTTCCCAATCTAACACTGGTGTCTAGTGTGTTATTTGCTGGATGCATGCTTATGTTGTGGGGTGGGGGGTCCTGCTGCCATGATGTGACTATGCGGCTGCCCGAGGCCACACAGTGGCCATCAGGAGGGCGGCCCCCTAGACACAGAGGGCTTCCCCCCACCTCTCTCTAGCACCCTCTCCTCCCCAGGGCAGGAGGAGTCCCGAGGGGAGCGAGGAGGAGCTGTGTGGTCACGTCCGGTGCGGCAGGCTGGGCGAGTCGTACTTAAGCCCCCCTCGCCATCTTCTTTGCCTCTTTGCCACACCGGACGCGTCGCGGTGACCTCGCCAGCGGGGACACACATTTTCCCTCCCGACCTCTCACCCTGTGTGTCAGCTTGAGGGGGACAGTTTGAACGTTTTAATGTTTTATTTTTTGTTGCAGGCGGAGTTACAGGGCGATCGGGAAGCAGAGAGGTGCAGCACTGTACCTCAGCGGGCACATAGGGGTTCCAGAGCCTAAGACCTGGGGCCTCATGGGAGGTTCCGGTAACACGTGTCGGCGCCCCATTAGTCCTTCGGGCGGTTGTGGGCCTGTGCAACCGGGGGTTTGCCTAGCTACGCCCCGCAAGGAGTGTGAGTATAATCTTTACAATAAGGGGCAGCATATGGTGGTTTGCCACAGTGCTGCCTGGCTCATCAGGCGGGCAGGTGGTGAGAATGCGGCCTGCCCTTGGATCGCCCGTAAGATAACCCACTATGATTACATAACGTTGTATGAAATAAACCTGCAGCAGTTTCTTCCCAATCTAACACTGGTGTCCAGTATGTTATTTGCGGGATGCATGCTTATGTTGTGGTGTGGGGGGTCCTGTTGCCATGATGTGACTATTGCCAGAGGGTGTAAGGGACCAAGCTTCCACCATTGTTATGGTGCTCGCTACATGTGCTACATGGGCACGGGGGCTTAGAACAATCAAAGTCCAAAGTATGTACAACTCACGCAAATCCCTTGAACAGCGGCCTGGGCTGTGCATACCTCGCTCTGCTATCATGCCCTGCATAGTTCTAGGTGCTAACACGAAGTCACAATGAGGGTTGGGGAGAACCTTCCAGTGTCACTGTGTCCTATGCACTGCTGCAGTGACTGACACCATGTAACCCCCAGGCCTGATCGACTGTCAGCCATGGATCTTACGGTAGAATGAAAACTCTCAACTGACTGCATCCATCATTACACTGAGCCACATAATTGAGGCAGCAATAACACCTGCGGTTTGCACTACCTAGAATGGTAAGACGTTTGGTATTCAGCACTACCTTAAAAATAATGTGTTATTAAAATGCGTTATTATGGCGCATCTTATCAAGTGCTCCTGTTACCATCTTTCATTTTTCTCCTTGGTGTGCCTTAGTTGCCAACACGTTTCGCCCAATGATCTTTGAACCAGAAAGCACCCTGGTGTCAGATCCTCATCTGTACAGCACAAAGTTGGCGATGGCCGCCATCTTGAATCTGTAAATTGTTACCGTTTAAGGCGTTGCGTTCCTGTGAGCAGCCCCTTGGCGTTAATAACACCTGATTGCAGCGGGGATGAAAAGTGGACACACGCACATACATACTATTGGCATTCGTCCGAGAGAGCAGCGTGAAAATTACAACTTACAATGACCATAGATGGCAAAGCAATGACCAGTTTTATGGGTATTAATAAAGAGCAATTTGGTTTGCTTGGTATTTAATGTGTGGCTATCCCACAAAGAGGCCTGTGTATAATTAGTCTACAAAGTGCTGTGTCCTCGTAGCCTTCTCGGCCCAGTGGCACCATTTGCTTCTTTTCCTATTTGTTTGATGTACTCAAGGCTTCACCTTGATGTCTGCAAGGTAAACACAGGTGAAGTGAATCCATCCCTGCTGCAGTGCCGGAGCTTCAATAACGACAGCACAGCCCACCATTCTCACAGGAGGAATCAACAGCAATTCAGAGTCAGCCAGCTCAGCGCCATGAATCCGAGGCGCTGTGCGCTGAGATCCCGCAGTGCATCCGACTGATGTCTAGGCGCAGAGCTGAAAAGATCACAGCTATAAAAGGGAATATGCATGTGATACTTATAGTGGCCACTTATGGACATTTAATGACACCCAGCTAATTATAGAGGCAAGTGTGCAGCTGAAGTTACTCTCGTGAACGCCAGATTACTTTTAATGACTCCAGCTCTCATAAAGTATCTGGCCCCCTTTGTAATTCTAAACCGAGCAACCTATAAGATGTTATTTTCAAGTAATTTTGTTGTCTGTATGGATCTGGAACAAGAAAAGACTCAAACATTGTGTATTGATGCCGCATTTAGAAACGTCAGTTTTACCTAATATGTGTGTCTACATCCAACAGAGATATTGCTTGTTATTGGCATCCACACATCAAAGAGTGACTGAATGAGTAACAAGTGTGCCTGATCAACTGTTACTCTTTAGGCGGGAGATTGACTACTTGAGTTATGAGTGAATGAATGAGAGAGTGAACGTGCACATTTGTCTTCAATCGAGTGACTGAGTCAGTGAATGTCCTATTCAGCGCCTATAAAGCGCCAGGACGCCCCTTTGCTGGGGCAGCTGCGCGCTATAGAAATATAAATAACATAACATAACATAACATAACATTACTTACCGGTAATCTTCATTACTCCGGGTCCCGTAGTCCTCGACACCTTCATACTTACATGTGGAGATGATCATCTGCCGACAGAAAAAAAAAACAAGAGGAATGCTGGGATACTAATACTGCCCCTCCCCCGGGAGTACATAAGCAGTACTTACCCAGCAGACCTCCTGTACTAACAAGCCCAGACAGGAAGGCCGGCCGCCCGGGAGGGAGGGAGGGGCGTATGAAGGTGTCGAGGACTACGGGACCCTGAGTAATGAAGATTACCGGTAAGTAATAGGACATTACCCCCAGGTCCTTCCGTCCTTGACACCTTCATACTTACAAGTGGAGAATACCAAAGCATAAAACCCGGCCTTCCGCACGCACAAGCACACCCAGGAAACCACAACAAAAGCAGCCACCCAAGGGAGCACCGAGAAGGAGGAAAGGAAGACCGCAGGAAAACAGTCGGCCCGCAACTCAGAACAGGACAGCAGGGACAAGGACCGGAGAGAAAGAAAAAACGGCCAGGGATCTAAGGAGGCCGCCAACCCGAAAAACCGGCAACTGGGACCCGAACTAGGACACCAAGACCAGCCAAAACAACCCACCGGAGAAGACCGCCCAGGCCAGAACCAGCAGGAAGGCACACAGGGCCAGGCAGACCCACCAGGAAGACGAGACAACCCGGAAGAAAGCCAAAGAAGAAACGGCCAACAGAGCGCAGGCACAAGCACCCAGCCCAAAAAGGAAGGAGAAGCACAGGCCAGAAACTCGGCCAAACTCCCAAAAAGAAAGGACTCCAGCCCAAGAGACCCGAGGAGGAAACCCGGCCGAGGAGGCCCAGGAAGCAACAAGCACCCAGGAGCCGAACAGGACCGAGAACCCAACCCAAAAGACAGGTAAGGGGAAGAACCCCAGAACCCAGCCGAAAGCCCACCAAACAAGGAGAGGCCAACAAGACCGGAAACCAGCAACAAAGAAACAGAGAAATCGACCACAAGCCCAGAACACCCCAACCCCAAAGGGATGGAACACAAGGCAGAAGGGGAGCACAGAGCAACTGGGAAACCCCCGCAGCCACCCATCGAGGCACAGAGGGCAGCACAAAGAAGGCGCCCATATGACACAGGACCGCACAGGAACCCCACACCCAGGCCAGACAAGCAGCAAGGGCAGGAGCAGCGGGGAAAAGAAAGCCCAGGGAGCACAGCACCCAGACCAGAACCACAAGGCCCCAACCCAGCAACGCCGGAGAGGAGCCAAGCAAACCACAAAAAAGAGGCCAACAAACTCCAACAGAACCGGGAAGTAAGGACCAGAGCCAAGCAACCCAACCACGCAGGGGGAACAGCAGGCCCAAGCAAACCCCGAAGGAGAGCAGAGGACCAAGCAGCAGGAAACCACAGAGTCAAGTCAAGTCAAGTCAGTAAATTTATATAGCGCGCTACATACCCAGAGGGTCTCAAGGCGCTTGAAGAGGGGTGGGGAATTACTTCTCGAATATCCAGGTTTTAAGTTGCTTTCGGAATGCTAGGTGGTTTTGAGTGAGTCGAAGGTGCATGGGAAGTGAGTTCCAGGTTTTGGCCGCTAGGTAGGAGAATGATCTACCTCCCATGGTGGTTTTGTTGACGCGGGGAACAGCAGCGAGGGCTTGGTTGGAAGAGCGCAGCTGGCGGGGGGGGTGTAGAAGGAAAGACGTGTATTGAGGCAATCGGGTCCAAGTTCGTAAAGAGCTTTGTGTGCGTGGGTGAGGAGGCGGAAAGTTATCCTCTTATTGACGGGGAGCCAGTGAAGGTTTTTCAGGTGACCAGAAATGTGTTCTTTACGCGGGATGTCTAATATGAGTCTGGCTGATGCGTTCTGGATGCGTTGGAGTTTTTTCTGAAGTTTTGCGGTGGTGCCGGCGTAAAGGGTGTTTCCGTAGTCCAGGCGGCTTGTGACCAATGCGTGGGTGACCGTTTTTCTAGTTTCGGTGGGGATCCAGCGAAATGTTTTTTTGAGCATGCGGAGAATGTTGAAGCAAGATGAAGAGACGGCGCTGACTTGTCTGGTCATCGAGAGTGAGGAATCCAGGATGACGCCTAGGTTCCGTGCGTGATCCTTCGGGATGGGTGCTTTTCCAAGGGCCTCTGGCCACCAAGAGTCGTCCCAGGCGGAGGGGGAGGTACCTAAGATAAGGACTTCTGTTTTGTCTGAATTCAGTTTCAGACGGCTATTCTTCATCCATTCGGCTACCTCTTTCATTCCTTCATGTAGGTTGTTTTTGGCGATGTTTGGGTCTTTGGTGAGTGAGAGGATCAGTTGAGTGTCATCAGCGTAGGAGATGATGTTGAGGTTGTGTTGGCGAGCGATGGTCGCGAGGGGGCTCATGTAAACGTTGAAGAGGGTGGGGCTGAGTGAAGATCCTTGTGGTACGCCGCAGATGACTTCTGTGGCCTCTGACTTGAATGGAGGGAGGCGTACTCTCTGAGTTCTTCCGTCAAGGAATGAGGTGATCCATTCCAGTGCTTTTCCTTGGATTCCGATGTTTCTGAGTCGTTGTAACAGGGTGTTATGACAGACTGTGTCGAAGGCTGCGGAGAGGTCGAGGAGGATTAGGGCGACTGTGTCTCCATTGTCCAGTAGAGTACGGATGTCGTCTGTTGCTGCGATGAGTGCGGTCTCAGTACTGTGTTTGGCTCGGAAGCCGGACTGTGAGGAGTCGAGGGATTTGTTGGCTTCGAGGAAGGCGGCGAGCTGGTTGTTGACAGCTTTCTCGATGACTTTGGCCGGGAATGGAAGGAGCGAGATGGGGCGGTAGTTTTTGAGTTCGGTGGGGTCAGCTGTGGGTTTTTTCAGAAGGGCGCTGAGTTCGGCGTGTTTCCAGCTTTCTGGGAAGGTGCCGGAGTTGAGGGAGCAGTTGATGACGTCTCGGAGGTGTGGTGCTATGATGGAGTCTGCTTTGTTGAAGATGTGGTGAGGGCAAGGGTCTGTGGGGGATGGAGTTCATCAGGCGGATGGTGTCCTCAGTGGAGATTGGGTTCCAGTCATTAAGGATGTTCAAGGGGGGTGAAGGTACGGCAGTGGGTTGTGTGGGTTGGTTTCGGGTTCGTTGTCAAAGCTGTTGTGGATGTCTGCAATTTTGTCGTGGAAGAACGAAGCTAGGGAGTCGCAGAGGGTTTGAGAGGGGGTGATGTCGTTGGAGTTGGCAGTGGGGTTGGTAAACTCTTTAACGATGTTGAATAGTTCCTTGCTGTTGTGGGCGTTTTTGTCTAGTCGGTCTTTGAAAGCGGTTTTCTTGGCAGTCCGGATTAATTGGTGATGTATTGTGGTGGCGTTTTTGAAGGCGTCCCTGGTGTTGGTGTTTGGGTCTTTTTCCAGGCTCTCTCAAGGGAGCGACAAAGTTTCATGGATTTCTTAAGATCCTCGTTGATCCAGGGGGCGTTTTTACTGCCTGGTTTGATTTGACGTTTTTTCAAAGGTGCTAGGTTGTCGGCGGTGTTGCTTAGCCATTGAGTGAGGTTAGTGGCTGCTTGGTTGGGGTTTGATGAGTGGGCAGGGGGGTTTTGAAGAAGCGATGTGGAGATCTGGTCGATGGTGATTTTGTTCCAGTTTCTTCGCAGGGAAGGTTGAGGATGGTTGTGGGTTGTGGTCTTTTTGTAGACAAAGTGAACACAGCTGTGGCCCGTCCATTGGAGAGCTGTGGTGTGACTGAAGGAAATATGTTTGCTGGAGGTGAAGATAGGGTCGAGAGTGTGTCCTGCGTGGTGTGTGGGGGTATTAACAAGTTGTTTGAGTCCGAGGTTGGCAAGATTGTCTAGAAGGGTGGTGGTGTTGTTGTTGTTGCTCTTTTCCAGGTGAAAATTGAGGTCTCCCAATAGAATGTAGTCCTCGGAGGGGAGGGCGTGTGGGGTGATAAAGTCAGTGATGTCGTCACTGAATTGTGCCCTGGGTCCTGGAGGCCGGTAGAGGAGGGTGCCCCTGAGTGTGGTCTTGGGGTCGGTGTGGATCTGGAAGTGGAGGTGTTCGGCGCTGGCCAGGTTGACGTCTGAACTGGTTGAGATGCGGATGGAGTTCTTGTGGACGATAGCGATGCCTCCTCCAGTATGCTTGATGCGGTCCTTACGGATGATCTTGTATCCTTCCGGGATAGCAATGGTGATGTCTGGGGCTGAAGAGGCATTCATCCAAGTTTCTGTTAGGAAGGCGACGTCCGGTGAGATGGTGTCTAGTAGATTCCAGAGGTCGATGGCGTGTCTGTGGACCGAGCGGGTGTTGAGCAGGATGCATTTTAGGTGGTTGGAGTTCAGTCTCTGTTTGGTGTTGGTGGATGAGGAGTTGGTTTTGGTGCCGTCGAACTTGCAGGAGTTGCAAGAGAAGGGTCCATGGGTGTGTCCAGGAGCGGCTTGGACGCAGTTGAGGGAACGGCCGGGGTTTAGGGCTAAGAGGGTGGTGGCATCGTAAGTAATGCGAGAGGGCTGGGAATTACGGGAACCAGGGGGTCTGGCGATGGGCGCGGTCCAGGCGTGGACGGGCGTAGACGGGCTTACCTTTGGCGAACCTTCGGCGCGGCCGTAGCGCGTGGACGCTGCGCGTTGGGACATCTGACATAAATGGGGAGTGGAGGGGGGCGGAGCGTGGGAGGGTCAGCTGGGAGGCGGTCTCGGGGAGGCGTGTCAGGGGAAAGCACAACACACAAGATGGTGGTGGAGCCTCAAAACGAAACTTAGGAAACAATACCAGCAATCATTTAAAGCACAGCCAGAATCAGCAGCGCGCTCTCTAAGGGCACCAGGTGATAGCGCTAACAGTTGAATAATGCTGCGGCCACAGAGCGTTAACACAGACAACAATACACAGTTAGAAATCGCTGTAAACTGAATAGGTAATATTGCTCAGCGCGCAATTCCTAAAGCGGAGCTACAATACCAATCTAGAGTCAACAATGCAGGTGAGTCACGCGTCGAGAGCAGCTTCAGCTGTGGGCTCTGCAGCCAGGAGGGAGGGACCCGCATAGGTACGAGAACCACAGAACAGCACCCAAACCAGAGAGGGAGGGGCAACCAGACAGACCCACACCGGGAACAAAGCCCGGGAAGCAAGGGAGGAAGGAGCGAGCCAGGACCACAGAACCAGGAAAGAACCAGGAAAGGCCGGCAACAAACCCCCAGAGCAGGCCAAAAAGGGTCAGCACAGCCCAAAACCCAGGAGGCACAGCCCGAAACCACACACAACCAGCAATAAGCTGGCAGCAACCGAAGCCACAGAACCCCACACAGGCCCACAACACCGGGAAAACAAGCACGGGAAGAGAACCAACAGCAGGAGAAGGCCCAGAAGGAACCACCAGGAAGTGACCACAACTCAGAACACCCCGCCAGGACCCAAAGGGAAACCAGCAAGGAAGCAGAGCCCAAAAAGGAGCCCAACAAGCAGGAGCGGCAAGCCCCAGCCAAAACCTCAGCCAGGCACCCACCAAGGGAACCAGACAAGATCAGAACAACCCAGGGAGCAAACACCCCCACGAGCAGAAGGACCAAGAAGCCAACAGCACCCAGAAGCCCCAGGAGGCCAGGCAGGCACCAACCTGGCCCGACCAGGCAAACCCACAGAACAAACAGCGGAGCACCGGAACAGAACACCACACCGGAGAACAGGTGGCACAACAGGGTACGGCGGCATACAGGAACAACCCAGACAGGCACCAACAACAGAAACAGGGGGGGCGGTCAGAAAACCCCAGAAGCAAACCAAAGGAAAGCACGGGGAGGGCCAGAGCACAGGCAACCAGGCCAGGAACACAGAAGGCCCCGGGACAAACACCCAAAGCCCCAGGCCGGAGCAAAGGGAAGCCCACAGCACCAGGAAGACCCAGACGGGTGCCCAAGCAGCCACCAACCAGGCCAGACCCAGCAAACCGCAGGGAACAGAGGAAAACAGGCGCAGGCAGGGTGGAACAGAACAGCCCAACCCAAGGCAGCACAAGCCACCCAAGCGCTGGCAGAGGGGACAAAGCACCCCAGAGAGCCCCTGGCATGACACCGGCAAGCATCCAAGGACATGAACCAGGTGCAGGCCAAAAGCCCCGACAGAAGTCGGAAAGCGGAGGCGAAAGAACCAGGGCACCCCACCGGAGCAAGGCCACCACAGCCAGCCCGCCGCGGAGAAAAAGCCACACACAGAGAAGGACGCCAAAAAAGCCACCCCCAAACAGACGAGCAGCAGAGGGCAAGAACAACCAGCACCCACCAGACACCCACGCACCCCGCGGGGCGGGCAACAGAGGACACAGAAGCACCCGCCTCTGAGCACCCATAGGAAGCAAGCAGCGCGGGCACCGGAGGCAGCAGGAAGACCATTCAAAAAAGAAGAGGGGACGAAGCATAGCGCTGAACGCATGCACCCCAAGGAGGAGGACCCCGCACAAACCACGGCACCCCCAGGCGACCAAGACGCCGGAACACGTCAAAGCCAGAAGGATAGCCAGCCCCCACAACCAGGACCAGCCCACAAAGAAGGAATGGGGGCGAAACAGCCAGAGCGGAGACCAACAGCACAACAAGGCCTGCACTAGCACATGGAAAAAAAAACACACAGACCCAGAGAAGGGAGCTGGTGCACGAGCAGCCAAAGACAACCCAGAACACCAACAGACAGGCGAGGGGCAGGGAAGGGAACACGGCACACCATTGCCCGAGACCCACAGCCACAAAACCCCTCAGCAGCCCGTCAAAAGAACGGCATCCCAGGGACGCCAACCCCATGAAACCCAACCGGCCAAGCGCGGAAAGGTCAGGGCCAAAGGGACGACAAGCGACAGCGAGGGCTCCAGCCACGTGCGAGCGGGCGATCGTCCAGCAGAACCAACCCAGAAGCATCCACCAACAGCACAACCATGCCCAGGAAGGAGCAGGGGGCCTACCCTGAAGTAAAGAAAACGAACACCACGAAGGACAAAGCGGAGCAGAAAAGAGACGTAAAGTGACACCCAACAAAACGGCAATCACACCAAGAACCAATTCGCAAGATGTCACAACATGCGCAAAGGACAAAAGGCATATGGAGGGACGGACACGCACTTCTCATGTGAAAACCTCGAACCTCCACATGCCACCGAAATCAACATCATGGATTTCAATATTGTGGTTCAGACAGGAGTCAATATAGAAATACACTGCTATTTCAGACCATATGACAAAGATCAAATACAATGGCCTCTCCACCTAAAGTCGGACCTTTCTGACACATAGTACAATCCCAGATGGCTGAAACACCTGCCAGCCTTGAGACTCCACAGCAACCCTCCAGAAAGAAGCAAATACACACCAGCAAGGGCAGACAGTACCACGAGACGTACCCCCAGGGGAGGCACGCACTCACCACCGCGGCACGGTCCGGGGCAAGCACCGCAGCAGCAGGGCAGAACCGAGGGCACCCAGCCAAGGCAGGGGAACCCGCAGCATCCACAGCAGGACAGCGCCGGCCCGGCATCGAGGCAGCTCGGGAAATGCAGCAGGGAGGGGCCCGCAGCAGGGAAGGATCACAGAGGCAGCCAGAACCCGCAGCAGCAGCAGAAGGACAGGCAGAAGCTGGGGAACATCAAACACAGGGGAAAAAGCAAAAAACAGCCTCAAACCCCAAACAGGAAAACAGCTGAAGGGCCCATGGAAACAAGCGGTGAGAAAGAAAAACCCCGCAAGCGGGGACTTACCAGAGCGGGGGCCAACCCCAAGAACAAGGCCCCCGACCCACCGGCATACCAGAAGCCAGCAGGAGTCAAGCGCCCTCAGCATGCGACACAACCACCATGCAGGGAACAACTCCAGGCAGGAAAAGAGGCCAGAGGGGAAGTAGCTCAGTGGCAGAGCGCATGCAACGCATGCATGAGGCCCCGGGTTCAATCCCCGGCATCCCCAGGCGTCCCCGCACCGCGTCTCTGCCGTACTCCAGAAGGCTCCTACGAAAACAAGGAAGGAAGAAAACAGACAAAAGGCACCAGGAGGACAAACGCTCCAAGTGCGTCAGGCAGGAAAGGAAAAGAACCCGAAAACGGGACTTACCCCAGCAGGGGCCAACCCCAGGAACAAGGCCCCCACACCACCTTCAGCCTGGAATTCAGCCGGAGCCCAACCAGCGAGGCACGGCACCCCGGCCAGGCTCGGGAAGCCGAGCCCGCGACCCGGAAGCAACCGGGAACTCCAGCACCAGCCACAAAGGGCCGGTAGGTGCAGGCAGCACACAGCAAAGCCGGGATCTCCACAAACAACACCGGCACCAAACAGAGACTGACTCCAAGCAAGCCCGGCAGGCCAGGAGGCAGTCCAGGGAACCCCGCGCCCACACAGCCAAGCAGCAGGGCAGGGGGAGAAGAGAAGCACCACCACTCAAGCCCAGCAGGAGCAGCACCAGCAAACCAAACAGTCTGTCGACAGACAGAAAAAAGAACAGGAGGTCTGCTGGGTAAGTTCTGCTTATGTACTCCCGGGGGAGGGGCAGTATTAGTATCCCAGCATTCCTCTTGGTTTTTTTTTCTGTCGGGAGATGATCATCTCCACTTGTAAGTATGAAGGTGTCGAGGACGGAGGGACCTGGGGGTAATGGGTGAGTATGGTAGTAGGGGATTGAGTTGTCAGTGAGTGGCTAGGTAGGTTAGTGACTGGATCAATGAGTGATTGCGTAAGCAGGCAGAAGGATGGATGGATGCCTAAGAGAGCGAGTGGCTGGGAACCTTTTATGAAAAAGAGAAAGAGAGAGAGATAGAGGGTGTGGGTTACTAGCATAAATCAGAGGTGCAACTAGAAGCAAATTTCGGGGGGCTAAGAAAACATTTCGGGGGGGGGGTGAACCTTTAATCAGTAGGCAGACTGGAGCTGCAGGGGCTCTTAGAAGGGGTGAAACAACTGCAAGGCCTAATTAACATTCAAATGGTATTTTAAAGACCTGTGAAACGTTCTGGTGCGGCTCTGTGTGTGCCCGGGATCTGTCTCATCCCGGGCTGCCACATACCAGGGGGGGGAGGGGGGCGCTGAAGCCCGGTGAGTCCAATGGGTGTTGCGCGCCTGGCATAAATCCCTCTTTGGAGACCATACAAGCAGCTGTAACATGTATATAGCGCTTACTACCCCTGGGTTGGACACTGATACCGCCTTAGCTGTACTCTAGGGAGGTGGAGGTTGGCAGTCACAAGCTAAGCGGAGCTCTCAGCACTGCATATGAGCAGCAGCTGAGAAGCTCCTGACAATCTTTTTACATTTTTTCTCGGGAGAAGGACCCAACCTGGACCCTGCGTTTGTCCATTAAGCTTGCTCACTGCGTTCTCAACAAAATTCATGCCCAGCATTTACGCCTCACCACTTTCAAATGTCACCAGCCGCCACTGCAGGGACCCCTCTAATATTATGGCTCAGCCTGAATACTGCGGTGCCTCACTCTCCCTCCTGAGGGTTCCTTGTCTTTTATAAAGCACTTTTCACTTCACCACTGTGCTGTGTTGCAGTAAAGTCCACCACCACTGCGCATTCGAGTAACTAAATTCAAAATTCAGTCAGGTTCAAAGGTGCTCTCCATTCCAGTGCGTCATCGAGACCCCTATATCATTCCTTCACATGGCTGCTCGCTTGTTTTCACTGTTGTTTTAAGCGCAGTTCTTGAATATCTGGCTGTTTCTGCACTCTAAGCATTTATCAAACGCCATCGCTCTCCTGTAAAATCCACTTAGCATCAGATGTGATGACAGATCAGGCTTCATCATTCCACAAGCAGTGCACTTAAGTTGTTGACAAAATACACATAGAATGGAAACCAAGGGGAAAAAAATCAAAGCAGGTGCTTACGAGCACAGCTGTGTGACAGCAAAATAACAGGGTTCGGGGGAGTGCTGAAATGACAGGAAGTGAAGCTTCAGAAACCAATTCCTTCGTCTTTTGGAGCGAGTAGGCTGCTCCTTCTCCTGCCACATTAAGGTGAAGCGTCCAGATTGGCATGTTAACTCCTTTGAAGTTTGGTGGGCTGGCTGCCCAATGGCTGGCCAGGTGGGCGGAGCAGACTTTTGACAGTATCGTGTAAAGGGATCACTAAAAGTGCTAATACCACGGCCACTGCAACAGTTGTGGACTGACAGGTGCCTTAAAAACAGTTCCAGAGCTGATGCAGTTGGTTTTTACCGCATTAGACAGTGGTAAATCAGTGGCAGCTGGCATGACCCGAGGGTGGTAGGGCAGGTGGGGCATTAAAAACAAGAAATTACATTAAAATGACTTAGCTGCGAGTGCCACGCAACGTCCTCCT